>NW_028263258.1:0-300000 GCF_982192425.1 Myodes glareolus
AGAAAGTGAAGCAACATTCCATTCACTTCGTACAGTGAATTGAAGTGTTGGAACAGACTGCTTCTCTTTCAGAGAAACGCATGTGAGTTTCTTGTGAATGCTTGTAAGTAGGTTAAGGCACTTTCAAAGGAAAGTGATTTTTTTCTGTAACTACAGCATTTGGAAAGTGAAGTAACACTCCAATCACTTCGCACAGTGAATTGAATTTTTGGAATAGACTGCTTCTCTTTCAGAGAAACTCATGAGAGTTGCTGGGGAATGCTTGTAAGTAGCTTAAGGCAGTTTCAAAAGAAAGTGATTTTCTCTGAAAGTACAGCATTTAGAAAGTGAAGCAACACTCCATTCACGTCGCACAGTGAATTGAAGTGTTGGAACAGACTGCTTCTCTTTCAGAAAAATGGATGTGTGTTCCTTTTGAATGCTTGTATGTAGCTTAAGGCACTTTCAAAGGAAAGTGATTTTCTCTGAAAGTACAGCATTTAGAAAGGGAAGAAAAACTCCATTCACTTCGCACAATGAATTGAAGTGTTGGAACAGACTGCCTCACTTTCAGAGAAACTCATTTGAGTTGCTGGTTTATGCTTGTAAGTAGCTTAAGGCAGTTTCACAGGAAAGTGATTTTCTCTGAAAGTACAGCATTTGGAAAGGGAAGCAACACTCCATTCACTTCGCACAGTGAATTGAAGTGTTGGAACAGACTGCTTCTCTTTCAGAGAAATGCATGTGAGTTGCTGGTGAATGCTTGTAAGTAGCTTAAGGCAGTTTCAAAGGAAAGTGATTTTTTCTGAAAGTACAGCATTTAGAAAGTGAAACAACAACACATTCACTTCGCACAGTGAATTGAAGTGTTGAAACAGACTGCTTCTCTTTCAGAAAAATGATTGTGAGTTGCTGGTGAATGCTTGTAAGTAGCTTAATGTACTTTGAAAGGAAAGTGATTTTCTCTGAAAGTACAGCATTTAGAAAGTTACACAACACTCCATTCACTTCACACAGTGAATTGAAGTGTTGGAACAGACTGCTTCTCTTTCAGAGAAATGCATGTGACTTGCTGGTGAATGCTTTAAGTAGCTTAAGGCTGTTTCAAAGGAAAGTGATTTTCTCTGAAAGTACAGCATTTAGAAAGTGAAGCAACACTCCATTCACTTCTCACAGTGAATTGAAGTGTTGCAACAGACTGCTTCTCTTTCAGAGAAATGCATGTGAGTTCCTGGTGAATGCTTGTAAGTAGCTTAAGGCAGTTTCAAAGGAAAGTGATTTTTTCTGAAAGTACAGCGTTTAGAAAGTGAAACAACAACACATTCACTTCACACAGTGAATTGAAATGTTGGAACAGACTGCTTCTCTTTCAGAGAAACTCATGTGAGTTGCTGGTGAATGCTTGTAAGCAGCTTAAGGTACTTTGAAAGGAAAGTGATTTTCTCTGAAAGTATAGCATTTAGAAAGTGACGCAACACTCCATTCACTTCGCACAGTGAATTGAAGTGTTGGAACAGAATGCTTCTCTTTCAGAGAAACTCATGTGAGTTGCTGGTGAATGCTTGTAAGTACCTTAAGGCAGTTTCTAAGGAAAGTGATTTTCTCTGAAAGTACAGCATTTAGAAAGTGAAACAACAACACATTCACTTCACATAGTGAATTGAAGTGTTGGAACAGACTGCTTCTCTTTCAGAGATATGCATGTGAGTTGCTAGTGAATACTTGTAAGTAACTTAAGGCAGTTTCAAAGGAAAGTGATTTTCTCTGAAAGTACAGCATTTAGAAAGTGAAACAACAACACATTCACTTCGCACAGTGAATTGAAGTGTTGGAACAGACTGCTTCTCTTTCAGAAAAATGATTGTGAGTTGCTGGTGAATGCTTGTAAGTAGCTTAATGTACTTTGAAAGGAAAGTGATTTTCTCTGAAAGTACAGCATTTAGAAAGTGAAACAACACTCCATTCACTTCACAGAGTGAATTGAAGTGCTGTAATAGACTGCTTCTCTGTCATAGAAACTCATGTGAGTTGCTGGTGAATGCTTGTAAGTAGCTTAAGGCAGTTTCAAAGAAAAGTGATTTTCTCTGAAAGTACAGCATTTAGAAAGTGAAGCAACACTCCATTCACTTCTCACAGTGAATTGAAGTGTTGGAACAGACTGCTTCTCTTTCAGAGAAACTCATGTGAGTTGCTGGTGAATGCTTGTAAGTAGCTTAAGGCTGTTTCAAAGAATGTGATTTTCTCTGAAAGTACAGCATTTAGAAAGTGAAGCAACACTCCATTCACTTCTCACAGTGAATTGAAGTGTTGGAACAGACTGCTTCTCTTTCAGAGAAATTCATGTGAGATCCTGGTGAATGCTTGTAAGTACCTTTAGGCAGTTTCTAAGGAAAGTGATTTCCTCTGAAAGTACAGGATTTAGAAAGTGAAACAACAACACATTCACTTCACACAGTGAATTGAAGTGTTGGAACAGACTGCTTCTCTTTCAGAGAAATGGATGTGAGTTGCTGTTGAATGTTTGAAAGTACCTTAAGGCACTATCAAAGGAAAGTGATTTTCTCTGAAAGTACAGCCTTTTGAAAGTGAAGCAACCCTCCATTCACTTTGCACAGGGATTTGAAGTGTTGGAACAGACTGCTTCACTTTCAGAGAAATGCATGTGAGTTGCTGGAGAATGCTTGTACGTAGCTTAAGGCAGTTTCAAAGGAAAGTGATTTTCTCTGAAATTACAGATTTTAGAAAGTGCAACAACAACACATTCACTTCGCACAGTGAATTGAAGTGTTGGAACAGACTGTTTCTCTTTCAGAGAAACTCATGTGAGTTGCTGGTGAATGCTTGTTTGTAGCTTAAGGTACTTTGAAAGGAAAGTGATTTTCTCTGAAAGTACAGCATTTAGAAAGTGAAGCAACACTCCATTCACTTCGCACAATGAAATGAAGGGTTGGAACAGACTGCTTCTCTTTCAGAGAAACTCATGTGAGTTGCTGGTGAATGCTTGTAAGTAGCTGAAGGCAGTTTCAAAGGAAAGTGATTTTCTCTGAAAGTACAGCAATTAGAAAGTGAAGCAACCCTCCATTCACTTCGCACAGGGAATTGAAGTGTTGGAACAGACTGCTTCTCTTTCAGAGAAATGCATGTGGGTTTTTGGAGAATGCTTGTACGTAGCTTAGGGCAGTTTCAAAGGAAAGTGATTTTCTCTGAAAGTACAGCATTTGGAAAGTGAAGCAACACTCCATTCACTTCGCACAGTGAATTGAAGTGTTGAAACAGACTGCTTCTCTTTCAGAAAAATGATTGTGAGTTGCTGGTGAATGCTTGTAAGTAGCTTAATGTACTTTGAAAGGAAAGTGATTTTCTCTGAAAGTACAGCATTTAGAAAGTTACACAACACTACATTCACTTCACACAGTGAATTGAAGTGTTGGAAGAGACTGCATCTCTTTCAGAGAAATGCATGTGAGTTGCTGGTGAATGCCTGCAAGTAGCTTAAGGTAGTTTCAAAGGAAAGTGATTTCTCTGAAAGTACAGCATTTAGAAAGTGGAACCACACATTCACTTCGCACAGTGAATTGAAGTGTTGGAACAGACTGCTTCTCTTTCAGAGAAACTCATGTCAGTTGCTGGTAAATGCTTGTAAGTAGCTTAAGGCTGTTTCAAAGGAAAGTGATTTTCTCTGAAAGTACAGCATTTAGAAAGTGAAGCAACACTCCATTCACTTCTCACAGTGAATTGAAGTGTTGGAACAGACTGCTTCTCTTTCAGAGAAATGCATGTGAGTTCCTGGTGAATGCTTGTAAGTAGCTTAAGGCAGTTTCAAAGGAAAGTGATTTTCTCTGAAAGTACAGCGTTTAGAAAGTGAAACACCAACACATTCACTTCACACAGTGAATTGAAATGTTGGAACAGACTGCTTCCCTTTCAGAGAAACTCATGTGAGTTGCTGGTGAATGCTTGTAAGCAGCTTAAGGTACTTTGAAAGGAAAGTGATTTTCTCTGAAAGTACAGCATTTAGAAAGAGAAGAAGCACTCCATTCACTTCGCACAGTGAATTGAAGTGTTGGAACAGAATGCTTCTCTTTCAGAGAAACTCATGTGAGTTGCTGGTGAATGCTTGTAAGTACCTTAAGGCAGTTTCTAAGGAAAGTGATTTTCTCTGAAAGTACAGCATTTAGAAAGTGAAACAACAACACATTCACTTCACACAGTGAATTGAAGTTTTGGAACAGACTGCTTCTCTTTCAGAGATATGCATGTGAGTTGCTGGTGAATACTTGTAAGTAACTTAAGGCAGTTTCAAAGGAAAGTGATTTTCTCTGAAAGTACAGCATTTAGAAAGTGAAACAACAACACATTCACTTCGCACAGTGAATTGAAGGGTTGGAACAGACTGCTTCTCTTTCAGAGAAACTCATGTGAGTTGCTGGTGAATGCTTGTAAGTAGCTTAAGGCTGTTTCAAAGAAAGTGATTTTCTCTGAAAGTACAGCATTTAGAAAGTGAAGCAACACTCCATTCACTTCTCACAGTGAATTGAAGTGTTGGAACAGACTGCTTCTCTTTCAGAGAAATTCATGTGAGATCCTGGTGAATGCTTGTAAGTACCTTAAGGCAGTTTCTAAGGAAAGTGATTTCCTCTGAAAGTACAGCATTTAGAAAGTGAAACAACAACACATTCACTTCACACAGTGAATTGAAGTGTTGGAACAGACTGCTTCTCTTTCAGAGAAATGGATGTGAGTTGCTGTTGAATGTTTGAAAGTAGCTTAAGACACTATCAAAGGAAAGTGATATTCTCTTAAAGTACAGCCTTTGGAAAGTGAAGCAACCCTCCATTCACTTCGCACAGGGATTTGAAGTGTTGGAACAGACTGCTTCTCTTTCAGAGAAATGCATGTGAGTTGCTGGAGAATGCTTGTATGTAGCTTAAGGCAGTTTCAAAGGAAAGTGATTTTCTCTGAAATTACAGCTTTTAGAAAGTGCAACAACAACACATTCACTTCGCACAGTGAATCGAAGTGTTGGAACAGACTGCTTCTCTTTCAGAGAAACTCATGTGAGTTGCTGGTGAATGCTTGTTTGTAGCTTAAGGTACTTTGAAAGGAAAGTGATTTTCTCTGAAAGTACAGCATTTAGAAAGTGAAGCAACACTCCATTCACTTCGCACAATGAAATGAAGTGTAGGAACAGACTGCTTCTCTTTCAGAGAAACTCATGTGAGTTGCTGGTGAATGCTTGTAAGTAGCTGAAGGCAGTTTCAAAGGAAAGTGATTTTCTCTGAAAGTACAGCATTTAGAAAGTGAAGCAACCCTCCATTCACTTCGCACAGGGAATTGAAGTGTTGGAACAGACTGCTTCTCTTTCAGAGAAATGCATGTGGGTTGTTGGAGAATGCTTGTACGTAGCTTAGGGCAGTTTCAAAGGAAAGTGATTTTCTCTGAAATTACAGCATTTAGAAAGTGAAACAACAACACATTCACTTCGCACATTGAATTGAAGTGTTGGAACAGACTGCTTCCCATTCAGAGATACTCATGTGAGTTGCTGGTGAATGCTTATTTGCAGCTTAAGGTACTTTGAAAGGAAAGTGATTTTCTCTGAAAGTACAACATTTAGAAAGTGAAGCAACACTCCATTCACGTCGCACAATGAAATGAAGTGTTGGAACAGACTGCTTCTCTTTCAGAGAAACTCATGTGAGTTGCTGGTGAGTGCTTGTAAGAAGCTGAAGGCAGTTTCAAAGGAAAGTGATTTTCTCTGAAAGTACAGCATTTAGAAAGTGAAGCAACACTCCATTCACTTCGCACAGTGAATTGAATTGTTGGAACAGCCTGTTTCTCTTTCAGAGAAATGCATGTGAGTTGCTGGTGAATGCATGTAAGTACCTTAAGGCAGTTTCAAAGGAAAGTGATTTTCTCTGAAAGTACAGCAATTTGAAAATGAAACAACAACACATTCAATTCACACAGTGAATTGAAGTGTTGGAACAGACTGCTTCTCTTTCAGAGAAACTCATGTGAGTTGTTGGGGAATGCTTGTAAGTAGCTTGAGGCACTTTCAACGGAAAGTGATTTTCTCTGAAAGTTCAGCATTTAGAAAGTGAAGCAACACTCCATTCACTTCGCACAGTGAATTGAAGTGTTGGAACAGACTGCTTCTCTTTCAGAAAAATGGATGTGTGTTTCTTTTGAATGCTTGTTTGTAGCTTAAGGCACGTTCAAAGGAAAGTGATTTTCTCTGAAAGTACAGCATTTAGAAAGTGAAGCAAAACTCCATTCACTTCGCACAATGAATTGAAGTGTTGGAACAGACTGCTTCACTTTCAGAGAAACTCATGTGAGTTCCTGGTGAATGCTTGTAAGTAGCTTAAGGCAGTTTCACAGGAAAGTGATTTTCTCTGAAAGTACAGCATTTGGAAAGTGAAGCAACACTCCATTCACTTCGCACAGTGAATTGAAGTGTTGGAACAGACTGCTTCTCTTTCAGAGAAATGATTGTGAGTTGCTGGTGAATGCTTGTAAGTAGCTTAATGTACTTTGAAAGGAAAGTGATTTTCTCTGAAAGGACAACATTTAGAAAGTTACACAACACTGCATTCACTTCACACAGTGAATTGAAGTGTTGGAAGAGACTGCATCTCTTTCAGAGAAATGCATGTGAGTTGCTGGTGAATGCTTGCAAGTATCTTAAGGCAGTTTCAAAGGAAAGTGATTTCTCTGAAAGTACAGCATTTAGAAAGTGAAACAACAACACATTCACTTCGCACAGTGAATTGAAGTGTTGGAACAGACTGCTTCTCTTTCAGAGAAACTCGTGTGAGTTGCTGGTGAATGCTTGTAAGTAGCTTAAGGCAGTTTCACAGGAAAGTGATTTTCTCTGAAAGTACAGCATTTGGAAAGTGAAGCAACACTCCATTCACTTCGCACAGTGAATTGAAGTGTTGGAACAGACTGCTTCTCTTTCAGAGAAATGATTGTGAGTTGCTGGTGAATGCTTGTAAGTAGCTTAATGTACTTTGAAAGGAAAGTGATTTTCTCTGAAAGTACAACATTTAGAAAGTTACACAACACTGCATTCACTTCACACAGTGAATTGAAGTGTTGGAAGAGACTGCATCTCTTTCAGAGAAATGCATGTGAGTTGCTGGTGAATGCCTGCAAGTAGCTTAAGGTAGTTTCAAAGGAAAGTGATTTCTCTGAAAGTACAGCATTTAGAAAGTGAAACCACACATTCACTTCGCACAGTGAATTGAAGTGTTGGAACAGACTGCTTCTCTTTCAGAGAAACTCATGTCAGTTGCTGGTAAATGCTTGTAAGTAACTTAAGGCTGTTTCAAAGGAAAGTGATTTTCTCTGAAAGTACAGCATTTAGAAAGTGAAGCAACACTCCATTCACTTCTCACAGTGAATTGAAGTGTTGGAACAGACTGCTTCTCTTTCAGAGAAATGCATGTGAGTTCCTGGTGAATGCTTGTAAGTAGCTTAAGGCAGTTTCAAAGGAAAGTGATTTTCTCTGAAAGTACAGCGTTTAGAAAGTGAAACAACAACACATTCACTTCACACAGTGAATTGAAATGTTGGAACAGACTGCTTCCCTTTCAGAGAACCTCATGTGAGTTGCTGGTGAATGCTTGTAAGCAGCTTAAGGTACTTTGAAAGGAAAGTGATTTTCTCTGAAAGTACAGCATTTAGAAAGTGAAACAACAACACATTCACTTCACACAGTGAATTGAAGTGTTGGAACAGACTGCTTCTCTTTCAGAGATATGCATGTGAGTTGCTGGTGAATACTTGTAAGTAACTTAAGGCAGTTTCAAAGGAAAGTGATTTTCTCTGAAAGTACAGCATTTAGAAAGTGAAACAACAACACATTCACTTCGCACAGTGAATTGAAGGGTTGGAACAGACTGCTTCTCTTTCAGAGAAACTCATGTGAGTTGCTGGTGAATGCTTGTAAGTAGCTTAAGGCTATTTCAAAGAAAGTGATTTTTTCTGAAAGTACAGCATTTAGAAAGTGAAGCAACACTCCATTCACTTCTCACAGTGAATTGAAGTGTTGGAACAGACTGCTTCTCTTTCAGAGAAATTCATGTGAGATCCTGGTGAATGCTTGTAAGTACCTTAAGGCAGTTTCTAAGGAAAGTGATTTCCTCTGAAAGTACAGCATTTAGAAAGTGAAACAACAACACATTCACTTCACACAGTGAATTGAAGTGTTGGAACAGACTGCTTCTCTTTCAGAGAAATGGATGTGAGTTGCTGTTGAATGTTTGAAAGTAGCTTAAGGCACTATCAAAGGAAAGTGATTTTCTCTTAAAGTACAGCCTTTTGAAAGTGAAGCAACCCTCCATTCACTTCGCACAGGGATTTGAAGTGTTGGAACAGACTGCTTCTCTTTCAGAGAAATGCATGTGAGTTGCTGGAGAATGCTTGTATGTAGCTTAAGGCAGTTTCAAAGGAAAGTGATTTTCTCTGAAATTACAGCTTTTAGAAAGTGCAACAACAACACATTCACTTCGCACAGTGAATCGAAGTGTTGGAACAGACTGCTTCTCTTTCAGAGAAACTCATGTGAGTTGCTGGTGAATGCTTGTTTGTAGCTTAAGGTACTTTGAAAGGAAAGTGATTTTCTCTGAAAGTACAGCATTTAGAAAGTGAAGCAACACTCCATTCACTTCGCCCAATGAAATGAAGGGTTGGAACAGACTGCTTCTCTTTCAGAGAAACTCATGTGAGTTGCTGGTGAATGCTTGTAAGTAGCTGAAGGCAGTTTCAAAGGAAAGTGATTTTCTCTGAAAGTACAGCATTTAGAAAGTGAAGCAACCCTCCATTCACTTCGCACAGGGAATTGAAGTGTTGGAACAGACTGCTTCTCTTTCAGAGAAATGCATGTGGGTTGTTGGAGAATGCTTGTACGTAGCTTAGGGCAGTTTCAAAGGAAAGTGATTTTCTCTGAAATTACAGCATTTAGAAAGTGAAACAACAACACATTCACTTCGCACATTGAATTGAAGTGTTGAAACAGACTGCTTCCCATTCAGAGATACTCATGTGAGTTGCTGGTGAATGCTTATTTGCAGCTTAAGGTACTTTGAAAGGAAATTGATTTTCTCTGAAAGTACAACATTTAGAAAGTGAAGCAACACTCCATTCACGTCGCACAGTGAAATGAAGTGTTGGAACAGACTGCTTCTCTTTCAGAGAAACTCATGTGAGTTGCTGGTGAGTGCTTGTAAGAAGCTGAAGGCAGTTTCAAAGGAAAGTGATTTTCTGAAAGTACAGCATTTTGAAAGTGAAGCAACCCTCCATTCACTTCGCACAGTGAATGAAGTGTTGGAACAGACTGCTTCTCTTTCAGAAAAATGCATGTGAGTTGCAGGTGAATGCTTGTAAGTAGCTTAAGGCACTTTCAAAGGAAAGTGAATTTCTCTGAAAGTACAGCATTTAGAAAGTGAAGCAACACGCCATTCACTTCGCACAGTGAATTGATGTGTTGGAACAGACTGCTTCTCTTTCAGAGAAATGCATGTGAGTTGCTGGTGAATGCTTGTAAGTAGCTTAAGGCAATTTCAAAGGAGAGTGATTTTCTCTAAAAGTACAGCATTTAGAAAGTGAAGCAACATTCCATTCACTTCGCACGGTGAATTGAAGTGTTGGAACAGACTGCTTCTCTTTCAGAGAAACGCATGTGAGTTTCTTGTGAATGCTTGTAAGTAGGTTAAGGCACTTTCAAAGGAAAGTGATTTTTTTCTGTAACTACAGCATTTGGAAAGTGAAGTAACACTCCAATAACTTCGTACAGTGAATTGAATTGTTGGAATAGACTGCTTCTCTTTCAGAGAAACTCATGAGAGTTGCTGGTGAATGTTTGTAAGTAGCTTAAGGCACTTTCAACGGAAACTGATTTTCTCTGAAAGTTCAGCATTTAGAAAGTGAAGCAACACTCCATTCACTTCGCACAGTGATTAAGTGTTGGAACAGACTGCCTCTCTTTCAGAAAAATGGATGTGTGTTTCTTTTGAATGCTTGTTTGTAGCTTAAGGCACGTTCAAAGGAAAGTGATTTTCTCTGAAAGTACAGCATTTAGAAAGTGAAGCAAAACTCCATTCACTTCGCACAATGAATTGAAGTGTTGGAACAGACTGCTTCACTTTCAGAGAAACTCATGTGAGTTGCTGGTGAATGCTTGTAAGTAGCTTAAGGCAGTTTCACAGGAAAGTGATTTTCTCTGAAAGTACAGCATTTGGAAAGTGAAGCAACACTCCATTCACTTCGCACAGTGAATTGAAGTGTTGGAACAGACTGCTTTTCTTTCAGAGAAATGATTGTGAGTTGCTGGTGAATGCTTGTAAGTAGCTTAATGTACTTTGAAAGGAAAGTGATTTTCTCTGAAAGTACAACATTTAGAAAGTTACACAACACTGCATTCACTTCACACAGTGAATTGAAGTGTTGGAAGAGACTGCATCTCTTTCAGCGAAATGCATGTGAGTTGCTGGTGAATGCTTGCAAGTATCTTAAGGCAGTTTCAAAGGAAAGTGATTTCTCTAAAAGTACAGCATTTAGAAAGTGAAACAACAACACATTCACTTCGCACAGTGAATTGAAGTGTTGGAACAGACTGCTTCTCTTTCAGAGAAACTCATGTGAGTTGCTGGTGAATGCTTGTAAGTAGCTTAAGGCAGTTTCACAGGAAAGTGATTTTCTCTGAAAGTACAGCATTTGGAAAGTGAAGCAACACTCCATTCACTTCGCACAGTGAATTGAAGTGTTGGAACAGACTGCTTCTCTTTCAGAGAAATGATTGTGAGTTGCTGGTGAATGCTTGTAAGTAGCTTAATGTACTTTGAAAGGAAAGTGATTTTCTCTGAAAGTACAACATTTAGAAAGTTACACAACACTGCATTCACTTCACACAGTGAATTGAAGTGTTGGAAGAGACTGCATCTCTTTCAGAGAAATGCATGTGAGTTGCTGGTGAATGCCTGCAAGTAGCTTAAGGTAGTTTCAAAGGAAAGTGATTTCTCTGAAAGTACAGCATTTAGAAAGTGAAACCAAACATTCACTTCGCACAGTGAATTGAAGTGTTGGAACAGACTGCTTCTCTTTCAGAGAAACTCATGTCAGTTGCTGGTAAATGCTTGTAAGTAGCTTAAGGCTGTTTCAAAGGAAAGTGATTTTCTCTGAAAGTACAGCATTTAGAAAGTGAAGCAACACTCCATTCACTTCTCACAGTGAATTGAAGTGTTGGAACAGACTGCTTCTCTTTCAGAGAAATGCATGTGAGTTCCTGGTGAATGCTTGTAAGTAGCTTAAGGCAGTTTCAAAGGAAAGTGATTTTCTCTGAAAGTACAGCGTTTAGAAAGTGAAACAACAACACATTCACTTCACACAGTGAATTGAAATGTTGGAACAGACTGCTTCCCTTTCAGAGAAACTCATGTGAGTTGCTGGTGAATGCTTGTAAGCAGCTTAAGGTACTTTGAAAGGAAAGTGATTTTCTCTGAAAGTACAGCATTTAGAAAGTGAAGAAGCACTCCATTCACTTCGCACAGTGAATTGAAGTGTTGGAACAGAATGCTTCTCTTTCAGAGAAACTCATGTGAGTTGCTGGTGAATGCTTGTAAGTACCTTAAGGCAGTTTCTAAGGAAAGTGATTTTCTCTGAAAGTACAGCATTTAGAAAGTGAAACAACAACACATTCACTTCACACAGTGAATTGAAGTGTTGGAACAGACTGCTTCTCTTTCAGAGATATGCATGTGAGTTGCTGGTGAATACTTGTAAGTAACTTAAGGCAGTTTCAAAGGAAAGTGATTTTCTCTGAAAGTACAGCATTTAGAAAGTGAAACAACAACACATTCACTTCGCACAGTGAATTGAAGGGTTGGAACAGACTGCTTCTCTTTCAGAGAAACTCATGTGAGTTGCTGGTGAATGCTTGTAAGTAGCTTAAGGCTGTTTCAAAGAAAGTGATTTTCACTGAAAGTACAGCATTTAGAAAGTGAAGCAACACTCCATTCACTTCTCACAGTGAATTGAAGTGTTGGAACAGACTGCTTCTCTTTCAGAGAAATTCATGTGAGATCCTGGTGAATGCTTGTAAGTACCTTAAGGCAGTTTCTAAGGAAAGTGATTTCCTCTGAAAGTACAGCATTTAGAAAGTGAAACAACAACACATTCACTTCACACAGTGAATTGAAGTGTTGGAACAGACTGCTTCTCTTTCAGAGAAATGGATGTGAGTTGCTGTTGAATGTTTGAAAGTAGCTTAAGGCACTATCAAAGGAAAGTGATTTTCTCTTAAAGTACAGCCTTTTGAAAGTGAAGCAACCCTCCATTCACTTCGCACAGGGATTTGAAGTGTTGGAACAGACTGCTTCTCTTTCAGAGAAATGCATGTGAGTTGCTGGAGAATGCTTGTATGTAGCTTAAGGCAGTTTCAAAGGAAAGTGATTTTCTCTGAAATTACAGCTTTTAGAAAGTGCAACAACAACACATTCACTTCGCACAGTGAATCGAAGTGTTGGAACAGACTGCTTCTCTTTCAGAGAAACTCATGTGAGTTGCTGGTGAATGCTTGTTTGTAGCTTAAGGTACTTTGAAAGGAAAGTGATTTTCTCTGAAAGTACAGCATTTAGAAAGTGAAGCAACACTCCATTCACTTCGCCCAATGAAATGAAGGGTTGGAACAGACTGCTTCTCTTTCAGAGAAACTCATGTGAGTTGCTGGTGAATGCTTGTAAGTAGCTGAAGGCAGTTTCAAAGGAAAGTGATTTTCTCTGAAAGTACAGCATTTAGAAAGTGAAGCAACCCTCCATTCACTTCGCACAGGGAATTGAAGTGTTGGAACAGACTGCTTCTCTTTCAGAGAAATGCATGTGGGTTGTTGGAGAATGCTTGTACGTAGCTTAGGGCAGTTTCAAAGGAAAGTGATTTTCTCTGAAATTACAGCATTTAGAAAGTGAAACAACAACACATTCACTTCGCACATTGAATTGAAGTGTTGGAACAGACTGCTTCCCATTCAGAGATACTCATGTGAGTTGCTGGTGAATGCTTATTTGCAGCTTAAGGTACTTTGAAAGGAAAGTGATTTTCTCTGAAAGTACAACATTTAGAAAGTGAAGCAACACTCCATTCACGTCGCACAATGAAATGAAGTGTTGGAAGACTTCTTCTCTTTCAGAGAAACTCATGTGAGTTGCTGGTGAGTGCTTGTAAGAAGCTGAAGGCAGTTTCAAAGGAAAGTGATTTTCTCTGAAAGTACAGCATTTTGAAAGTGAAGCAACCCTCCATTCACTTCGCACAGTGAATGAAGTGTTGGAACAGACTGCTTCTCTTTCAGAAAAATGCATGTGAGTTGCAGGTGAATGCTTGTAAGTAGCTTAAGGCACTTTCAAAGGAAAGTGAATTTCTCTGAAAGTACAGCATTTAGAAAGTGAAGCAACACGCCATTCACTTCGCACAGTGAATTGATGTGTTGGAACAGACTGCTTCTCTTTCAGAGCAATGCATGTGAGTTGCTGGTGAATGCTTGTAAGTAGCTTAAGGCAATTTCAAAGGAGAGTGATTTTCTCTAAAAGTACAGCATTTAGAAAGTGAAGCAACATTCCATTCACTTCGCACGGTGAATTGAAGTGTTGGAACAGACTGCTTCTCTTTCAGAGAAACGCATGTGAGTTTCTTGCGAATACTTGTAAGTAGGTTAAGGCACTTTCAAAGGAAAGTGATTTTTTTCTGTAACTACAGCATTTGGAAAGTGAAGTAACACTCCAATCACTTCGTACAGTGAATTGAATTGTTGGAATAGACTGCTTCTCTTTCAGAGAAACTCATGAGAGTTGCTGGTGAATGTTTGTAAGTAGCTTAAGGCACTTTCAAAGGAAAGTGATTATCTCTGAAAGTACAGCATTTAGAAAGTGAAGCAACACTCCATTCACTTCGCACAGTGAATTGAAGTGTTGGAACAGCCTGTTTCTCTTTCAGAGAAATGCATGTGAGTTTCTGGTGAATGCATGTAAGTACCTTAAGGCAGTTTCAAAGGAAAGTGATTTTCTCTGAAAGTACAGCATTTTGAAAATGAAACAACAACACATTCAATTCACACAGTGAATTGAAGTGTTGGAACAGACTGCTTCTCTTTCAGAGAAACTCATGTGAGTTGTTGGGGAATGCTTGTAAGTAGCTTAAGGCACTTTCAACGGAAAGTGATTTTCTCTGAAAGTTCAGCATTTAGAAAGTGAAGCAACACTCCATTCACTTCGCACAGTGAATTGAAGTGTTGGAACAGACTGCCTCTCTTTCAGAAAAATGGATGTGTGTTTCTTTTGAATGCTTGTTTGTAGCTTAAGGCACGTTCAAAGGAAAGTGATTTTCTCTGAAAGTACAGCATTTAGAAAGTGAAGCAAAACTCCATTCACTTCGCACAATGAATTGAAGTGTTGGAACAGACTGCTTCACTTTCAGAGAAACTCATGTGAGTTGCTGGTGAATGCTTGTAAGTAGCTTAAGGCAGTTTCACAGGAAAGTGATTTTCTCTGAAAGTACAGCATTTGGAAAGTGAAGCAACACTCCATTCACTTCGCACAGTGAATTGCAGTGTTGGAACAGACTGCTTCTCTTTCAGAGAAATGATTGTGAGTTGCTGGTGAATGCTTGTAAGTAGCTTAATGTACTTTGAAAGGAAAGTGATTTTCTCTGAAAGGACAACATTTAGAAAGTTACACAACACTGCATTCACTTCACACAGTGAATTGAAGTGTTGGAAGAGACTGCATCTCTTTCAGAGAAATGCATGTGAGTTGCTGGTGAATGCTTGCAAGTATCTTAAGGCAGTTTCAAAGGAAAGTGATTTCTCTGAAAGTACAGCCTTTAGAAAGTGAAACAACAACACATTCACTTCGCACAGTGAATTGAAGTGTTGGAACAGACTGCTTCTCTTTCAGAGAAACTCATGTGAGTTGCTGGTGAATGCTTGTAAGTAGCTTAAGGCAGTTTCACAGGAAAGTGATTTTCTCTGAAAGTACAGCATTTGGAAAGTGAAGCAACACTCCATTCACTTCGCACAGTGAATTGAAGTGTTGGAACAGACTGCTTCTCTTTCAGAGAAATGATTGTGAGTTGCTGGTGAATGCTTGTAAGTAGCTTAATGTACTTTGAAAGGAAAGTGATTTTCTCTGAAAGTACAACATTTAGAAAGTTACACAACACTGCATTCACTTCACACAGTGAATTGAAGTGTTGGAAGAGACTGCATCTCTTTCAGAGAAATGCATGTGAGTTGCTGGTGAATGCCTGCAAGTAGCTTAAGGTAGTTTCAAAGGAAAGTGATTTCTCTGAAAGTACAGCATTTAGAAAGTGAAACCACACATTCACTTCGCACAGTGAATTGAAGTGTTGGAACAGACTGCTTCTCTTTCAGAGAAACTCATGTCAGTTGCTGGTAAATACTTGTAAGTAGCTTAAGGCTGTTTCAAAGGAAAGTGATTTTCTCTGAAAGTACAGCATTTAGAAAGTGAAGCAACACTCCATTCACTTCTCACAGTGAATTGAAGTGTTGGAACAGACTGCTTCTCTTTCAGAGAAATGCATGTGAGTTCCTGGTGAATGCTTGTAAGTAGCTTAAGGCAGTTTCAAAGGAAAGTGATTTTCTCTGAAAGTACAGCGTTTAGAAAGTGAAACAACAACACATTCACTTCACACAATGAATTGAAATGTTGGAACAGACTGCTTCCCTTTCAGAGAAACTCATGTGAGTTGCTGGTGAATGCTTGTAAGCAGCTTAAGGTACTTTGAAAGGAAAGTGATTTTCTCTGAAAGTACAGCATTTAGAAAGTGAAGAAGCACTCCATTCACTTCGCACAGTGAATTGAAGTGTTGGAACAGAATGCTTCTTTTTCAGAGAAACTCATGTGAGTTGCTGGTGAATGCTTGTAAGTACCTTAAGGCAGTTTCTAAGGAAAGTGATTTTCTCTGAAAGTACAGCATTTAGAAAGTGAAGAAGCACTCCATTCACTTCGCACAGTGAATTGAAGTGTTGGAACAGACTGCTTCTCTTTCAGAGATATGCATGTGAGTTGCTGGTGAATACTTGTAAGTAACTTAAGGCAGTTTCAAAGGAAAGTGATTTTCTCTGAAAGTACAGCATTTAGAAAGTGAAACAACAACACATTCACTTCGCACAGTGAACTGAAGGGTTGGAACAGACTGCTTCTCTTTCAGAGAAACTCATGTGAGTTGCTGGTGAATGCTTGTAAGTAGCTTAAGGCTGTTTCAAAGAAAGTGATTTTCTCTGAAAGTACAGCATTTAGAAAGTGAAGCAACACTCCATTCACTTCTCACAGTGAATTGAAGTGTTGGAACAGACTGCTTCTCTTTCAGAGAAATTCATGTGAGATCCTGGTGAATGCTTGTAAGTACCTTAAGGCAGTTTCTAAGGAAAGTGATTTCCTCTGAAAGTACAGCATTTAGAAAGTGAAACAACAACACATTCACTTCACACAGTGAATTGAAGTGTTGGAACAGACTGCTTCTCTTTCAGAGAAATGGATGTGAGTTGCTGTTGAATGTTTGAAAGTAGCTTAAGGCACTATCAAAGGAAAGTGATTTTCTCTTAAAGTACAGCCTTTTGAAAGTGAAGCAACCCTCCATTCACTTCGCACAGGGATTTGAAGTGTTGGAACAGACTGCTTCTCTTTCAGAGAAATGCATGTGAGTTGCTGGAGAATGCTTGTATGTAGCTTAAGGCAGTTTCAAAGGAAAGTGATTTTCTCTGAAATTACAGCTTTTAGAAAGTGCAACAACAACACATTCACTTCGCACAGTGAATCGAAGTGTTGGAACAGACTGCTTCTCTTTCAGAGAAACTCATGTGAGTTGCTGGTGAATGCTTGTTTGTAGCTTAAGGTACTTTGAAAGGAAAGTGATTTTCTCTGAAAGTACAGCATTTAGAAAGTGAAGCAACACTCCATTCACTTCGCCCAATGAAATGAAGGGTTGGAACAGACTGCTTCTCTTTCAGGGAAACTCATGTGAGTTGCTGGTGAATGCTTGTAAGTAGCTGAAGGCAGTTTCAAATGAAAGTGATTTTCTCTGAAAGTACAGCATTTAGAAAGTGAAGCAACCCTCCATTCACTTCGCACAGGGAATTGAAGTGTTGGAACAGACTGCTTCTCTTTCAGAGAAATGCATGTGGGTTGTTGGAGAATGCTTGTACGTAGCTTAGGGCAGTTTCAAAGGAAAGTGATTTTCCTTGAAATTACAGCATTTAGAAAGTGAAACAACAACACATTCACTTCGCACATTGAATTGAAGTGTTGGAACAGACTGCTACCCATTCAGAGATACTCATGTGAGTTGCTGGTGAATGCTTATTTGCAGCTTAAGGTACTTTGAAAGGAAAGTGATTTTCTCTGAAAGTACAACATTTAGAAAGTGAAGCAACACTCCATTCACGTCGCACAATGAAATGAAGTGTTGGAACAGACTGCTTCTCTTTCAGAGAAACTCATGTGAGTTGCTGGTGAGTGCTTGTAAGAAGCTGAAGGCAGTTTCAAAGGAAAGTGATTTTCTCTGAAAGTACAGCATTTTGAAAGTGAAGCAACCCTCCATTCACTTCGCACAGTGAATGAAGTGTTGGAACAGACTGCTTCTCTTTCAGAAAAATGCATGTGAGTTGCAGGTGAATGCTTGTAAGTAGCTTAAGGCACTTTCAAAGGAAAGTGAATTTCTCTGAAAGTACAGCATTTAGAAAGTGAAGCAACACGCCATTCACTTCGCACAGTGAATTGATGTGTTGGAACAGACTGCTTCTCTTTCAGAGAAATGCATGTGAGTTGCTGGTGAATGCTTGTAAGTAGCTTAAGGCAATTTCAAAGGAGAGTGATTTTCTCTAAAAGTACAGCATTTAGAAAGTGAAGCAACATTCCATTCACTTCGCACGGTGAATTGAAGTGTTGGAACAGACTGCTTCTCTTTCAGAGAAACGCATGTGAGTTTCTTGTGAATGCTTGTAAGTAGGTTAAGGCACTTTCAAAGGAAAGTGATTTTTTTCTGTAACTACAGCATTTGGAAAGTGAAGTAACACTCCAATCACTTCGTACAGTGAATTGAATTGTTGGAATAGACTGCTTCTCTTTCAGAGAAACTCATGAGAGTTGCTGGTGAATGTTTGTAAGTAGCTTAAGGCACTTTCAAAGGAAAGTGATTATCTCTGAAAGTACAGCATTTAGAAAGTGAAGCAACACTCCATTCACTTCGCACAGTGAATTGAAGTGTTGGAACAGCCTGTTTCTCTTTCAGAGAAATGCATGTGAGTTGCTGGTGAATGCATGTAAGTACCTTAAGGCAGTTTCAAAGGAAAGTGATTTTCTCTGAAAGTACAGCATTTTGAAAATGAAACAACAACACATTCAATTCACACAGTGAATTGAAGTGTTGGAACAGACTGCTTCTCTTTCAGAGAAACTCATGTGAGTTGTTGGGGAATGCTTGTAAGTAGCTTAAGGCACTTTCAACGAAAAGTGATTTTCTCTGAAAGTTCAGCATTTAGAAAGTGAAGCAACACTCCATTCACTTCGCACAGTGAATTGAAGTGTTGGAACAGACTGCCTCTCTTTCAGAAAAATGGATGTGTGTTTCTTTTGAATGCTTGTTTGTAGCTTAAGGCACGTTCAAAGGAAAGTGATTTTCTCTGAAAGTACAGCATTTAGAAAGTGAAGCAAAACTCCATTCACTTCGCACAATGAATTGAAGTGTTGGAACAGACTGCTTCACTTTCAGAGAAACTCATGTGAGTTGCTGGTGAATGCTTGTAAGTAGCTTAAGGCAGTTTCACAGGAAAGTGATTTTCTCTGAAAGTACAGCATTTGGAAAGTGAAGCAACACTCCATTCACTTCGCACGGTGAATTGAAGTGTTGGAACAGACTGCTTCTCTTTCAGAGAAATGATTGTGAGTTGCTGGTGAATGCTTGTAAGTAGCTTAATGTACTTTGAAAGGAAAGTGATTTTCTCTGAAAGTACAAAATTTAGAAAGTTACACAACACTGCATTCACTTCACACAGTGAATTGAAGTGTTGGAAGAGACTGCATCTCTTTCAGCGAAATGCATGTGAGTTGCTGGTGAATGCTTGCAAGTATCTTAAGGCAGTTTCAAAGGAAAGTGATTTTCTCTGAAAGTACAGCTTTTAGAAAGTGAAACAACAACACATTCACTTCACACAGTGAATTGAAGTGTTGGAACAGACTGCTTCTCTTTCAGAGAAACTCATGTGAGTTGCTGGTGAATGCTTGTAAGTAGCTTAAGGTACTTTGAAAGGAAAGTGATTTCCTCTGAAAGTACAGCATTTAGAAAGTGACGCAACACTCCATTCACTTCGCACAGTGAATTGAAGTGTTGGAACAGACTGCTTCACTTTCAGAGAAATGCATGTGAGTTTCTTGTGAATGCTTATAATTAGCTTAAGGCACTTTGAAAGGAAAGTGATTTCCTCTGAAAGTACAGCATTTAGAAAGTGACGCAACACTCCATTCACTTCTCATAGTGAACTGAAGTTTTGGAACAGACTGCTTCTCTTTCAGAGAAATGGATGTGAGTTGCTGGGGAATGCTTGAAAGTAGCTTAAGGCACTTTCAAAGGAAAGTGATTTTCTCTGAAAGTACAGCGTTTTGAAAGTGAAGCAACCCTCCATTCACTTCTCACAGTGAATTGAAGTGTTGGAACAGACTGCTTCGCTTTCAGTGAAATGCATGTGAATTTCTTGTGAATGCTTATAATTAGCTTAAGGCACTTTCAAAGGAAAGTGATTTTCTCTGAAATTACAGCATTTAGAAAGTGAAGCAACACTCCATTCACTTCGCACAGTGAATTGAAGTTTTGGAACAGACTGCTTCTCTTTCATAGAAATGGATGTGAGTTGATGGGGAATGCTTGAAAGTAGCTTAAGGCACTTTCAAAGGAAACTTGATTTTCTCTGAAAGTACAGCGTTTTGAAAGTGAAGCAACCCTCCATTCACTTCACACAGTGAATTGAAGTGTTGAAACAGACTGCTTCTCTTTCAGAGAAATGCATGTGAGTTTCTTGTGAATGCTTAAGTAGCTTAAGGCACTTTCAAAGGAAAGTGATTTTCTGTGAAAGGACAGCATTTAGAAAGTGAAGCAACACTCCATTCACTTCGCACAGTGAATTGAAGTGTTGGAACAGACTGCTTCTCTTTCAGAGATATGCATGTGAGTTGCTGGTGAATACTTGTAAGTAACTTAAGGCAGTTACAAAGGAAAGTGATTTTCTCTGAAAGTACAGCATTTAGAAATTGAAACAACAACACATTCACTTCGCTCAGTGAATTGAAGTGTTGGAACAGACTACTTCTTTTTCAGAGAAACTCATGTGAGTTGCTGGTGAATGCTTTTAAGTAGCTTAATGTGCTTTGAAAGGAAAGTGATTTTCTCTGAAAGTACAGAATTTAGAAAGAGACACAACACTCCATTCACTTCACAGAGTGAATTGAAGTGTTGTAATAGACTGCTTCTCTATCATAGAAACTCATGTGAGTTGCTGGTGAATGCTTGTAAGTAGCTTAAGGCAGTTTCAAAGGAAAGTGCTTTTCTCTGAAAGTGCAGCATTTAGAAAGTGAAGCAACACTCCATTCACTTCGCACAGTGAATTGAAGGGTTGGAACAGACTGCTTCTCTTTCAGAGAAACTCATGTGAGTTGCTGGTGAATGCTTGTAAGTAGCTTAAGGCTGTTTCAAAGAATGTGATTTTCTCTGAAAGTACAGCATTTAGAAAGTGAAGCAACACTCCATACACTTCTCACAGTGAATTGAAGTGTTGGAACAGACTGCTTCTCTTTTAGAGAAATTCATGTGAGATCCTGGTGAATGCTTGTAAGTACCTTAAGGCCGTTTCTAAGGAAAGTGATTTCCTCTGAAAGTACAGCATTTAGAAAGTGAAACAACAACACATTCACTTCACACAGTGAACTGAAGTGTTGGAACAGACTGCTTCTCTTTCAGAGAAATTGATGTGAGTTGCTGGGGAATGTTTGAAAGTAGATTAAGGCACTATCAAAGGAAAGTGATTTTCTCTGAAAGTACAGCCTTTTGAAAGTGAAGCAACCCTCCATTCACTTCGCACAGGGATTTGAGGTGTTGGAACAGACTGCTTCTCTTTCAGAGAAATGCATGTGAGTTGCTGGAGAATGCTTGTAAGTAGCTTAAGGCAGTTTTAAAGGAAAGTGATTTTCTCTGAAATTACAGCTTTTAGAAAGTGAAACAATAACACATTCACTTCGCACACTGAATTGAAGTGTTGGAACAGACTGCTTCTCTTTCAGAGAAACTCATGTGAGTTGCTGGTGAATGCTTGTTTGTAGCTTACGGTACTTTGAAAGGAAAGTGATTTTCTCTGAAAGTACAGCATTTAGAAAGTGAAGCAACACTCCATTCACTTCGCACAATGAAATGAAGTGTTGGAACAGACTGCTTCTCTTTCAGAGAAACTCATGTGAGTTGCTGGTGAATGCTTGTAAGTAGCTGAAGGCAGTTTCAAAGAAAAGTGATTTTCTCTGAAAGTACAGCATTTAGAAAGTGAAGCAACCCTCCATTCACTTCGCACAGGGAATTGAAGTGTTGGAACAGACTGCTTCTCTTTCAGAGAAATGCATGTGGTTTGCTGGAGAATGCTTGTACGTAGCTTAAGGCAGTTTCAAAGGAAAGTGATTTTCTCTGAAATACAGCATTTAGAAAGTGAAACAACAACACATTCACTTCGCACAGTGAACTGAAGTGTTGGAACAGACTGCTTCCCTTTCAGAGAAACTCATGTGAGTTGCTGGTGAATGCTTGTTTGTAGCTTAAGGTACTTTGAAAGGAAAGTGATTTTCTCTGAAAGTACAGCATTTAGAAAGTGAAGTAACACTCCATTCACTTCGCACAATGAAATGAAGTGTTGGAACAGACTGCTTCTCTTTCAGAGAAACTCATGTGAGTTGCTGGTGAATGCTTGTAAGAAGCTGAAGGCAGTTTCAAGGGAAAGTGATTTTCTCTGAAAGGACAGAATTTAGAAAGTGAAGCAACACTCCATTCACTTCAGACAGTGAATTGAAGTGTTGGAGCAGACTGCTTCTCTTTCAGAGAAATGCATGTGAGTTTCTTTTGAATGCTTATAATTAGCTTAAGGCACTTTCAAAGGAAAGTGATTTTCTCTGAAAGTACAGCATTTAGAAAGTGACACAACACTCCATTTACTTTGCACAGTGAATTGAAGTGTTGGAACAGACTGCTTCTCTTTCAGAGAAATGCATGTGAGTTCCTGGTGAATGCTTGTAAGTAATTAAGGCACTTTGAAAGGAAAGTGATTTTCTCTGAAAGTACAGCATTTTGAAAGTGAAGCAACCCTCCATTCACTTCGCACAGTGAATGAAGTGTTGGAACAGACTGCTTCTCTTTCAGAAAAATGCATGTGAGTTGCAGGTGAATGCTTGTAAGTAGCTAAAGGCACTTTCAAAGGAAAGTGAATTTCTCTGAAAGTACAGCATTTAGAAAGTGAAGCAACACTCCATTCACTTCGCACAGTAAATTGATGTGTTGGAACAGACTGCTTCTCTTTCAGAGAAATGCATGTGAGTTGCTGGTGAATGCTTGTAAGTAGCTTAAGGCAATTTCAAAGAAAGTGATTTTCTCTGAAAGTACAGCATTTAGAAAGTGAAGCAAAACTCCATTCACTTCGCACAATGAATTGAAGTGTTGGAACAGACTGCTTCACTTTCAGAGAAACTCATGTGAGTTGCTGGTGAATGCTTGTAAGAAGCTTAAGGCAGTTTCCAAGAAAAGTGATTTTCTCTGAAAGTACAGCATTTTTAAAATGAAACAACAACACATTCACTTCACACAGTGAATTGAAGTGTTGGAACAGACTGCTTCTCTTTCAGAGACACTCATGTGAGTTGCTGGGGAATGCTTGTAAGTAGCTTAAGGCACTTTCAAAGGAAAGTGATTTTCTCTGAAAGTACAGCATTTAGAAAGTGAAGAAACACTCCATTCACTTCGCACAGTGAATTGAAGGGTTGGAACAGACTGCCTCTCTTTCAGAAAAATGGATGTGTGTTTCTTTTGAATGCTTGTATGTAGCTTAAGGCACTTTCAAAGGAAAGTGATTTTCTCTGAAAGTACAGCATTTAGAAAGTGAAGCAACACTCCATTCACTTCTCACAGTGAATTGAAGTGTTGGAACAGACTGCTTCTCTTTCAGAGAAATTCATGTGAGATCCTGGTGAATGCTTGTAAATTCCTTAAGGCAGTTTCTAAAGAAAGTGATTTCCTCTGAAAGTACAGCATTTAGAATGTGAAACAACAACACATTCACTTCACACAGTGAATTGAAGTGTTGGAACAGACTGCTTCTCTTTCAGAGAAATGGATGTGAGTTGCTGTTGAATGTTTGAAAGTAGCTTAAGGCACTATCAAAGGAAAGTGATTTTCTCTGAAAGTACAGCCTTTTGAAAGTGAAGCAACCCTCCATTCACTTCGCACAGGGATTTGAAGTGTTGGAACAGACTGCTTCTCTTTCAGAGAAATGCATGTGAGTTTCTTGTGAATGCTTGTAAGTAGGTTAAGGCACTTTCAAAGGAAAGTGATTTTTTTCTGTAACTACAGCATTTGGAAAGTGAAGTAACACTCCAATCACTTCGTACAGTGAATTGAATTGTTGGAATAGACTGCTTCTCTTTCAGAGAAACTCATGAGAGTTGCTGGTGAATGTTTGTAAGTAGCTTAAGGCACTTTCAAAGGAAAGTGATTATCTCTGAAAGTACAGCATTTAGAAAGTGAAGCAACACTCCATTCACTTTGCACAGTGAATTGAAGTGTTGGAACAGCCTGTTTCTCTTTCAGAGAAATGCATGTGAGTTGCTGGTGAATGCATGTAAGTACCTTAAGGCAGTTTCAAAGGAAAGTGATTTTCTCTGAAAGTACAGCATTTTGAAAATGAAACAACAACACATTCAATTCACACAGTGAATTGAAGTGTTGGAACAGACTGCTTCTCTTTCAGAGAAACTCATGTGAGTTGTTGGGGAATGCTTGTAAGTAGCTTAAGGCACTTTCAACGGAAAGTGATTTTCTCTGAAAGTACAGCATTTAGAAAGTGAAGCAACACTCCATTCACTTCGCACAGTGAATTGAAGTGTTGGAACAGACTGCCTCTCTTTCAGAAAAATGGATGTGTGTTTCTTTTGAATGCTTGTATGTAACTTAAGGCACTTTCAAAGGAAAGTGATTTTCTCTGAAAGTACAGCATTTAGAAAGTGAAGCAAAACTCCATTCACTTCGCACAATGAATTGAAGTGTTGGAACAGACTGCTTCACTTTCAGAGAAACTCATGTGAGTTGCTGGTGAATGCTTGTAAGTAGCTTAAGGCAGTTTCACAGGAAAGTGATTTTCTCTGAAAGTACAGCATTTGGAAAGTGAAGCAACACTCCATTCACTTCGCACAGTGAATTGAAGTGTTGGAACAGACTGCTTCTCTTTCAGAGAAATGATTGTGAGTTGCTGGTGAATGCTTGTAAGTAGCTTAATGTACTTTGAAAGGAAAGTGATTTTCTCTGAAAGTACAGCATTTAGAAAGTTACACAACACTGCATTCACTTCACACAGTGAATTGAAGTGTTGGAAGAGACTGCATCTCTTTCAGAGAAATGCATGTGAGTTGCTGGTGAATGCTTGCAAGTAGCTTAAGGCAGTTTCAAAGGAAAGTGATTTCTCTGAAAGTACAGCATTTAGAAAGTGAAACAACAACACATTCACTTCGCAGAGTGAATTGAAGTGTTGGAACAGACTGCTTCTCTTTCAGAGAAACTCATGTGAGTTGCTGGTGAATGCTTGTAAGCAGCTTAAGGTACTTTGAAAGGAAAGTGATTTTCTCTGAAAGTACAGCATTTAGAAAGTGACGCAACATTCCATTCAGTTCTCACTGTGAATTGAAGTGTTGGAACACACTACTTCTCTTTCAGAGAAATTCATGTGAGTTCCTGGTGAATGCTTCTAAGTACCTTAAGTCAGTTTCAAAGGAAAGTGATTTTCTCTGAAAGTACAGCATTTAGAAAGTGAAGCAACACTCCATTCAGTTCTCACAGTGAATTGTAGTGTTGGAACAGACTACTTCTCTTTCAGAGAAATTCATGTGAGTTCCTGGTGAATGATTCTAAGTACCTTAAGGCAGTTTCAAAGGAAAGTGAATTTCTCTGAAAGTACAGCATTTAGATAGTGAAGCAACACTCCATTCACTTCGTACAGTGAATTGAAGGGTTGGAACAGACTGCTTCTCTTTCAGAGAAACTCATGTGAGTTGCTGGTGAATGCTTGTAAGTAGCTTAAGGCTGTTTCAAAGAAAGTGATTTTCTCTGAAAGTACAGCATTTAGAAAGTGAAGCAACACTCCATTCACTTCTCACAGTGAACTGAAGTGTTGGAACAGACTGCTTCTCTTCCAGAGAAATTCATGTGAGATCCTGGTGAATGCTTGTAAGTACCTTAAGGTAGTTTCTAAGGAAAGTGATTTTCTCTGAAAGTACAGCATTTAGAAAGTGAAACAACAACACATTCACTTCACACAGTGAATTGAAGTGTTGGAACAGACTGCTTCTCTTTCAGAGAAACTCATGTGAGTTGCTGGTGAATGCTTGTAAATAGCTTAAGGTACTTTAAAAGGAAAGTGATTTTCTCTGAAAGTACAGCATTTAGAAAGTGACGCAACACTCCATTCACTTCGCACAGTGAATTGAAGAGTTGGAACAGAATGCTTCTCTTTCAGAGAAACTCATGTGAGTTGCTGGTGAATGCTTGTAAGTAGCTTAAGGCACTTTGAAAGGAAAGTGATTTTCTCTGAAAGTACAGCATTTAGAAAGTGAAACAACAACACATTCACTTCGCACAGTGAATTGAAGTGTGGGAACAGAATGCTTCTCTTTAAGAAAAACTCATGTGAGTTGCTGGTGAATGCTTGTAAGTAGCTTAAGGCAGTTTCAAAGGAAAGTGATTTTCTCTGAAAGTACAGCATTTAGAAAGTGACACAACACTCCATTCACTTCGCACAGTGAATTGAAGTGTTGGAACAGACTGATTATCTTTCAGAGAAATGCATGTGAGTTTCTTGTGAATGCTTATAATTAGCTTAAGGCACTTTCAAAGGAAAGTGATTTTCTCTGAAAGTACAGCATTTAGAATGTGAAGCAACACTCCAATCACTTCCCACAGTGAATTGAATTGTTGGAATAGACTTCTTCTTTTTCAGAGAAACTTATGTGACTTGTTGGTGAATGTTTGTAAGTAGCTTAAGGCACTTTCAAAGGAAAGTGATTATCTCTGAATGTACAGCATTTAGAAAGTGAAGCAACACTCCATTCACTTTGCACAGTGAATTGAAGTGTTGGAACAGCCTGTTTCTCTTTCAGAGAAATGCATGTGAGTTGCTGGTGAATGCATGTAAGTAGCTTAAGGCAGTTTCAAAGGAAAGTGATTTTCTCTGAAAGTACAGCATTTTGAAAAGGAAACAACAACACATTCCCTTCACACAGTGAATTGAAGTGTTGGAACAGACTGCTTCTCTTTCAGAGAAACTCATGTGAGTTGCTGGTGAATGCTTGTAAGTAGCTTAAGGCACTTTCAAAGGAAAGTGATTTTCTCTGAAAGTACAGCATTTAGAAAGTGAAGCAACACTCCATTCACTTTGCACAGTGAATTGATGTTTTGGAACAGACTGCCTCTCTTTCAGAAAAATGGATGTATGTTTCTTTTGAATGCTTGTATGTAGCTTAAGGCACTTTCAAAGGAAAGTGATTTTTTCTGAAAGTACAGCATTTAGAAAGTGAAGCAACACTCCATTCAATTCGCACAGTCAATTGAAGTTTTGAAACAGACTGCTTCTCTTTCAGAGAAATGCATGTGAGTTGCTGGGGAATGCTTGAAAGTAGCTTAAGGCACTTTCAAAGGAAAGTGATTTTCTCTGAAAGTACAGCCTTTTGAAAGTGAAGCAACCCTCCATTCACTTCGCACAGTGAATAGAAGTGTTGGAACAGACTGCTTCTCTTTCAGAGAAATGCATGTGAGTTGCTTGAGAATGCTTGTAAGTAGCTTAAGGCAGTTTCAAAGGAAAGTGATTTTCTCTGAAATTACAGCATTTAGAAAGTGAAACAACAACACGTTCACTTTGCACAGTGAATTGAAGTGTTGGAACAGACTGCTTCTCTTTCAGAGAAACGCATGTGAGTTGCGGGTGAATGCTTGTTTGTAGCTTAAGGTACTTTGAAAGGAAAGTGATTTTCTCTGAAAGTACAGCATTAAGAAAGTGAAGCAACACTCCATTCACTTCGCAAAATGAATTGAAGTGTAGGAACAGACTGCTTCTCTTTCAGAGAAACTCATGTGAGTTGCTGGTGAATGCTTGTAAGTAGCTTAAGGCAGTTTCAAAGGAAAGTGATTGTCTCTGAAAGTACAGCATTTGGAAAGTGAAGCAACACTCCATTCACTTCGCACAGTGAATTGAAGTGTTTTAACAAACTGCTTCTCTTTCAGAGAAACTCATGTGTGTTGCTGGTGAATGCTTGTAAGTAGCTTAAGGCAGTTTCAAAGGAAAGTGATTTTCTCTGAGTAGAGCATTTAGAAAGTGAAGCAACAACACATTCACTTCGCACAGTGAATTGAAGTGTTGGAACACACTGCTTCTCTTTCAGAGAAACGCATTTGAGTTTCTTGTGAATGCTTGTAAGTACCTTAAGGCAGTATCAAAGGAAAGTGATTTTCTCTGAAAGTACAGCATTTAGAAAGTGAAGCAACCCTCCATTCACTTCGCACACTGAATTGAAGTGTTGGAACAGACTGCTTCTCTTTCAGAGAAACTCATGTGAGTTGCTGGTGAATGCTTGTCAGTAGCTTAAGACACTTTCAAAGGAAAGTGATTTTCTCTGAAAGTACAGCATTTAAAAGTGAAGGAACACTCCATTCACTTCGCACAGGGAATTGAAGTGTTGGAATTAACTGCTTCTCTTTCAGAGAAACTCATGTGAGTTGCTGGTGAATGCTTGTAAGTAGCTTAAGGCAGTATCAAAGGAAAGTGAATTTCTCTGAAAGTACAGCCTTTAGAAAGTGAAGCAACACTCCCTTAACTTCGCACAGTGAATTGAAGTGTTGGAACAGACAGCTTCTATTTCAGAGAAACGCATGTGAGCTTCTTGTGAATGCTTGTAAGTAGCTTAAGGTACTTTGAAAGGAAAGTGATTTTCTCTGAAAGTACAGCATTTAGAAAGTGACGCAACACTCCATTCACTTCGAACAGTGAATTGAAGTGTTGAAACAGACTGCTTCTCTTTCAGAGAAATGCATGTGAGTTGCTGGTGAATGCTTGTAAGTAGCTTAAGGCAGTTTCAAAGGAAAGTGATTTTCTCTGAAATTACAGCATTTTGAAAGTGAAGCTACACTCCATTCACTTCGAACAGTGAATTGAAGTGTTCGAACCGACTGCTTCTATTTCAGAGAAATGCTAGTGAATTGCTGGTGAATGCTTGTAAGTAGCTTAAGGCACTTTCAAAGGAAAGTGATTTTCTCTGAAAGTACAGCATTTAGAAAGTGAAGCAACACTCCATTCACTTCGCACAGTGAATTGAAGTGTTGGAACAGACTGCTTCTCTTTCAGAGTAATGCATGAGAGTTGCTGGTGAATGCTTTTAAGTAGCTTAAGGCACTTTCAAAGAAGAGTGATTTTCTCTTAAAGTACAGCATTTAGAAAATGAAACAACAATACATTGACTTCGCACAGTGAATTAAAGTGTTGGAACAGACTGCTTCTCTTTCAGAGAAACTCATGTGAGTTGCTGGTGAATGCTTGTAAGTAGCTTAAGGCAGTTTCAAAGGACAGTGATTTTCTCTGAAAGTACAGCATTTAGAAAGTGAAGCAACCCTCCATTCACTTCGCACACTGAATTGAAGTGTTGGAACAGACTGCTTCTCTTTCAGAGAAACTCATGTGAGTTGCTGGTGAATGCTTGTAAGTAGCTTAAGGTACTTTGAAAGGAAAGTGATTTTCTCTGAAATTACAGCATTGAGAAAGTGACGGAACACTCCATTCACTTTGCACAGTGAATTGAAGAGTTGGAACAGACTGCTTCTCTTTCAGAGAAACTCATGTGAGTTGCTGGTGAATGCTTGTAAGTAGTTTAAGGCAGTTTCAAAGGAAAGTTTTTTTCTGTGAAAGTGCAGCATTTTGAAAGTGAAGAAACACTCCATTCACTTTGCAGAGTGAATTGAAGTGTTGGAACAGACTGCTTCTCTTTCAGAGAAACTCATGTGAGTTGCTGGTGAATGCTTGTCAGTAGCTTAAGACACTTTCAAAGGAAAGTGATTTTCTATGAAAGTACAGCATTTAGAA
Source organism: Myodes glareolus (assembly GCF_982192425.1). Lineage (NCBI taxonomy): Eukaryota > Metazoa > Chordata > Mammalia > Rodentia > Cricetidae > Myodes > Myodes glareolus. Next base: position 29,405 of record NW_028263258.1, read on the forward strand.
AGTGAAGGAACACTCCATTCACTTCGCACAGGGAATTGAAGTGTTGGAATTAACTGCTTCTCTTTCAGAGAAACTCATGTGAGTTGCTGGTGAATGCTTGTAAGTAGCTTAAGGCAGTATCAAAGGAAAGTGAATTTCTCTGAAAGTACAGCCTTTAGAAAGTGAAGCAACACTCCATTAACTTCGCACAGTGAATTGAAGTGTTGGAACAGACAGCTTCTATTTCAGAGAAACGCATGTGAGCTTCTTGTGAATGCTTGTAAGTAGCTTAAGGTACTTTGAAAGGAAAGTGATTTTCTCTGAAAGTACAGCATTTAGAAAGTGACGCAACACTCCATTCACTTCGAACAGTGAATTGAAGTGTTGAAACAGACTGCTTCTCTTTCAGAGAAATGCATGTGAGTTGCTGGTGAATGCTTGTAAGTAGCTTAAGGCAGTTTCAAAGGAAAGTGATTTTCTCTGAAATTACAGCATTTTGAAAGTGAAGCTACACTCCATTCACTTCGAACAGTGAATTGAAGTGTTCGAACCGACTGCTTCTATTTCAGAGAAATGCTAGTGAATTGCTGGTGAATGCTTGTAAGTAGCTTAAGGCACTTTCAAAGGAAAGTGATTTTCTCTGAAAGTACAGCATTTAGAAAGTGAAGCAACACTCCATTCACTTCGCACAGTGAATTGAAGTGTTGGAACAGACTGCTTCTCTTTCAGAGTAATGCATGAGAGTTGCTGGTGAATGCTTTTAAGTAGCTTAAGGCACTTTCAAAGAAGAGTGATTTTCTCTGAAAGTACAGCATTTAGAAAATGAAACAACAATACATTGACTTCGCACAGTGAATTAAAGTGTTGGAACAGACTGCTTCTCTTTCAGAGAAACTCATGTGAGTTGCTGGTGAATGCTTGTAAGTAGCTTAAGGCAGTTTCAAAGGACAGTGATTTTCTCTGAAAGTACAGCATTTAGAAAGTGACGCAACACTCCATTCACTTCACACAGTGAATTGAAGTGTTGAACAGACTGCTTCTCTTTCAGAGAAACTCATGTGTGTTGCTGGTAAATGCTTGTAAGTAGCTTAAGGCAGTTTCAAAGAAAGTGATTTTCTCTGAAAGTAGAGCATTTAGAAAGTGAAACAACAACACATTCACTTCACACAGTGAATGGAAGTGTTGGAACAGACTGCTTCTCTTTCAGAAAAGCTCATGTGAGTTGCTGGTGAATGCTTGTAAGTAGCTTAAGGAACTTTGAAAGGAAAGTGATTTTCTCTGAAAGTACAGCATTTAGAAAGTGACACAACACTCCATTCACTTTGCACAGTGAATTGAAGTGTTGGAACAGACTGCTAATCTTTCAGAGAAACTCATGTGAGTTGCTGGTGAATGCTTGTAAGTAGCTTAAGGCAGTTTCAAAGGACAGTGATTTTCTCTGAAAGTACAGCATTTAGAAAGTGAAGCAACACTCCATTCACTTCGCACAGTGAATTGAAGTGTTGGAACAGACTGCTTCTCTTTCAGAGAAACGCATGTGAGTTGCGGGTGAATGCTTGTTTGTAGCTTAAGGTACTTTGAAAGGAAAGTGATTTTCTCTGAAAGTACAGCATTTAGAAAGTGAAGCAACACTCCATTCACTTCGCAAAATGAATTGAAGTGTAGGAACAGACTGCTTCTCTTTCAGAGAAACTCATGTGAGTTGCTGGTGAATGCTTGTAAGTAGCTTAAGGCAGTTTCAAAGGAAAGTGATTGTCTCTGAAAGTACAGCATTTGGAAAGTGAAGCAACACTCCATTCACTTCGCACAGTGAATTGAAGTGTTTTAACAAACTGCTTCTTTTTCAGAGAAACTCATGTGTGTTGCTGGTGAATGCTTGTAAGTAGCTTAAGGCAGTTTCAAAGGACAGTGATTTTCTCTGAAAGTAGAGCATTTAGAAAGTGAAGCAACAACACATTCACTTCGCACAGTGAATTGAAGTGTTGGAACACACTGCTTCTCTTTCAGAGAAACGCATTTGAGTTTCTTGTGAATGCTTGTAAGTACCTTAAGGCAGTATCAAAGGAAAGTGATTTTCTCTGAAAGTACAGCATTTAGAAAGTGAAGCAACCCTCCATTCACTTCGCACACTGAATTGAAGTGTTGGAACAGACTGCTTCTCTTTCAGAGAAACTCATGTGAGTTGCTGGTGAATGCTTGTAAGTAGCTTAAGGTACTTTGAAAGGAAAGTGATTTTCTCTGAAATTAGAGCATTGAGAAAGTGACGGAACACTCCATTCACTTTGCACAGTGAATTGAAGAGTTGGAACAGACTGCTTCTCTTTCAGAGAAACTCATGTGAGTTGCTGGTGAATGCTTGTAAGTAGTTTAAGGCAGTTTCAAAGGAAAGTTTTTTTTCTGTGAAAGTGCAGCATTTTGAAAGTGAAGAAACACTCCATTCACTTTGCAGAGTGAATTGAAGTGTTGGAACAGACTGCTTCTCTTTCAGAGAAACTCATGTGAATTGCTGGTGAATGCTTGTCAGTAGCTTAAGACACTTTCAAAGGAAAGTGATTTTCTCTGAAAGTACAGCATTTAGAAAGTGAAGGAACACTCCATTCACTTCGCACAGGGAATTGAAGTGTTGGAACTAACTGCTTCTCTTTCAGAGAAACTCATGTGAGTTGCTGGTGAATGCTTGTAAGTAGCTTAAGGCAGTATCAAAGGAAAGTGAATTTCTCTGAAAGTACAGCCTTTAGAAAGTGAAGCAACACTCCATTAACTTCGCACAGTGAATTGAAGTGTTGGAACAGACAGCTTCTATTTCAGAGAAACGCATGTAAGCTTCTTGTGAATGCTTGTAAGTAGCTTAAGGTACTTTGAAAGGAAAGTGATTTTCTCTGAAAGTACAGCATTTAGAAAGTGACGCAACACGCCATTCACTTCGAACAGTGAATTGAAGTGTTGAAACAGACTGCTTCTCTTTCAGAGAAATGCATGTGAGTTGCTGGTGAATGCTTGTAAGTAGCTTAAGGCAGTTTCAAAGGAAAGTGATTTTCTCTGAAATTACAGCATTTTGAAAGTGAAGCTACACTCCATTCACTTCGAACAGTGAATTGAAGTGTTCGAACCGACTGCTTCTATTTCAGAGAAATGCTAGTGAATTGCTGGTGAATGCTTGTAAGTAGCTTAAGGCACTTTCAAAGGAAAGTGATTTTCTCTGAAAGTACAGCATTTAGAAAGTGAAGCAACACTCCATTCACTTCGCACAGTGAATTGAAGTGTTGGAACAGACTGCTTCTCTTTCAGAGTAATGCATGAGAGTTGCTGGTGAATGCTTTTAAGTAGCTTAAGGCACTTTCAAAGAAGAGTGATTTTCTCTGAAAGTACAGCATTTAGAAAATGAAACAACAATACATTGACTTCGCACAGTGAATTAAAGTGTTGGAACAGACTGCTTCTCTTTCAGAGAAACTCATGTGAGTTGCTGGTGAATGCTTGTAAGTAGCTTAAGGCAGTTTCAAAGGACAGTGATTTTCTCTGAAAGTACAGCATTTAGAAAGTGACGCAACACTCCATTCACTTCACACAGTGAATTGAAGTGTTGAACAGACTGCTTCTCTTTCAGAGAAACTCATGTGTGTTGCTGGTAAATGCTTGTAAGTAGCTTAAGGCAGTTTCAAAGAAAGTGATTTTCTCTGAAAGTAGAGCATTTAGAAAGTGAAACAACAACACATTCACTTCACACAGTGAATGGAAGTGTTGGAACAGACTGCTTCTCTTTCAGAAAACCTCATGTGAGTTGCTGGTCAATGCTTGTAAGTAGCTTAAGGAACTTTGAAAGGAAAGTGATTTTCTCTGAAAGTACAGCATTTAGAAAGTGACACAACACTCCATTCACTTTGCACAGTGAATTGAAGTGTTGGAACAGACTGCTAATCTTTCAGAGAAACTCATGTGAGTTGCTGGTGAATGCTTGTAAGTAGCTTAAGGCAGTTTCAAAGGACAGTGATTTTCTCTGAAAGTACAGCATTTAGAAAGTGAAGCAACACTCCATTCACTTCGCACAGTGAATTGAAGTGTTGGAACAGACTGCTTCTCTTTCAGAGAAACGCATGTGAGTTGCGGGTGAATGCTTGTTTGTAGCTTAAGGCAGTTTCAAAGGAAAGTGATTTTCTCTGAAAGTACAGCATTTTGAAAAGGAAACAACAACACATTCCCTTCACACAGTGAATTGAAGTGTTGGAACAGACTGCTTCTCTTTCAGAGAAACTCATGTGAGTTGCTGGTGAATGCTTGTAAGTAGCTTAAGGCACTTTCAAAGGAAAGTGATTTTCTCTGAAAGTACAGCATTTAGAAAGTGAAGCAACACTCCATTCACTTTGCACAGTGAATTGAAGTTTTGGAACAGACTGCCTCTCTTTCAGAAAAATGGATGTATGTTTCTTTTGAATGCTTGTATGTAGCTTAAGGCACTTTCAAAGGAAAGTGATTTTCTCTGAAAGTACAGCATTTAGAAAGTGAAGCAACACTCCATTCAATTCGCACAGTCAATTGAAGTTTTGAAACAGACTGCTTCTCTTTCAGAGAAATGCATGTGAGTTGCTGGGGAATGCTTGAAAGTAGCTTAAGGCACTTTCAAAGGAAAGTGATTTTCTCTGAAAGTACAGCCTTTTGAAAGTGAAGCAACCCTCCATTCACTTCGCACAGTGAATAGAAGTGTTGGAACAGACTGCTTCTCTTTCAGAGAAATGCATGTGAGTTGCTTGAGAATGCTTGTAAGTAGCTTAAGGCAGTTTCAAAGGAAAGTGATTTTCTCTGAAATTACAGCATTTAGAAAGTGAAACAACAACACGTTCACTTTGCACAGTGAATTGAAGTGTTGGAACAGACTGCTTCTCTTTCAGAGAAACGCATGTGAGTTGCGGGTGAATGCTTGTTTGTAGCTTAAGGTACTTTGAAAGGAAAGTGATTTTCTCTGAAAGTACAGCATTAAGAAAGTGAAGCAACACTCCATTCACTTCGCAAAATGAATTGAAGTGTAGGAACAGACTGCTTCTCTTTCAGAGAAACTCATGTGAGTTGCTGGTGAATGCTTGTAAGTAGCTTAAGGCAGTTTCAAAGGAAAGTGATTGTCTCTGAAAGTACAGCATTTGGAAAGTGAAGCAACACTCCATTCACTTCGCACAGTGAATTGAAGTGTTTTAACAAACTGCTTCTCTTTCAGAGAAACTCATGTGTGTTGCTGGTGAATGCTTGTAAGTAGCTTAAGGCAGTTTCAAAGGAAAGTGATTTTCTCTGAAAGTAGAGCATTTAGAAAGTGAAGCAACAACACATTCACTTCGCACAGTGAATTGAAGTGTTGGAACACACTGCTTCTCTTTCAGAGAAACGCATTTGAGTTTCTTGTGAATGCTTGTAAGTACCTTAAGGCAGTATCAAAGGAAAGTGATTTTCTCTGAAAGTACAGCATTTAGAAAGTGAAGCAACCCTCCATTCACTTCGCACACTGAATTGAAGTGTTGGAACAGACTGCTTCTCTTTCAGAGAAACTCATGTGAGTTGCTGGTGAATGCTTGTAAGTAGCTTAAGGTACTTTGAAAGGAAAGTGATTTTCTCTGAAATTACAGCATTGAGAAAGTGACGGAACACTCCATTCACTTTGCACAGTGAATTGAAGAGTTGGAACAGACTGCTTCTCTTTCAGAGAAACTCATGTGAGTTGCTGGTGAATGCTTGTAAGTAGTTTAAGGCAGTTTCAAAGGAAAGTTTTTTTCTGTGAAAGTGCAGCATTTTGAAAGTGAAGAAACACTCCATTCACTTTGCAGAGTGAATTGAAGTGTTGGAACAGACTGCTTCTCTTTCAGAGAAACTCATGTGAGTTGCTGGTGAATGCTTGTCAGTAGCTTAAGACACTTTCAAAGGAAAGTGATTTTCTCTGAAAGTACAGCATTTAAAAGTGAAAGAACACTCCATTCACTTCGCACAGGGAATTGAAGTGTTGGAATTAACTGCTTCTCTTTCAGAGAAACTCATGTGAGTTGCTGGTGAATGCTTGTAAGTAGCTTAAGGCAGTATCAAAGGAAAGTGAATTTCTCTGAAAGTACAGCCTTTAGAAAGTGAAGCAACACTCCCTTAACTTCGCACAGTGAATTGAAGTGTTGGAACAGACAGCTTCTATTTCAGAGAAACGCATGTGAGCTTCTTGTGAATGCTTGTAAGTAGCTTAAGGTACTTTGAAAGGAAAGTGATTTTCTCTGAAAGTACAGCATTTAGAAAGTGACGCAACACTCCATTCACTTCGAACAGTGAATTGAAGTGTTGAAACAGACTGCTTCTATTTCAGAGAAATGCATGTGAGTTGCTGGTGAATGCTTGTAAGTAGCTTAAGGCAGTTTCAAAGGAAAGTGATTTTCTCTGAAATTACAGCATTTTGAAAGTGAAGCTACACTCCATTCACTTCGAACAGTGAATTGAAGTGTTCGAACCGACTGCTTCTATTTCAGAGAAATGCTAGTGAATTGCTGGTGAATGCTTGTAAGTAGCTTAAGGCACTTTCAAAGGAAAGTGATTTTCTCTGAAAGTACAGCATTTAGAAAGTGAAGCAACACTCCATTCACTTCGCACAGTGAATTGAAGTGTTGGAACAGACTGCTTCTCTTTCAGAGTAATGCATGAGAGTTGCTGGTGAATGCTTTTAAGTAGCTTAAGGCACTTTCAAAGAAGAGTGATTTTCTCTGAAAGTACAGCATTTAGAAAATGAAACAACAATACATTGACTTCGCACAGTGAATTAAAGTGTTGGAACAGACTGCTTCTCTTTCAGAGAAACTCATGTGAGTTGCTGGTGAATGCTTGTAAGTAGCTTAAGGCAGTTTCAAAGGACAGTGATTTTCTCTGAAAGTACAGCATTTAGAAAGTGAAGCAACCCTCCATTCACTTCGCACACTGAATTGAAGTGTTGGAACAGACTGCTTCTCTTTCAGAGAAACTCATGTGAGTTGCTGGTGAATGCTTGTAAGTAGCTTAAGGTACTTTGAAAGGAAAGTGATTTTCTCTGAAATTACAGCATTGAGAAAGTGACGGAACACTCCATTCACTTTGCACAGTGAATTGAAGAGTTGGAACAGACTGCTTCTCTTTCAGAGAAACTCATGTGAGTTGCTGGTGAATGCTTGTAAGTAGTTTAAGGCAGTTTCAAAGGAAAGTTTTTTTTCTGTGAAAGTGCAGCATTTTGAAAGTGAAGAAACACTCCATTCACTTTGCAGAGTGAATTGAAGTGTTGGAACAGACTGCTTCTCTTTCAGAAAAACTCATGTGAGTTGCTGGTGAATGCTTGTCAGTAGCTTAAGACACTTTCAAAGGAAAGTGATTTTCTCTGAAAGTACAGCATTTAGAAAGTGAAGGAACACTCCATTCACTTCGCACAGGGAATTGAAGTGTTGGAACTAACTGCTTCTCTTTCAGAGAAACTCATGTGAGTTGCTGGTGAATGCTTGTAAGTAGCTTAAGGCAGTATCAAAGGAAAGTGAATTTCTCTGAAAGTACAGCCTTTAGAAAGTGAAGCAACACTCCATTAACTTCGCACAGTGAATTGAAGTGTTGGAACAGACAGCTTCTATTTCAGAGAAACGCATGTGAGCTTCTTGTGAATGCTTGTAAGTAGCTTAAGGTACTTTGAAAGGAAAGTGATTTTCTCTGAAAGAACAGCATTTAGAAAGTGACGCAACACTCCATTCACTTCGAACAGTGAATTGAAGTGTTGAAACAGACTGCTTCTCTTTCAGAGAAATGCATGTGAGTTGCTGGTGAATGCTTGTAAGTAGCTTAAGGCAGTTTCAAAGGAAAGTGATTTTCTCTGAAATTACAGCATTTTGAAAGTGAAGCTACACTCCATTCACTTCGAACAGTGAATTGAAGTGTTCGAACCGACTGCTTCTATTTCAGAGAAATGCTAGTGAATTGCTGGTGAATGCTTGTAAGTAGCTTAAGGCACTTTCAAAGGAAAGTGATTTTCTCTGAAAGTACAGCATTTAGAAAGTGAAGCAACACTCCATTCACTTCGCACAGTGAATTGAAGTGTTGGAACAGACTGCTTCTCTTTCAGAGTAATGCATGAGAGTTGCTGGTGAATGCTTTTAAGTAGCTTAAGGCACTTTCAAAGAAGAGTGATTTTCTCTGAAAGTACAGCATTTAGAAAATGAAACAACAATACATTGACTTCGCACAGTGAATTAAAGTGTTGGAACAGACTGCTTCTCTTTCAGAGAAACTCATGTGAGTTGCTGGTGAATGCTTGTAAGTAGCTTAAGGCAGTTTCAAAGGACAGTGATTTTCTCTGAAAGTACAGCATTTAGAAAGTGACGCAACACTCCATTCACTTCACACAGTGAATTGAAGTGTTGAACAGACTGCTTCTCTTTCAGAGAAACTCATGTGTGTTGCTGGTAAATGCTTGTAAGTAGCTTAAGGCAGTTTCAAAGAAAGTGATTTTCTCTGAAAGTAGAGCATTTAGAAAGTGAAACAACAACACATTCACTTCACACAGTGAATGGAAGTGTTGGAACAGACTGCTTCTCTTTCAGAAAACCTCATGTGAGTTGCTGGTCAATGCTTGTAAGTAGCTTAAGGAACTTTGAAAGGAAAGTGATTTTCTCTGAAAGTACAGCATTTAGAAAGTGACACAACACTCCATTCACTTTGCACAGTGAATTGAAGTGTTGGAACAGACTGCTAATCTTTCAGAGAAACTCATGTGAGTTGCTGGTGAATGCTTGTAAGTAGCTTAAGGCAGTTTCAAAGGACAGTGATTTTCTCTGAAAGTACAGCATTTAGAAAGTGAAGCAACACTCCATTCACTTCGCACAGTGAATTGAAGTGTTGGAACAGACTGCTTCTCTTTCAGAGAAACGCATGTGAGTTGCGGGTGAATGCTTGTTTGTAGCTTAAGGTACTTTGAAAGGAAAGTGATTTTCTCTGAAAGTACAGCATTTAGAAAGTGAAGCAACACTCCATTCACTTCGCAAAATGAATTGAAGTGTAGGAACAGACTGCTTCTCTTTCAGAGAAACTCATGTGAGTTGCTGGTGAATGCTTGTAAGTAGCTCAAGGCAGTTTCAAAGGAAAGTGATTGTCTCTGAAAGTACAGCATTTGGAAAGTGAAGCAACACTCCATTCACTTCGCACAGTGAATTGAAGTGTTTTAACAAACTGCTTCTCTTTCAGAGAAACTCATGTGTGTTGCTGGTGAATGCTTGTAAGTAGCTTAAGGCAGTTTCAAAGGAAAGTGATTTTCTCTGAAAGTAGAGCATTTAGAAAGTGAAGCAACAACACATTCACTTCGCACAGTGAATTGAAGTGTTGGAACACACTGCTTCTCTTTCAGAGAAACGCATTTGAGTTTCTTGTGAATGCTTGTAAGTACCTTAAGGCAGTATCAAACGAAAGTGATTTTCTCTGAAAGTACAGCATTTAGAAAGTGAAGCAACCCTCCATTCACTTCGCACACTGAATTGAAGTGTTGGAACAGACTGCTTCTCTTTCAGAGAAACTCATGTGAGTTGCTGGTGAATGCTTGTAAGTAGCTTAAGGTACTTTGAAAGGAAAGTGATTTTCTCTGAAATTACAGCATTGAGAAAGTGACGGAACACTCCATTCACTTTGCACAGTGAATTGAAGAGTTGGAACAGACTGCTTCTCTTTCAGAGAAACTCATGTGAGTTGCTGGTGAATGCTTGTAAGTAGTTTAAGGCAGTTTCAAAGGAAAGTTTTTTTTCTGTGAAAGTGCAGCATTTTGAAAGTGAAGAAACACTCCATTCACTTTGCAGAGTGAATTGAAGTGTTGGAACAGACTGCTTCTCTTTCAGAGAAACGCATGTGAGTTTCTTGTGAATGCTTGTAAGTAGCTTAAGGTACTTTGAAAGGAAAGTGATTTTCTATTAAAGTACAGCATTTAGAAAGTGACGCAACACTCCATTCACTTCGCACAGTGAATTGAAGAGTTGGAACAGACTGCTTCTCTTTCAGAGAAACTCATGTGAGTTGCTGGTGAATGCTTGTAAGTAGCTTAAGGAAGTTTCAGAGGAAAGTGATTTTCTCTGAAAGTACAGCATTTAGAAAGTGAAGCAACACTCCATTCACTTCGCACAGTGAATTGAAGTGTTGGAACAGACTGCTTCTCTTTCAGAGAAACGCATGTGAGTTTCTTGTGAATGCTTGTAAGTAGCTTAAGGCAGTATCAAAGGAAAGTGATTTTCTCTGAAAGTACAGCATTTAGAAAGTGAAACAACAACACATTCACTTCTCACAGTGAATGGAAGTGTTGGAACAGACTGCTTTCTTTCAGAGAAACTCATGTGAGTTGCTGGTGAATGCTTGTAAGTAGCTAAGGCACTTTCAAAGGAAAGTGATTTTCTCTGAAAGTACAGCATTTAGAAAGTGAAGCAACACTCCATTCACTTCGCACAGTGAATTGAAGTTTTCGAACAGACTGCTTCTATTTCAGAGAAATGAATGTGAATTGCTGGTGAATGCTTGTAAGTAGCTTAAGGCACTTTCAAAGGAAAGTTTTTTTTCTGTGAAAGTGCAGAATTTAGAAAGTGAAGCAACACTCCATTCACTTTGCACAGTGAATTGAAGGGTTGGAACAGACTGCTTCTCTTTCAGAGAAATGAATGTGAGTTTCTAGTGAATGCTTATATTTATCTTAAGGCACTATCAAAGAAAGTGATTTTCTCTGAAATTACAGCATTTAGAAAGTGAAGCAACACTCCATTCACTTCGCACAGTGAATTGAAGTGTTGGAACAGACTGCTTCTATTTCAGAGAAACGCATGTGAGTTTCTTGTGAATGCTTGTAAGTAGCTTAAGGTACTTTGAAAGGAAAGTGATTTTCTCTGAAAGTACAGCATTTGGAAAGTGAAGCAACACTCCATTCACTTCGCACAATGAATTGAAGTGTAGGAACAGACTGCATCTCTTTCAGAGAAACTCATGTGAGTTGCTGGTGAATGCTTGTAAGTAGCTTAAGGCAGTTTCAAAGGAAAGTGATTGTCTCTGAAAGTACAGCATTTGGAAAGTGAAGCAACACTCCATTCACTTCGCACAGTGAATTGAAGTGTTGGAACTGATTGCTTCTCCTTCAGAGAAACTCATGTGAGTTGCTGTTGAATGCTTTTAAGTAGCTGAAGGCAGTTTCAAAGGAAAGTGATTTTCTCTGAAAGTACAGCATTTAGAAAGTGAACCAACACTCCATTCACTTCGCACAGTGAATTGAATTGATGTAACAGACTGCTTCTCTTTCAGAGAAACTGATGTGAGATGCTGGTGAATGCTTGTTAGAAGCTTGAGGCAGTTTCAAAGGAAAGTGATTATCTCTGAAAGTACAGCATTTAGGAAATGAAACAACAACACATTCACTTCGCACAGTGAATTGAAGTGTTGGAACAGACTGCTTCTCTTTCAGAGAAATGCATGTGAGTTGCTGGTGAATGCTTGTATGTAACTGAAGGCAGTTTCAAAGGAAAGTTATTTTCTCTGAAAGTACAGCATTTAGAAAGTGAAGCAACACTCCATTCACTTCGCACAGTGAATTGAAGTGTTGGGACAGACTGCTTCTCTATCAGAGAAATGCATGTGAGTTGCTGGTGAATGCTTGTTAGTAGCTGAAGTCAGTTTCAAAGGAAAGTGATTTTCTCTGAAAGTACAGCATTTAGAAAGTGAAGCAACACTCCATTCACTTCGCACAGTGAATTGAAGTGTTGGAACAGACTGCCTCTCTTTCAGAAAAATGGATGTGTGTGTCTTTTGAATGCTTGAATGTAGCTTAAGGCACTTTCAAAGGAAAGTGATTTTCTCTGAAAGTACAGCATTTAGAAAGTGAAGCAAAACTCCATTCACTTCGCACAATGAAATGAAGTTTTGGAACAGACAGCTTCTCTTTCAGAGAAACTCATGTGAGTTGCTGGTGAATGCTTGTTTGTAGCTTAAGGTATAATGAAAGGAAAGTGACTTTCTCTGAAAGTACAGCATTTAGAAAGTGAAGCAAAACTCCATTCACTTCGCACAATGAAATGAAGTTTTGGAACAGACTGCTTCTCTTTCAGAGAAACTCATGTGAGTTGCTGGTGAATGCTTGTATGTAGCTGAAGGCAGTTTCAAAGGAAAGTGATTTTATCTGAAAGTACAGCATTTAGAAAGTGAAGCAACACTCCATTCACTTCGCACAGTGAATTGAAGTGTTGGAACAGACTGCTTCTCTATCAGAGAAATGCATGTGAGTTGCTGGTGAATGCTTGTTAGTAGCTGAAGGCAGTTTCAAAGGAAAGTGATTTTCTCTGAAATTACAGCATTGAGAAAGTGACGGAACACTCCATTCACTTTGCACAGTGAATTGAAGAGTTGGAACAGACTGCTTCTCTTTCAGAGAAACTCATGTGAGTTGCTGGTGAATGCTTGTAAGTAGTTTAAGGCAGTTTCAAAGGAAAGTTTTTTTCTGTGAAAGTGCAGCATTTTGAAAGTGAAGAAACACTCCATTCACTTTGCAGAGTGAATTGAAGTGTTGGAACAGACTGCTTCTCTTTCAGAGAAACTCATGTGAGTTGCTGGTGAATGCTTGTCAGTAGCTTAAGACACTGTCAAAGGAAAGTGATTTTCTCTGAAAGTACAGCATGTAGAAAGTGAAGGAACACTCCATTCACTTCGCACAGGGAATTGAAGTGTTGGAACTAACTGCTTCTCTTTCAGAGAAACTCATGTGAGTTGCTGGTGAATGCTTGTAAGTAACTTAAGGCAGTATCAAAGGAAAGTGAATTTCCCTGAAAGTACAGCCTTTAGAAAGTGAAGCAACACTCCATTCACTTCGCACAGTGAATTGAAGTGTTGGAACAGACAGCTTCTATTTCAGAGAAACGCATGTGAGCTTCTTGTGAATGCTTGTAAGTAGCTTAAGGTACTTTGAAAGGAAAGTGATTTTCTCTGAATGTACAGCATTTAGAAAGTGACGCAACACTCCATTTACTTCGAACAGTGAATTGAAGTGTTGAAACAGACTGCTTCTCTTTCAGAGAAATGCATGTGAGTTGCTGGTGAATGCTTGTAAGTAGCTTAAGGCAGTTTCAAAGAAAGTGATTTTCTCTGAAAGTAGAGCATTTAGAAAGTGAAACAACAACACATTCACTTCACACAGTGAATGGAAGTGTTGGAACAGACTGCTTCTCTTTTAGAAAACCTCATGTGAGTTGCTGGTGAATGCTTGTAAGTAGCTTAAGGAACTTTGAAAGGAAAGTGATTTTCTCTGAAAGTACAGCATTTAGAAAGTGACACAACACTCCATTCACTTTGCACAGTGAATTGAAGTGTTGGAACAGACTGCTTCTCTTTTAGAAAACCTCATGTGAGTTGCTGGTGAATGCTTGTAAGTAGCTTAAGGCAGTTTCAAAGGACAGTGATTTTCTCTGAAAGTACAGCATTTAGAAAGTGAAGCAACACTCCATTCACTTCGCACAGTGAATTGAACTGTTGGAACAGACTGCTTCTCTTTCAGAGAAACTCATGTGAGTTGCTGGTGAATGCTTGTAAGTAGCTTAAGGCACTTTCAAAGGAAAGTGATTTTCTCTGAAAGTACAGCATTTAGAAAGTGAAGCAACACTCCATTCACTTTGCCCAGTGAATTGAATTGCTGGAACAGACTGCTTTTCTTTCAGAGAAACTCATGTGAGTTGCTGATGAACGCTTGTAAGTAGCTTAAGGGAGTTTCAAAGGAAAGTGATTTTCGATGAAAGTACAGCCTTTAGAAAGTGAAGCAACACTCCATTCACTTCGCACAGTGAATTGAAGTGTTGGAACAGACTGCTTCTCTTTCAGAGAAACGCATGTGAGTTTCTTGTGAATGCTTGTAAGTAGCTTGAGGTTCTTTGAAAGGAAAGTGATTTTCTATGAAAGTACAGCATTTAAAAAGTGACGCAACACTCCATTCACTTCGCACAGTGAATTGAAGAGTTGGAACAGACTGCTTCTCTTTCAGAGAAACTCATGTGAGTTGCTGGTGAATGCTTGTAAGTAGCTTAAGGAAGTTTCAGAGGAAAGTGATTTTCTCTGAAAGTACAGCATTTAGAAAGTGAAGCAACACTCCATTCACTTCGCACAGTGAATTGAAGTGTTGGAACAGACTGCTTCTCTTTCAGAGAAATGCATGTGAGTTTCTTGTGAATGCTTGTAAGTAGCTTAAGGCAGTATCAAAGGAAAGTGATTTTCTCTGAAAGTACAGCATTTAAAAAGTGAAACAACAACACATTCACTTCTCACAGTGAATGGAAGTGTTGGAACAGACTGCTTTCTTTCAGAGAAACTCATGTGAGTTGCTGGTGAATGCTTGTAAGTAGCTAAGGCACTTTCAAAGGAAAGTGATTTTCTCTGAAAGTACAGCATTTAGAAAGTGAAGCAACACTCCATTCACTTCGCACAGTGAATTGAAGTGTTCGAACAGACTGCTTCTATTTCAGAGAAATGAATGTGAATTGCTGGTGAATGCTTGTAAGTAGCTTAAGGCACTTTCAAAGGAAAGTTTTTTTTCTGTGAATGTGCAGAATTTAGAAAGTGAAGCAACACTCCATTCACTTTGCACAGTGAATTGAAGTGTTGGAACAGACTGCTTCTCTTTCAGAGAAATGCATGTGAGTTTCTAGTGAATGCTTATATTTATCTTAAGGCACTATCAAAGAAAGTGATTTTCTCTGAAATTACAGCATTTAGAAAGTGAAGCAACACTCCATTCACTTCGCACAGTGAATTGAAGTGTTGGAACAGACTGCTTCTATTTCAGAGAAACGCAAGTGAGTTTCTTTTGAATGCTTGTAAGTAGCTTAAGGTACTTTGAAAGGAAAGTGATTTTCTATGATAGTACAGCATTTAGAAAGTGACGCAACACTCCATTCACTTCGCACAGTGAATTGAAGAGTTGGAACAGACTGCTTCTCTTTCAGAGAAACTCATGTGAGTTGCTGGTGAATGCTTGTAAGTAGCTTAAGGAAGTTTCAGAGGAAAGTGATTTTCTCTGAAAGTACAGCATTTAGAAAGTGAAGCAACACTCCCTTAACTTCGCACAGTGAATTGAAGTGTTGGAACAGACTGCTTCTCTTTCAGAGAAACGCATGTGAGTTTCTTGTGAATGCTTGTAAGTAGCTTAAGGCAGTATCAAAGGAAAGTGATTTTCTCTGAAAGTACAGCATTTAGAAAGTGAAACAACAACACATTCACTTCTCACAGTGAATGGAAGTGTTGGAACAGACTGCTTTCTTTCAGAGAAACTCATGTGAGTTGCTGGTGAATGCTTGTAAGTAGCTAAGGCACTTTCAAAGGAAAGTGATTTTCTCTGAAAGTACAACATTTAGAAAGTGAAGCAACACTCCATTCACTTCGCACAGTGAATTGAAGTGTTCGAACAGACTGCTTCTATTTCAGAGAAATGAATATGAATTGCTGGTGAATGCTTGTAAGTAGCTTAAGGCACTTTCAAAGGAAAGTTTTTTTTCTGTGAAAGTGCAGAATTTAGAAAGTGAAGCAACACTCCATTCACTTTGCACAGTGAATTGAAGTGTTGGAACAGACTGCTTCTCTTTCAGAGAAATGCATGTGAGTTTCTAGTGAATGCTTATATTTATCTTAAGGCACTATCAAAGAAAGTGATTTTCTCTGAAATTACAGCATTTAGAAAGTGAAGCAACACTCCATTCACTTCGCACAGTGAATTGAAGTGTTGGAACAGACTGCTTCTATTTCAGAGAAATGAATGTGAATTGCTGGTGAATGCTTGTAAGTAGCTTAAGGCACTTTCAAAGGACAGTGATTTTCTCTGAAAGTACAGCACTTAGAAAGTGAAGCAACACTCCATTCACTTCGGACAGTGAATTCAAGTGTTGGAACAGACTGTTTCTCTTTCAGAGTAATGCATGAGAGTTGTTGTTGAATGCTTGTAAGTAGCTTAAGCCACTTTCAAAGGACAGTGATTTTTTCTGAAAGTACAGCATTTAGAAAGTGAAAGAACAACACTTTCACTTCGCACAGTGAATTAAAGTGTTGGAACAGACTGCTTCTCTTTCAGAGAAACTCATGTGAGTTGCTGGTGAATGCTTGTAAGTAGCTTAAGGCAGTTTCAAAAGAAAGTGATTTTCTCTGAAAGTACAGCATTTAGAAAGTGAAGCAACACTCCATTCACTTCACACATTGAATTGAAGTGTTGAACAGACTGCTTCTCTTTCAGAGAAACTCATGTGTGTTCCTGGTGAACGCTTGTAAGTACCTTAAGGCAGTTTCAAAGGAAAGTGATTTTCTCTTAAAGTACAGCATTTAGAAAGTGAAACAACAACACATTCACTTCACACAGTGAATTGAAGTGTTGGAACAGACTGCTTCTCTTTTAGAGAAACTCATGTGAGTTGCTGGTGAATGCTTGTAAGAAGCTTAAGGTACTTTGAGAGGAAAGTGATTTTCTCTGAAAGTACAGCATTTAGAAAGTGAAACAACAACACATTCACTTCGCACAGTGAATTGAAGAGTGGGAACAGAATGCTTTTCTTTTAGAGAAATGGATGTGAGTTGCTGGGGAATGCTTGAAAGTAGCTTAAGGCACTTTCAAAGGAAAGTGATTTTCTCTGAGAGTACAGCCTTTTGAAAGTGAAGCAACCCTCCATTCACTTCGCACAGTGAATTGAAGTGTTGGAACAGACTGCTTCTCTTTCAGAGAAACTCATTTGAGTTGCTGGTGAATGCTTGTAAGTAGCTTAAGGCACTTTGAAAGGAAAGTGATTTTCTCTGAAAGTACAGCATTTAGAAAGTGAAACAACAACACATTCACTTCGCATAGTGAATTGAAGTGTGGGAACAGAATGCTTCTCTTTAAGAAAAACTCATGTGAGTTGCTGGTGAATGCTTGTAAGTAGCTTAAGGCAGTTTCAAAGGAAAGTGATTTTCTCTGAAAGTACAGCATTTAGAAAGTGACACAACACTCCATTCACTTCGCACAGTGAATTGAAGTGTTGGAACAGACTGATAATCTTTCAGAGAAATGCATGTGAGTTTCTTGTGAATGCTTATAATTAGCTTAAGGCACTTTCAAAGGAAAGTGATTTTCTCTGAAAGTACAGCATTTAGAATGTGAAGCAACACTCCAATCACTTCCCACAGTGAATTGAATTGTTGGAATAGACTTCTTCTTTTTCAGAGAAACTCATGTGACTTGTTGGTGAATGTTTGTCAGTAGCTTAAGGCACTTTCAAAGGAAAGTGATTATCTCTGAATGTACAGCATTTAGAAAGTGAAGAAACACTCCATTCACTTCGCACAGTGAATTGAAGTGTTGGAACAGCCTGTTTCTCTTTCAGAGAAACTCATGTGATTTGCTGGTGAATGCTTGTAAGTAGCTTATGGCACTTTCAAAGGAAAGTGATTTTCTCTGAAAGTACAGCATTTAGAAAGTGAAGCAACACTCCATTCACTTAGCATAGTGAATTGAAGTTTTGGAACAGACTGCCTCTCTTTCAGAAAAATGGATGTGTGTTTCTTTTGAATGCTTGTATGTAGCTTAAGGCACTTGCAAAGGAAAGTGATTTTCTCTGAAAGTACAGCATTTAGAAAGTGAAGCAACACTCCATTCAATTCGCACAGTCAATTGAAGTTTTGGAACAGACTGCTTCTCTTTCAGAGAAATGCATGTGAGTTGCTGGGGAATGCTTGAAAGTAGCTTAAGGCACTTTCAAAGGAAAGTGATTTTCTCTGAAAGTACAGCCTTTTGAAAGTGAAGCAACCCTCCATTCACTTCGCACAGTGAATAGAAGTGTTGGAACAGACTGCTTCTCTTTCAGAGAAATGCATGTGAGTTGCTGGAGAATGCTTGTAAGTAGCTTAAGGCAGTTTCAAAGGAAAGTGATTTTCTCTGAAATTACAGCATTTAGAAAGTGAAACAACAACACGTTCACTTCGCACAGTGAATTGAAGTGTTGGAACAGACTGCTTCTCTTTCAGAGAAACGCATGTGAGTTGCGGGTGAATGCTTGCGTGTAGCTTAAGGTACTTTGAAAGGAAAGTGATTTTCTCTGAAAGTACAGCATTTAGAAAGTGAAGCAACACTCCATTCACTTCGCACAATGAATTGAAGTGTAGGAACAGACTGCTTCTCTTTCAGAAAAACTCATGTGAGTTGCTGGTGAATGCTTGTAAGTAGCTTAAGGCCGTTTCAATGGAAAGTGATTTTCTCTGAAATTACGGCATTTAGAAAGTGAAATAACAATACATTCACTTCGCACAGTGAATTGAAATGTTGGAACAGACAGCTTCTCTTTCAGAGAAACTCATGTGAGTTGCTGGTGAATGCTTGTTTGTAGCTTAAGGTACTATGAAAGGAAAGTGACTTTCTCTGAAAGTACAGCATTTAGAAAGTGAAGCAAAACTCCATTCACTTCGCACAATGAAATGAAGTTTTGGAACAGACTGCTTCTCTTTCAGAGAAACTCATGTGAGTTGCTGGTGAATGCTTGTATGTAGCTGACGGCAGTTTCAAAGGAAAGTGATTTTATCTGAAAGTACAGCATTTAGAAAGTGAAGCAACACTCCATTCACTTCGCACAGTGAATTGAAGTGTTGGAACAGTCTGCTTCTCTATCAGAGAAATGCATGTGAGTTGCTGGTGAATGCTTGTTAGTAGCTGAAGGCAGTTTCAAAGGAAAGTGATTTTCTCTGAAATTACAGCATTTAGAAAGTGAAGCAACACTCCATTCACTTCGCACAGTGAATTGAAGTGTTGGAACAGCCTGTTTCTCTTTCAGAGAAATGCATGTGAATTTCTATTGAATGCTTGTAAGTAGCTTAAGGCACTTTCAAAGGAAAGTGATTTTCTCTGAAAGGACAGCATTTAGAAAGTGAAGCAACACTCCATTCACTACGCACAGTGAATTGAAGTGTTGGAACAGACTGCTTCTCTTTCAGAGAAATGCATGTGAGTTGCTGGAGAATGCTTGTAGGTAGCTTAAGGCAGTTTCAAAGGAAAGTGATTTTCTCTGAAATTACAGCATTTAGAAAGTGAAACAACAACACGTTCACTTCGCACAGTGAATTGAAGTGTTGGAACAGACTGCTTCTCTTTCAGAGAAACGCATGTGAGTTGCGGGTGAATGCTTGTTTGTAGCTTAAGGTACTTTGAAAGGAAAGTGATTTTCTCTGAAAGTACAGCATTTAGAAAGTGAAGCAACACTCCATTCACTTCGCAGAATGAATTGAAGTGTAGGAACAGACTGCTTCTCTTTCAGAGAAACTCATGTGAGTTGCTGGTGAATGCTTGTAAGTAGCTTAAGGCAGTTTCAAAGGAAAGTGATTGTCTCTGAAAGTACAGCATTTGGAAAGTGAATCAACACTCCATTCACTTCGCACAGTGAATTGAAGTGTTGGAACAGATTGCTTCTCTTTCAGAGAAACTCATGTGAGTTGCTGTTGAATGCTTTTAAGTAGCTGAAGGCAGTTTCAAAGGAAAGTGATTTTCTCTGAAAGTACAGCATTTAGAAAGTGAAGCAACACTCCATTCACTTCGCACAGTGAATTGAAGTGTTGGAACAGCCTGTTTCTCTTTCAGAGAAATGCATGTGAATTTCTATTGAATGCTTGTAAGTAGCTTAAGGCACTTTCAAAGGAAAGTGATTTTCTCTGAAAGGACAGCATTTAGAAAGTGAAGCAACACTCCATTCACTACGCACAGTGAATTGAAGTGTTGGAACAGACTGCTTCTCTTTCAGAGAAATGCATGTGAGTTGCTGGAGAATGCTTGTAAGTAGCTTAAGGCAGTTTCAAAGGAAAGTGATTTTCTCTGAAATTACAGCATTTGGAAAGTGAAACAACAACACGTTCACTTCGCACAGTGAATTGAAGTGTTGGAACAGACTGCTTCTCTTTCAGAGAAACGCATGTGAGTTGCGGGTGAATGCTTGTTTGTAGCTTAAGGTACTTTGAAAGGAAAGTGATTTTCTCTGAAAGTACAGCATTTAGAAAGTGAAGCAACACTCCATTCACTTCGCAGAATGAATTGAAGTGTAGGAACAGACTGCTTCTCTTTCAGAGAAACTCATGTGAGTTGCTGGTGAATGCTTGTAAGTAGCTTAAGGCAGTTTCAAAGGAAAGTGATTGTCTCTGAAAGTACAGCATTTGGAAAGTGAAGCAACACTCCATTCACTTCGCACAGTGAATTGAAGTGTTGGAACAGATTGCTTCTATTTCAGAGAAACTCATGTGAGTTGCTGTTGAATGCTTTTTAGTAGCTGAAGGCAGTTTCAAAGGAAAGTGATTTTCTCTGAAAGTACAGCATTTAGAAAGTGAAGCAACACTCCATTCACTTCGCACAGTGAATTGAAGTGTTGGAACAGACTGCTTCTCTATCAGAGAAATGCATGTGAGTTGCTGGTGAATGCATGTAAGTAGCTTTAGGCAGTTTCAAAAGAAAGTGATGTTCTCTGAAAGTACAGCATTTTGAAAATGAAACAACAACACATTCACTTCACACAGTGAATTGAAGTGTTGGAACAGACTGCTTATCTTTCAGAGAAACTCATGTGAGTTGCTGGTGAATGCTTGTAAGTAGCTTAAGGCACTTTCAAAGGAAAGTGATTTTCTCTGAAAGTACAGCATTTAGAAAGTGAAGCAACACTCCATTCACTTCGCACAGTGAATTGAAGTGTTGGAACAGACTCCCTGTCTTTCAGAAAAATGGATGTGTGTTTCTTTTGAATGCTTGTATGTAGCTTAAGGCACTTTCAAAGGAAAGTGATTTTCTCTGAAAGTACAGCATTTAGAATGTGAAGCAAAACTCCATTCACTTCGCACAGTGAATTGAAGTGTTGGAACAGACTGCTTCTCTTTCAGAGAAACTGATGTGAGTTGCTGGTGAATGCTTGTAAGAAGCTTAAGGCAGTTTCAAAGGAAAGTGATTTTCTCTGAAAGTACAGCATTTAGAAAATGAAACAACAACACATTCACATCGCACAGTGAATTGAAGTGTTGGAACAGACTGATTCTCTTTCAGAAAAATGATTGTGAGTTGCTATTGAATGCTTGTAAGTAGCTTAATGTACTTTGAAAGGAAAGTGATTTTCTCTGAAAGTACAGCATTTAGAAAGTGACACAACACTCCATTCACTTCGCACAGTGAATTGAAGTGTTGGAACAGACTGCTTCTCTGTCATAGAAATTCATGTGAGTTGCTGGTGAGTGCTTGTAAGTAGCTTAAGGCAGTTTCAAAGGAAAGTGATTTTCTCTGAAAGTACAGCATTTAGAAAGTGAAGGAACACTCCATTCACATTGCACAGTGAATTGAAGTGTTGGAACAGACTGCTTCTCTTTCAGAAAAACTCATGTGAGTTGCTGGTGAATGTTTGTAAGTAGCTTAAGGCCGTTTCAAAGGAAAGTGATTTTCTCTGAAATTACAGCATTTAGAAAGTGAAATAACAACACATTCACTTCGCACAGTGAATTGAAATGTTGGAACAGACAGATTCTCTTTCAGAGAAACTCATGTGAGTTGCTGGTGAATGCTTGTTTGTAGCTTAAGGTACTATGAAAGGAAAGTGACTTTCTCTGAAAGTACAGCATTTAGAAAGTGAAGCAAAACTCCATTCACTTCGCACAATGAAATGAAGTTTTGAAACAGACTGCTTCTCTTTCAGAGAAACTCATGTGAGTTGCTGGTGAATGCTTGTATGTAGCTGAAGGCAATTTCAAAGGAAAGTGATTTTCTCTGAAAGTACAGCATTTAGAAAGTGAAGCAACACTCCATTCTCTTCGCACAGTGAATTGAAGTGTTGGAACAGACTGCCTCTCTTTCAGAAAAATGGATGTGTGTTTCTTTTGAATGCTTGTATGTAGCTTAAGGCACTTTCAAAGGAAAGTGATTTTCTCTGAAAGTACAGCATTTAGAAAGTGAAGCAACACTCCATTCACTTCGCACAGTGAATTGAAGTGTTGGAACAGACAGATTCTCTTTCAGAGAAACTCATGTGAGTTGCTGGTGAATGCTTGTATGTAGCTGAAGGCAGTTTCAAAGGAAAGTGTTTTTATCTGAAAGTACAGCATTTAGAAAGTGAAGCAACACTCCATTCACTTCGCAAAGTGAATTGAAGTGTTGGAACAGACTGCTTCTCTATCAGAGAAATGCATGTGAGTTGCTGGTGAATGCTTGTTAGTAGCTGAAGGCAGTTTCAAAGGAAAGTTATTTTCTCTGAAATTACAGCATTTAGAAAGTGAAGCAACACTCCATTCACTTCGCACAGTGAATTGAAGTGTTGGAACAGCCTGTTTCTCTTTCAGAGAAATGCATGTGAATTTCTATTGAATGCTTGTAAGTAGCTTAAGGCACTTTCAAAGGAAAGTGATTTTCTCTGAAAGGACAGCATTTAGAAAGTGAAGCAACACTCCATTCACTACGCACAGTGAATTGAAGTGTTGGAACAGACTGCTTCTCTTTCAGAGAAATGCATGTGAGTTGCTGGAGAATGCTTGTAAGTAGCTTAAGGCAGTTTCAAAGGAAAGTGATTTTCTCTGAAATTACAGCATTTAGAAAGTGAAACAACAACACGTTCACTTCGCACAGTGAATTGAATTGTTGGAACAGACTGCTTCTCTTTCAGAGAAACGCATGTGAGTTGCGGGTGAATGCTTGTTTGTAGCTTAAGGTACTTTGAAAGGAAAGTGATTTTCTCTGAAAGTACAGCATTTAGAAAGTGAAGCAACACTCCATTCACTTCGCAGAATGAATTGAAGTGTAGGAACAGACTGCTTCTCTTTCAGAGAAACTCATGTGAGTTGCTGGTGAATGCTTGTAAGTAGCTTAAGGCAGTTTCAAAGGAAAGTGATTGTCTCTGAAAGTACAGCATTTGGAAAGTGAAGCAACACTCCATTCACTTCGCACAGTGAATTGAAGTGGTGGAACAGATTGCTTCTCTTTCAGAGAAACTCATGTGAGTTGCTGTTGAATGCTTTTAAGTAGCTGAAGGCAGTTTCAAAGGAAAGTGATTTTCTCTGAAAGTACAGCATTTAGAAAGTGAACCAACGCTCCATTCACTTCGCACAGTGAATTGAATTGTTGTAACAGACTGTTTCTCTTTCAGAGAAACTGATGTGAGCTGCTGGTGAATGCTTGTTAGAAGCTTGAGGCAGTTTCAAAGGAAAGTGATTATCTCTGAAAGTACAGCATTTAGAAAATGAAACAACAACACATTCACTTCGAACAGTGAATTGAAGTGTTGGAACAGACTGCTTCTCTTTCAGAGAAATGCATGTGAGTTGCTGGTGAATGCTCGTATGTAGCTGAAGGCAGTTTCAAAGGAAAGTTATTTTCTCTGAAAGTACAGCATTTAGAAAGTGAAGCAACACTCCATTCACTTCGCACAGTGAATTGAAGTGTTGGAACAGACTGCTTCTCTATCAGAGAAATGCATGTGAGTTGCTGGTGAATGCTTGTTAGTAGCTGAAGGCAGTTTCAAAGGAAAGTGATTTTCTTGAAAGTACAGCATTTAGAAAGTGAAGCAACACTCCATTCACTTTGCACAGTGAATTGAAGTGTTGGAACAGCCTGTTTCTCTTTCAGAGAAATGCATGTGAGTTGCTGGTGAATGCATGTAAGTAGCTTTAGGCAGTTTCAAAAGAAAGTGATGTTCTCTGAAAGTACAGCATTTTGAAAATGAAACAACAACACATTCACTTCACACAGTGAATTAAAGTGTTGGAACAGACTGCTTATCTTTCAGAGAAACTCATGTGAGTTGCTGGTGAATGCTTGTAAGTAGCTTAAGGCACTTTCAAAGGAAAGTGATTTTCTCTGAAAGTACAGCATTTAGAAAGTGAAGCAACACTCCATTCACTTCGCACAGTGAATTGAAGTGTTGGAACAGCCTGTTTCTCTTTCATAGAAATGCATGTGAGTTGCTGGTGAATGCATGTAAGTAGCTTAAGGCAGTTTCAAAAGAAAGTGATTTTCTCTGAAAGTACAGCATTTTGAAAATGAAACAACAACACATTCACTTCACACAGTGAATTGAAGTGTTGGAACAGACTGCTTATCTTTCATAGAAATTCATGTGAGTTGCTGGTGAGTGCTTGTAAGTAGCTTAAGGCAGTTTCAAAGGAAAGTGATTTTCTCTGAAAGTACAGCAGTTAGAATGTGACGCAACACTCCATTTACTTCGCACAGTGAATTGAAGTGTTGGAACAGACTGCTTCTCTTTCAGAGAAACTCATGTATGTTGCTGGTATATGTTGTAAGTAGCTTAAGGCTGTTTCAAAGGAAAGTGATTTTGTCTGAAAGTACAGCATTTAGAAAGTGAAACAACAACACATTCACTTCGCACAGTGAATTGTAGAGTTGGAACAGAATGCTTCTCTTTCAGAGAAACTCATGTGAGTTGCTGGTGAATGCTTGTAAGTAGCTTAAGGCAGTTTCAAAGGAAAGGGATTTTCTCTGAAAGTACAGCATTTAGAAAGTGACGCAACACTCCATTCACTTCACACAGTGAATTGAAGTGTTAGAACAGACTGCTTCTCTTTCAGAAAAATGATTGTGAGTTGCTGGTGAAGGCTTGTAAGTAGCTTAATGTTCTTTGTAAGGAAAGTGATTTTCTCTGAAGGTAAAGCATTTAGAAAGTGAAGCAACACTCCATTCACTTCGCACAGTGAATTGAAGTGTTGGAACAGCCTGTTTCTCTTTCAGAGAAATGCATGTGAGTTGCTGGTGAATGCATGTAAGTAGCTTAAGGCAGTTTCAAAGGAAATGATTTTCTCTGAAAGTACAGCATTTTGAAAATGAAACAACAACACATTCACTTCACACAGTGAATTGAAATGTTGGAACAGAATGCTTCTCTTTCAGAGAAACTCATGTGAGTTGCTGGTGAATGCTTGTAAGTAGCTTAATGCAGTTTCAAAGGAAAGGGATTTTCTCTGAAATTACAGCATTTAGAAAGTGAAGCAACACTCCATTCACTTCGCACAGTGAATTGAAGTGTTGGAACAGACTGCCTCTCCTTCAGAAAAATGGATGTGTGTTTCTTTTGAATGCTTGTATGTAGCTTAAGGCACTTTCAAAGGAAAGTGATTTTCTCTGAAAGTACAGCATTTAGAATGTCAAGCAACACTCCATTCACTTCGCACAGTGAATTGAAGTGTTGGAACTGACTGCTTCTCTTTCAGAGAAACTGATGTGAGTTGCTGGTGAATGCTTGTAAGAAGCTTAAGGCAGTTTCAAAGGAAAGTGATTTTCTCTGAAAGTACAGCATTTAGTAAATGAAACAACAACACATTTACTTCGCACAGTGAATTGAAGTGTTGGAACAGACTGCTTCTCTTTCAGAAAAATGATTGGGAGTTGCTGGTGAAGGCTTGTAAGTAGCTTAATGTTCTTTGAAAGGAAAGTGATTTTCTCTGAAGGTACAGCATTTAGAAAGTGAAGCAACACTCCATTCACTTCGCACAACGAATTGAATTGTTGGAACAGACTGCTTCTCTTTCAGAGAAACTCATGTGAGTTGCTGGTGAATGCTTGTAAGTAGCTTAAGGCAGTTTCAAAGGAAAGTGATTTTCTCTGAAAGTACAGCATTTGGAAAGTGAAGCAACACTCCATTCACTTCGCTCAGTGAATTGAAGTGCTGGAACAGATTGCTTCTCTGTCAGAGAAACTCATGTGAGTTGCTGTTGAATGCTTGTAAGTAGCTGAAGGCATTTTCAAAGAAAAGTGATTTTCTCTGAAAGTACAGCACTTAGAAAGTGAAGCAACACTCCATTCACTTCACACAGTTAATTGAATTGTTGGAACAGACTGCTTCTCTTTAAGAGAAACGCATGTTAGGTTCTTGTGAATGCTTGTAAGTAGCTTAAGGCACTTTCAAACGTAAGTGATTTTCTCTGTAACTACAGCGTTTAGAAAGTGAAGTAACACTCCAATCACTTCGCACAGTGAATTGAAGTGTTGGAACAGACTGCTTCTCTTTCAGAGAAATGCATGTGAGTTGCTGGTGAATGCTTGTAAGTAGATTAAGGCAATTTCAAAGGAAAGTGATTTTCTCTAAAAGTACAGCATTTAGAAAGCGAAGCAACACTCCATTCACTTCGCACAGTGAATTGAAATGTTGGAACAGACTGCATCTCTTTCAGAGAAATGCATGTGAGTTTCTTGTGAATGCTTGTAAGTAGCTTAAGGCACTTTCAAAGGAAAGTGATTTACTCTGTAACTACAGCATTTGCAAAGTGAAGTAACACTCTAATCACTTCGCACAGTGAATTGAATTGTTGGAATAGACTGCTTCCATTTCAGAGAAACTCATGTGAGTTGCTGGTGAATGTTTGTAAGTACCTTAAGGCACTTTCAAAGGAAAGTGATTATCTCTGTAACTACAACATTTAGAAAGTGAAGCAACACTCCATTTACTTTGCCCAGTGAATTGAAGTGTTGGGACAGACTGCTTCTCTTTCAGAGAAATGCATGTGAGTTGCTAGTGAATGCTTGTCAGTAGCTTAAGGCAGTTTTAAAGGAAAGTGATTTTCTCTGAAAGTACAGCACTTAGAAAGTGAAGAAACACTCCATTCACTTCGCACAGTGAATTGAAGTGTTGGAACAGACTGCTTCTCATTCAGAGAAACTCATGTGAGTTGCTGCTGAATGCTTGTAAGTAGCTTAAGGTACTTTGAAAGGAAAGTGATTTTCTCGGAAAGTACAGCATTTAGAAAGTGACGCAACACTCCATTCACTTCGCACAGTGAATTGAAGTGTTGGACCAGACTGCTTCTCTTTCAGAAAAACGCATGTGATTTGCTGGTGAATGCTTGTAAGTAGCTTAAGGCAGTTTCAATAGAAAGTGATTATCTCTGTAACTACAGCATTTAGAAATTGAATCAACACTCCATTCACTTCGCACAGTGAATTGAAGTGTTGGAACAGACTGCTTCTCTTTCAGAGAAACTCATGTGAGTTGCTGGTGAATGCTTGTAAGTAGCTGAAGGCTCTTTCAAAGGAAAGTGATTTTTTCGGAAAGTACAGCGTTACGAACTGAAGAAAAACTCCATTCACTTTGCACAGTGAATTGAAGTGTTGGAACAGACTGCTTCTCTTTCAGAGAAACTCATGTGAGTTTCTTGTGAATGCTTATAATCAGCTTAAGGCACTTTCAAAGGAAAGTGATTTTCTCTGAAAGGACAGCATTTAGAAAGTGAAGCAACACTCCACTCACTTCGCACAGTGAATTGAAATGTTGGAACAGACTGCTTCTCTTTCAGAGAAATGCATGTGGGTTGCTGGTGAATGCTTGTAAGTAGCTTAAGGCTGTTTCAAAGGAGAGTGATTTTCTCTGAAAGTACAGCATTTAGAAAGTGAAGCAACACTCCATTCACTTCGCACAGTGAATTGAAGTGTTGGAACAGACTGCTTCTCTTTCAGAGAAACTCATGTGAGTTGCTGCTGAATGCTTGTAAGTAGCTTAAGGTACTTTGAAAGGAAAGTGATTTTCTCGGAAAGTACAGCATTTAGAAAGTGACACAACACTCCATTCACTTCGCACAGTGAATTGAAGTGTTGGAACAGACTGCTTCTCTTTCAGAAAACCGCATGTGATTTGCTGTTGAATGCTTGTAAGTAGCTTAAGGCAGTTTCAATAGAAAGTGATTATCTCTGTAACTACAGCATTTAGAAATTGAATCAACACTCCATTCACTTCGCACAGTGAATTGAAGTGTTGGAACAGACTGCTTCTCTTTCAGAGAAACTCATGTGAGTTGCTGGTGAATGCTTGTAAGTAGCTGAAGGCACTTTCAAAGGAAAGTGATTTTTTCTGAAAGTACAGCATTACAAACTGAAGAAAAACTCCATTCACTTTGCACAATGAATTGAAGTGTTGGAACAGACTGCTTCTCTTTCAGAGAAATGCATGTGAGTTTCTTGTGAATGCTTATAATCAGCTTAAGGCACTTTCAAAGGAAAGTGATTTTCTCTGAAAGGACAGCATTTAGAAAGTGAAGCAACACTCCATTCACTTCGCACAGTGAATTGAAGTGTTGGAACAGACTGCTTCTCTTTCAGAGAAACTCATGTGAGTTGCTCGTGAATGTTTGTAAGTATCTTAAGGCAGTTCCAAAGGAAAGTGATTTTCCCTGACAGTACAGCATTTAAAAAGTGAAGCAACACTCCATTCACTTCGCACAGTGAATTGAAGTGTTGGAACAGACTGCTTCTCTTTCAGAGAAACTCATGTGAGTTGCTGGTGAATGCTTGTAAGTAGCTTAAGGCAGTTTCAAAGGAACGTGATTTTCTCTGAAAGTACAGCATTTAGAAAGTGAAGCAACTGCATTCACTTTGAACAGTGAGTTGAAGTGTTGGAACAGACTGCTTCTCTTTCAGTGAAACTCATGTGAGTTGCTGGTGAATGCTTACAGTTAGCTTTAGACACTTTCAAAGGAAAGTGATTTTCTCTGAAAGTACAGCATTTCGAAAGTGAAGCAACACTCCATTCACTTCGCACAGTGAATTGAAGTGTTGGAACAGACTGCTTCTCTTTCAGAAAAATGATTCTGAGTTGTTCGAGAATGCTTATAGTTAGCTTTAGGCACTTTCAAAGGAACGTGATTTTCTCTGAAAGTACAGCATTTAGAAAGTGAAGCAACTGCATTCACTTTGCACAGTGAATTGAAGTGTTGGAACAGACTGCTTCTCTTTCAGTGAAACTCATGTGAGTTGCTGGTGAATGCTTACAGTTAGCTTTAGGCACTTTCAAAGGAAAGTGATTTTCTCTGAAAGTACTGCATTTAGAAAGTGAAGCAACACTCCATTCACTTCGCACAGTGAATTGAAGTGTTGGAACAGACTGCTTCTCTTTCAGAAAAATGATTCTGAGTTTCTCGTGAATGCTTATAGTTAGCTTTAGGCACTTTCAAAGGAAAGTGATTTTCTCTGAAAGGACAGCATTTAGAAAGTGAAGCAACTGCATTCACTTTGAACAGTGAGTTGAAGTGTTGGAACAGACTGCTTCTCTTTCAGTGAAACTCATGTGAGTTGCTGGTGAATGCTTACAGTTAGCTTTAGACACTTTCAAAGGAAAGTGATTTTCTCTGAAAGTACAGCATTTAGAAAGTGAAGCAACACTCCATTCACTTCGCACAGTGAATTGAAGTGTTGGAACAGACTGCTTCTCTTTCAGAAAAATGATTCTGAGTTGTTCGTGAATGCTTATAGTTAGCTTTAGGCACTTTCAAAGGAACGTGATTTTCTCTGAAAATACAGCATTTAGAAAGTGAAGCAACTGCATTCACTTTGCACAGTGAATTGAAGTGTTGGAACAGACTGCTTCTCTTTCAGTGAAACTCATGTGAGTTGCTGGTGAATGCTTACAGTTAGCTTTAGGCACTTTCAAAGGAAAGTGATTTTCTCTGAAAGTACTGCATTTAGAAAGTGAAGCAACACTCCATTCACTTCGCACAGTGAATTGAAGTGTTGGAACAGACTGCTTCTCTTTCAGAAAAATGATTCTGAGTTGCTCGTGAATGCTTATAGTTAGCTTTAGGCACTTTCAAAGGAAAGTGATTTTCTCTGAAAGTACAGCATTTGGAAAGTGAAGCAACACTCCATTCACTTCGCTCAGTGAATTGAAGTGCTGGAACAGATTGCTTCTCTGTCAGAGAAACTCATGTGAGTTGCTGTTGAATGCTTGTAAGTAGCTTAAGGCACTATAAAAGGAAAGTGATTTTCTCTGAAAGTACAGCACTTAGAAAGTGAAGCAACTCTCCATTCACTTCGCACAGTGAATTGAATTGTTGGAACAGACTGCTTCTCTTTAAGAGAAACGCATGTTAGGTTCTTGTGAATGCTTGTAAGTAGCTTAAGGCACTTTCAAACGTAAGTGATTTTCTCTGTAACTACAGCGTTTAGAAAGTGAAGTAACACTCCAATCACTTCGCACAGTGAATTGAAGTGTTGGAACAGACTGCTTCTCTTTCAGAGAAATGCATGTGAGTTGCTGGTGAATGCTTGTAAGTAGCTTAAGGCAATTTCAAAGGAAAGTGATTTTCTCTAAAAGTACAGCATTTAGAAAGCGAAGCAACACTCCATTCACTTCGCACAGTGAATTGAAATGTTGGAACAGACTGCATCTCTTTCAGAGAAATGCATGTGAGTTTCTTGTGAATGCTTGTAAGTAGCTTAAGGCACTTTCAAAGGAAAGTGATTTACTCTGTAACTACAGCATTTGCAAAGTGAAGTAACACTCTAATCACTTCGCACAGTGAATTGAATTGTTGGAATAGACTGCTTCCATTTCAGAGAAACTCATGTGAGTTGCTGGTGAATGTTTGTAAGTACCTTAAGGCACTTTCAAAGGAAAGTGATTATCTCTGTAACTACAACATTTAGAAAGTGAAGCAACACTCCATTTACTTTGCCCAGTGAATTGAAGTGTTGGGACAGACTGCTTCTCTTTCAGAGAAATGCATGTGAGTTGCTAGTGAATGCTTGTCAGTAGCTTAAGGCAGTTTTAAAGGAAAGTGATATTCTCTGAAAGTACAGCACTTAGAAAGTGAAGAAACACTCCATTCACTTCGCACAGTGAATTGAAGTGTTGGAACAGACTGCTTCTCATTCAGAGAAACTCATGTGAGTTGCTGCTGAATGCTTGTAAGTAGCTTAAGGTACTTTGAAAGGAAAGTGATTTTCTCGGAAAGTACAGCATTTAGAAAGTGACGCAACACTCCATTCACTTCGCACAGTGAATTTAAGTGTTGGACCAGACTGCTTCTCTTTCAGAAAAACGCATGTGATTTGCTGGTGAATGCTTGTAAGTAGCTTAAGGCAGTTTCAATAGAAAGTGATTATCTCTGTAACTACAGCATTTAGAAATTGAATCAACACTCCATTCACTTCGCACAGTGAATTGAAGTGTTGGAACAGACTGCTTCTCTTTCAGAGAAACTCATGTGAGTTGCTGGTGAATGCTTGTAAGTAGCTGAAGGCTCTTTCAAAGGAAAGTGATTTTTTCGGAAAGTACAGCGTTACGAACTGAAGAAAAACTCCATTCACTTTGCACAGTGAATTGAAGTGTTGGAACAGACTGCTTCTCTTTCAGAGAAACTCATGTGAGTTTCTTGTGAATGCTTATAATCAGCTTAAGGCACTTTCAAAGGAAAGTGATTTTCTCTGAAAGGACAGCATTTAGAAAGTGAAGCAACACTCCACTCACTTCGCACAGTGAATTGAAATGTTGGAACAGACTGCTTCTCTTTCAGAGAAATGCATGTGGGTTGCTGGTGAATGCTTGTAAGTAGCTTAAGGCTGTTTCAAAGGAGAGTGATTTTCTCTGAAAGTACAGCATTTAGAAAGTGAAGCAACACTCCATTCACTTCGCACAGTGAATTGAAGTGTTGGAACAGACTGCTTCTCTTTCAGAGAAACTCATGTGAGTTGCTGCTGAATGCTTGTAAGTAGCTTAAGGTACTTTGAAAGGAAAGTGATTTTCTCGGAAAGTACAGCATTTAGAAAGTGACACAACACTCCATTCACTTCGCACAGTGAATTGAAGTGTTGGAACAGACTGCTTCTCTTTCAGAAAACCGCATGTGATTTGCTGGTGAATGCTTGTAAGTAGCTTAAGGCAGTTTCAATAGAAAGTGATTATCTCTGTAACTACAGCATTTAGAAATTGAATCAACACTCCATTCACTTCGCACAGTGAATTGAAGTGTTGGAACAGACTGCTTCTCTTTCAGAGAAACTCATGTGAGTTGCTGGTGAATGCTTGTAAGTAGCTGAAGGTACTTTCAAAGGAAAGTGATTTTTTCTGAAAGTACAGCATTACAAACTGAAGAAAAACTCCATTCACTTTGCACAATGAATTGAAGTGTTGGAACAGACTGCTTCTCTTTCAGAGAAATGCATGTGAGTTTCTTGTGAATGCTTATAATCAGCTTAAGGCACTTTCAAAGGAAAGTGATTTTCTCTGAAAGGACAGCATTTAGAAAGTGAAGCAACACTCCATTCACTTCGCACAGTGAATTGAAGTGTTGGAACAGACTGCTTCTCTTTCAGAGAAACTCATGTGAGTTGCTCGTGAATGTTTGTAAGTATCTTAAGGCAGTTCCAAAGGAAAGTGATTTTCCCTGACAGTACAGCATTTAAAAAGTGAAGCAACACTCCATTCACTTCGCACAGTGAATTGAAGTGTTGGAACAGACTGCTTCTCTTTCAGAGAAACTCATGTGAGTTGCTGGTGAATGCTTGTAAGTAGCTTAAGGCAGTTTCAAAGGAACGTGATTTTCTCTGAAAGTACAGCATTTAGAAAGTGAAGCAACTGCATTCACTTTGAACAGTGAGTTGAAGTGTTGGAACAGACTGCTTCTCTTTCAGTGAAACTCATGTGAGTTGCTGGTGAATGCTTACAGTTAGCTTTAGACACTTTCAAAGGAAAGTGATTTTCTCTGAAAGTACAGCATTTAGAAAGTGAAGCAACACTCCATTCACTTCGCACAGTGAATTGAAGTGTTGGAACAGACTGCTTCTCTTTCAGAAAAATGATTCTGAGTTGTTCGTGAATGCTTATAGTTAGCTTTAGGCACTTTCAAAGGAACGTGATTTTCTCTGAAAGTACAGCATTTAGAAAGTGAAGCAACTGCATTCACTTTGCACAGTGAATTGAAGTGTTGGAACAGACTGCTTCTCTTTCAGTGAAACTCATGTGAGTTGCTGGTGAATGCTTACAGTTAGCTTTAGGCACTTTCAAAGGAAAGTGATTTTCTCTGAAAGTACTGCATTTAGAAAGTGAAGCAACACTCCATTCACTTCGCACAGTGAATTGAAGTGTTGGAACAGACTGCTTCTCTTTCAGAAAAATGATTCTGAGTTGCTCGTGAATGCTTATAGTTAGCTTTAGGCACTTTCAAAGGAAAGTGATTTTCTCTGAAAGGACAGCATTTAGAAAGTGAAGCAACACTCCATTCACTTCGCACAGTGAATTGAAATGTTGGAAGGGACTGCTTCACTTTCAGAGAAATGCATGTGAGTTGCTAGTGAATGCTTGTAAGTAGCTTAAGGCACTATAAAAGGAAAGTGATTTTCTCTGAAAGTACAGCATTTTGAAAGTGAAGCAACTCTCCATTCACTTCGCACAGTGAATTGAATTGTTGGAACAGACTGCTTCTCTTTAAGAGAAACGCATGTTAGGTTCTTGTGAATGCTTGTAAGTAGCTTAAGGCACTTTCAAACGTAAGTGATTTTCTCTGTAACTACAGCGTTTAGAAAGTGAAGTAACACTCCAATCACTTCGCACAGTGAATTGAAGTGTTGGAACAGACTGCTTCTCTTTCAGAGAAATGCATGTGAGTTGCTGGTGAATGCTTGTAAGTAGATTAAGGCAATTTCAAAGGAAAGTGATTTTCTCTAAAAGTACAGCATTTAGAAAGCGAAGCAACACTCCATTCACTTCGCACAGTGAATTGAAATGTTGGAACAGACTGCATCTCTTTCAGAGAAATGCATGTGAGTTTCTTGTGAATGCTTGTAAGTAGCTTAAGGCACTTTCAAAGGAAAGTGATTTACTCTGTAACTACAGCATTTGCAAAGTGAAGTAACACTCTAATCACTTCGCACAGTGAATTGAATTGTTGGAATAGACTGCTTCCATTTCAGAGAAACTCATGTGAGTTGCTGGTGAATGTTTGTAAGTACCTTAAGGCACTTTCAAAGGAAAGTGATTATCTCTGTAACTACAACATTTAGAAAGTGAAGCAACACTCCATTTACTTTGCCCAGTGAATTGAAGTGTTGGGACAGACTGCTTCTCTTTCAGAGAAATGCATGTGAGTTGCTAGTGAATGCTTGTCAGTAGCTTAAGGCAGTTTTAAAGGAAAGTGATTTTCTCTGAAAGTACAGCACTTAGAAAGTGAAGAAACACTCCATTCACTTCGCACAGTGAATTGAAGTGTTGGAACAGACTGCTTCTCATTCAGAGAAACTCATGTGAGTTGCTGCTGAATGCTTGTAAGTAGCTTAAGGTACTTTGAAAGGAAAGTGATTTTCTCGGAAAGTACAGCATTTAGAAAGTGACGCAACACTCCATTCACTTCGCACAGTGAATTGAAGTGTTGGACCAGACTGCTTCTCTTTCAGAAAAACGCATGTGATTTGCTGGTGAATGCTTGTAAGTAGCTTAAGGCAGTTTCAATAGAAAGTGATTATCTCTGTAACTACAGCATTTAGAAATTGAATCAACACTCCATTCACTTCGCACAGTGAATTGAAGTGTTGGAACAGACTGCTTCTCTTTCAGAGAAACTCATGTGAGTTGCTGGTGAATGCTTGTAAGTAGCTGAAGGCTCTTTCAAAGGAAAGTGATTTTTTCGGAAAGTACAGCGTTACGAACTGAAGAAAAACTCCATTCACTTTGCACAGTGAATTGAAGTGTTGGAACAGACTGCTTCTCTTTCAGAGAAACTCATGTGAGTTTCTTGTGAATGCTTATAATCAGCTTAAGGCACTTTCAAAGGAAAGTGATTTTCTCTGAAAGGACAGCATTTAGAAAGTGAAGCAACACTCCACTCACTTCGCACAGTGAATTGAAATGTTGGAACAGACTGCTTCTCTTTCAGAGAAATGCATGTGGGTTGCTGGTGAATTCTTGTAAGTAGCTTAAGGCTGTTTCAAAGGAGAGTGATTTTCTCTGAAAGTACAGCATTTAGAAAGTGAAGCAACACTCCATTCACTTCGCACAGTGAATTGAAGTGTTGGAACAGACTGCTTCTCTTTCAGAGAAACTCATGTGAGTTGCTGCTGAATGCTTGTAAGTAGCTTAAGGTACTTTGAAAGGAAAGTGATTTTCTCGGAAAGTACAGCATTTAGAAAGTGACACAACACTCCATTCACTTCGCACAGTGAATTGAAGTGTTGGAACAGACTGCTTCTCTTTCAGAAAACCGCATGTGATTTGCTGGTGAATGCTTGTAAGTAGCTTAAGGCAGTTTCAATAGAAAGTGATTATCTCTGTAACTACAGCATTTAGAAATTGAATCAACACTCCATTCACTTCGCACAGTGAATTGAAGTGTTGGAACAGACTGCTTCTCTTTCAGAGAAACTCATGTGAGTTGCTGGTGAATGCTTGTAAGTAGCTGAAGGCACTTTCAAAGGAAAGTGATTTTTTCTGAAAGTACAGCATTACAAACTGAAGAAAAACTCCATTCACTTTGCACAATGAATTGAAGTGTTGGAACAGACTGCTTCTCTTTCAGAGAAATGCATGTGAGTTTCTTGTGAATGCTTATAATCAGCTTAAGGCACTTTCAAAGGAAAGTGATTTTCTCTGAAAGGACAGCATTTAGAAAGTGAAGCAACACTCCATTCACTTCGCACAGTGAATTGAAGTGTTGGAACTGACTGCTTCTCTTTCAGAGAAACTCATGTGAGTTGCTCGTGAATGTTTGTAAGTATCTTAAGGCAGTTCCAAAGGAAAGTGATTTTCCCTGACAGTACAGCATTTAAAAAGTGAAGCAACACTCCATTCACTTCGCACAGTGAATTGAAGTGTTGGAACAGACTGCTTCTCTTTCAGAGAAACTCATGTGAGTTGCTGGTGAATGCTTGTAAGTAGCTTAAGGCAGTTTCAAAGGAACGTGATTTTCTCTGAAAGTACAGCATTTAGAAAGTGAAGCAACTGCATTCACTTTGAACAGTGAGTTGAAGTGTTGGAACAGACTGCTTCTCTTTCAGTGAAACTCATGTGAGTTGCTGGTGAATGCTTACAGTTAGCTTTAGACACTTTCAAAGGAAAGTGATTTTCTCTGAAAGTACAGCATTTAGAAAGTGAAGCAACACTCCATTCACTTCGCACAGTGAATTGAAGTGTTGGAACAGACTGCTTCTCTTTCAGAAAAATGATTCTGAGTTGTTCGTGAATGCTTATAGTTAGCTTTAGGCACTTTCAAAGGAACGTGATTTTCTCTGAAAGTACAGCATTTAGAAAGTGAAGCAACTGCATTCACTTTGCACAGTGAATTGAAGTGTTGGAACAGACTGCTTCTCTTTCAGTGAAACTCATGTGAGTTGCTGGTGAATGCTTACAGTTAGCTTTAGGCACTTTCAAAGGAAAGTGATTTTCTCTGAAAGTACTGCATTTAGAAAGTGAAGCAACACTCCATTCACTTCGCACAGTGAATTGAAGTGTTGGAACAGACTGCTTCTCTTTCAGAAAAATGATTCTGAGTTGCTCGTGAATGCTTATAGTTAGCTTTAGGCACTTTCAAAGGAAAGTGATTTTCTCTGAAAGGACAGCATTTAGAAAGTGAAGCAACACTCCATTCACTTCGCACAGTGAATTGAAATGTTGGAAGGGACTGCTTCACTTTCAGAGAAATGCATGTGAGTTGCTAGTGAATGCTTGTAAGTAGCTTAAGGCACTATAAAAGGAAAGTGATTTTCTCTGAAAGTACAGCATTTTGAAAGTGAAGCAACTCTCCATTCACTTCGCACAGTGAATTGAATTGTTGGAACAGACTGCTTCTCTTTAAGAGAAACGCATGTTAGGTTCTTGTGAATGCTTGTAAGTAGCTTAAGGCACTTTCAAACGTAAGTGATTTTCTCTGTAACTACAGCGATTAGAAAGTGAAGTAACACTCCAATCACTTCGCACAGTGAATTGAAGTGTTGGAACAGACTGCTTCTCTTTCAGAGAAATGCATGTGAGTTGCTGGTGAATGCTTGTAAGTAGCTTAAGGCAATTTCAAAGGAAAGTGATTTTCTCTAAAAGTACAGCATTTAGAAAGCGAAGCAACACTCCATTCACTTCGCACAGTGAATTGAAATGTTGGAACAGACTGCATCTCTTTCAGAGAAATGCATGTGAGTTTCTTGTGAATGCTTGTAAGTAGCTTAAGGCACTTTCAAAGGAAAGTGATTTACTCTGTAACTACAGCATTTGCAAAGTGAAGTAACACTCTAATCACTTCGCACAGTGAATTGAATTGTTGGAATAGACTGCTTCCATTTCAGAGAAACTCATGTGAGTTGCTGGTGAATGTTTGTAAGTACCTTAAGGCACTTTCAAAGGAAAGTGATTATCTCTGTAACTACAACATTTAGAAAGTGAAGCAACACTCAATTTACTTTGCCCAGTGAATTGAAGTGTTGGGACAGACTGCTTCTCTTTCAGAGAAATGCATGTGAGTTGCTAGTGAATGCTTGTCAGTAGCTTAAGGCAGTTTTAAAGGAAAGTGATTTTCTCTGAAAGTACAGCACTTAGAAAGTGAAGAAACACTCCATTCACTTCGCACAGTGAATTGAAGTGTTGGAACAGACTGCTTCTCATTCAGAGAAACTCATGTGAGTTGCTGCTGAATGCTTGTAAGTAGCTTAAGGTACTTTGAAAGGAAAGTGATTTTCTCGGAAAGTACAGCATTTAGAAAGTGACGCAACACACCATTCACTTCGCACAGTGAATTGAAGTGTTGGACCAGACTGCTTCTCTTTCAGAAAAACGCATGTGATTTGCTGGTGAATGCTTGTAAGTAGCTTAAGGCAGTTTCAATAGAAAGTGATTATCTCTGTAACTACAGCATTTAGAAATTGAATCAACACTCCATTCACTTCGCACAGTGAATTGAAGTGTTGGAACAGACTGCTTCTCTTTCAGAGAAACTCATGTGAGTTGCTGGTGAATGCTTGTAAGTAGCTGAAGGCTCTTTCAAAGGAAAGTGATTTTTTCGGAAAAGTACAGCGTTACGACCTGAAGAAAAACTCCATTCACTTTGCACAGTGAATTGAAGTGTTGGAACAGACTGCTTCTCTTTCAGAGAAACTCATGTGAGTTTCTTGTGAATGCTTATAATCAGCTTAAGGCACTTTCAAAGGAAAGTGATTTTCTCTGAAAGGACAGCATTTAGAAAGTGAAGCAACACTCCACTCACTTCGCACAGTGAATTGAAATGTTGGAACAGACTGCTTCTCTTTCAGAGAAATGCATGTGGGTTGCTGGTGAATGCTTGTAAGTAGCTTAAGGCTGTTTCAAAGGAGAGTGATTTTCTCTGAAAGTACAGCATTTAGAAAGTGAAGCAACACTCCATTCACTTCGCACAGTGAATTGAAGTGTTGGAACAGACTGCTTCTCTTTCAGAGAAACTCATGTGAGTTGCTGCTGAATGCTTGTAAGTAGCTTAAGGTACTTTGAAAGGAAAGTGATTTTCTCGGAAAGTACAGCATTTAGAAAGTGACACAACACTCCATTCACTTCGCACAGTGAATTGAAGTGTTGGAACAGACTGCTTCTCTTTCAGAAAACCGCATGTGATTTGCTGGTGAATGCTTGTAAGTAGCTTAAGGCAGTTTCAATAGAAAGTGATTATCTCTGTAACTACAGCATTTAGAAATTGAATCAACACTCCATTCACTTCGCACAGTGAATTGAAGTGTTGGAACAGACTGCTTCTCTTTCAGAGAAACTCATGTGAGTTGCTGGTGAATGCTTGTAAGTAGCTGAAGGCACTTTCAAAGGAAAGTGATTTTTTCTGAAAGTACAGCATTACAAACTGAAGAAAAACTCCATTCACTTTGCACAATGAATTGAAGTGTTGGAACAGACTGCTTCTCTTTCAGAGAAATGCATGTGAGTTTCTTGTGAATGCTTATAATCAGCTTAAGGCACTTTCAAAGGAAAGTGATTTTCTCTGAAAGGACAGCATTTAGAAAGTGAAGCAACACTCCATTCACTTCGCACAGTGAATTGAAGTGTTGGAACAGACTGCTTCTCTTTCAGAGAAACTCATGTGAGTTGCTCGTGAATGTTTGTAAGTATCTTAAGGCAGTTCCAAAGGAAAGTGATTTTCCCTGACAGTACAGCATTTAAAAAGTGAAGCAACACTCCATTCACTTCGCACAGTGAATTGAAGTGTTGGAACAGACTGCTTCTCTTTCAGAGAAACTCATGTGAGTTGCTGGTGAATGCTTGTAAGTAGCTTAAGGCAGTTTCAAAGGAACGTGATTTTCTCTGAAAGTACAGCATTTAGAAAGTGAAGCAACTGCATTCACTTTGAACAGTGAGTTGAAGTGTTGGAACAGACTGCTTCTCTTTCAGTGAAACTCATGTGAGTTGCTGGTGAATGCTTACAGTTAGCTTTAGACACTTTCAAAGGAAAGTGATTTTCTCTGAAAGTACAGCATTTAGAAAGTGAAGCAACACTCCATTCACTTCGCACAGTGAATTGAAGTGTTGGAACAGACTGCTTCTCTTTCAGAAAAATGATTCTGAGTTGTTCGTGAATGCTTATAGTTAGCTTTAGGCACTTTCAAAGGAACGTGATTTTCTCTGAAAGTACAGCATTTAGAAAGTGAAGCAACTGCATTCACTTTGCACAGTGAATTGAAGTGTTGGAACAGACTGCTTCTCTTTCAGTGAAACTCATGTGAGTTGCTGGTGAATGCTTACAGTTAGCTTTAGGCACTTTCAAAGGAAAGTGATTTTCTCTGAAAGTACTGCATTTAGAAAGTGAAGCAACACTCCATTCACTTCGCACAGTGAATTGAAGTGTTGGAACAGACTGCTTCTCTTTCAGAAAAATGATTCTGAGTTGCTCGTGAATGCTTATAGTTAGCTTTAGGCACTTTCAAAGGAAAGTGATTTTCTCTGAAAGGACAGCATTTAGAAAGTGAAGCAACACTCCATTCACTTCGCACAGTGAATTGAAATGTGTGAAGGGACTGCTTCACTTTCAGAGAAATGCATGTGAGTTGCTAGTGAATGCTTGTAAGTAGCTTAAGGCACTATAAAAGGAAAGTGATTTTCTCTGAAAGTACAGCATTTTGAAAGTGAAGTAACTCTCCATTCACTTCGCACAGTGAATTGAATTGTTGGAACAGACTGCTTCTCTTTAAGAGAAACGCATGTTAGGTTCTTGTGAATGCTTGTAAGTAGCTTAAGGCACTTTCAAACGTAAGTGATTTTCTCTGTAACTACAGCGTTTAGAAAGTGAAGTAACACTCCAATCACTTCGCACAGTGAATTGAAGTGTTGGAACAGACTGCTTCTCTTTCAGAGAAATGCATGTGAGTTGCTGGTGAATGCTTGTAAGTAGCTTAAGGCAATTTCAAAGGAAAGTGATTTTCTCTAAAAGTACAGCATTTAGAAAGCGAAGCAACACTCCATTCACTTCGCACAGTGAATTGAAATGTTGGAACAGACTGCATCTCTTTCAGAGAAATGCATGTGAGTTTCTTGTGAATGCTTGTAAGTAGCTTAAGGCACTTTCAAAGGAAAGTGATTTACTCTGTAACTACAGCATTTGCAAAGTGAAGTAACACTCTAATCACTTCGCACAGTGAATTGAATTGTTGGAATAGACTGCTTCCATTTCAGAGAAATTCATGTGAGTTGCTGGTGAATGTTTGTAAGTACCTTAAGGCACTTTCAAAGGAAAGTGATTATCTCTGTAACTACAACATTTAGAAAGTGAAGCAACACTCCATTTACTTTGCCCAGTGAATTGAAGTGTTGGGACAGACTGCTTCTCTTTCAGAGAAATGCATGTGAGTTGCTAGTGAATGCTTGTCAGTAGCTTAAGGCAGTTTTAAAGGAAAGTGATTTTCTCTGAAAGTACAGCACTTAGAAAGTGAAGAAACACTCCATTCACTTCGCACAGTGAATTGAAGTGTTGGAACAGACTGCTTCTCATTCAGAGAAACTCATGTGAGTTGCTGCTGAATGCTTGTAAGTAGCTTAAGGTACTTTGAAAGGAAAGTGATTTTCTCGGAAAGTACAGCATTTAGAAAGTGACGCAACACACCATTCACTTCGCACAGTGAATTGAAGTGTTGGACCAGACTGCTTCTCTTTCAGAAAAACGCATGTGATTTGCTGGTGAATGCTTGTAAGTAGCTTAAGGCAGTTTCAATAGAAAGTGATTATCTCTGTAACTACAGCATTTAGAAATTGAATCAACACTCCATTCACTTCGCACAGTGAATTGAAGTGTTGG
Organism: Myodes glareolus; assembly: GCF_982192425.1. Taxonomy (NCBI): domain Eukaryota; kingdom Metazoa; phylum Chordata; class Mammalia; order Rodentia; family Cricetidae; genus Myodes; species Myodes glareolus. The sequence continues at coordinate 70,370 of NW_028263258.1, forward strand.
AACAGACTGCTTCTCTTTCAGAGAAACTCATGTGAGTTGCTGGTGAATGCTTGTAAGTAGCTGAAGGCTCTTTCAAAGGAAAGTGATTTTTTCGGAAAGTACAGCGTTACGAACTGAAGAAAAACTCCATTCACTTTGCACAGTGAATTGAAGTGTTGGAACAGACTGCTTCTCTTTCAGAGAAACTCATGTGAGTTTCTTGTGAATGCTTATAATCAGCTTAAGGCACTTTCAAAGGAAAGTGATTTTCTCTGAAAGGACAGCATTTAGAAAGTGAAGCAACACTCCATTCACTTCGCACAGTGAATTGAAATGTTGGAACAGACTGCTTCTCTTTCAGAGAAATGCATGTGGGTTGCTGGTGAATGCTTGTAAGTAGCTTAAGGCTGTTTCAAAGGAGAGTGATTTTCTCTGAAAGTACAGCATTTAGAAAGTGAAGCAACACTCCATTCACTTCGCACAGTGAATTGAAGTGTTGGAACAGACTGCTTCTCTTTCAGAGAAACTCATGTGAGTTGCTCGTGAATGTTTGTAAGTATCTTAAGGCAGTTCCAAAGGAAAGTGATTTTCCCTGACAGTACAGCATTTAAAAAGTGAAGCAACACTCCATTCACTTCGCACAGTGAATTGAAGTGTTGGAACAGACTGCTTCTCTTTCAGAGAAACTCATGTGAGTTGCTGGTGAATGCTTGTAAGTAGCTTAAGGCAGTTTCAAAGGAACGTGATTTTCTCTGAAAGTACAGCATTTAGAAAGTGAAGCAACTGCATTCACTTTGAACAGTGAGTTGAAGTGTTGGAACAGACTGCTTCTCTTTCAGTGAAACTCATGTGAGTTGCTGGTGAATGCTTACAGTTAGCTTTAGACACTTTCAAAGGAAAGTGATTTTCTCTGAAAGTACAGCATTTAGAAAGTGAAGCAACACTCCATTCACTTCGCACAGTGAATTGAAGTGTTGGAACAGACTGCTTCTCTTTCAGAAAAATGATTCTGAGTTGTTCGTGAATGCTTATAGTTAGCTTTAGGCACTTTCAAAGGAACGTGATTTTCTCTGAAAGTACAGCATTTAGAAAGTGAAGCAACTGCATTCACTTTGCACAGTGAATTGAAGTGTTGGAACAGACTGCTTCTCTTTCAGTGAAACTCATGTGAGTTGCTGGTGAATGCTTACAGTTAGCTTTAGGCACTTTCAAAGGAAAGTGATTTTCTCTGAAAGTACTGCATTTAGAAAGTGAAGCAACACTCCATTCACTTCGCACAGTGAATTGAAGTGTTGGAACAGACTGCTTCTCTTTCAGAAAAATGATTCTGAGTTGCTCGTGAATGCTTATAGTTAGCTTTAGGCACTTTCAAAGGAAAGTGATTTTCTCTGAAAGGACAGCATTTAGAAAGTGAAGCAACACTCCATTCACTTCGCACAGTGAATTGAAATGTTGGAAGGGACTGCTTCACTTTCAGAGAAATGCATGTGAGTTGCTAGTGAATGCTTGTAAGTAGCTTAAGGCACTATAAAAGGAAAGTGATTTTCTCTGAAAGTACAGCATTTTGAAAGTGAAGCAACTCTCCATTCACTTCGCACAGTGAATTGAATTGTTGGAACAGACTGCTTCTCTTTAAGAGAAACGCATGTTAGGTTCTTGTGAATGCTTGTAAGTAGCTTAAGGCACTTTCAAACGTAAGTGATTTTCTCTGTAACTACAGCGTTTAGAAAGTGAAGTAACACTCCAATCACTTCGCACAGTGAATTGAAGTGTTGGAACAGACTGCTTCTCTTTCAGAGAAATGCATGTGAGTTGCTGGTGAATGCTTGTAAGTAGATTAAGGCAATTTCAAAGGAAAGTGATTTTCTCTAAAAGTACAGCATTTAGAAAGCGAAGCAACACTCCATTCACTTCGCACAGTGAATTGAAATGTTGGAACAGACTGCATCTCTTTCAGAGAAATGCATGTGAGTTTCTTGTGAATGCTTGTAAGTAGCTTAAGGCACTTTCAAAGGAAAGTGATTTACTCTGTAACTACAGCATTTGCAAAGTGAAGTAACACTCTAATCACTTCGCACAGTGAATTGAATTGTTGGAATAGACTGCTTCCATTTCAGAGAAACTCATGTGAGTTGCTGGTGAATGTTTGTAAGTACCTTAAGGCACTTTCAAAGGAAAGTGATTATCTCTGTAACTACAACATTTAGAAAGTGAAGCAACACTCCATTTACTTTGCCCAGTGAATTGAAGTGTTGGGACAGACTGCTTCTCTTTCAGAGAAATGCATGTGAGTTGCTAGTGAATGCTTGTCAGTAGCTTAAGGCAGTTTTAAAGGAAAGTGATTTTCTCTGAAAGTACAGCACTTAGAAAGTGAAGAAACACTCCATTCACTTCGCACAGTGAATTGAAGTGTTGGAACAGACTGCTTCTCATTCAGAGAAACTCATGTGAGTTGCTGCTGAATGCTTGTAAGTAGCTTAAGGTACTTTGAAAGGAAAGTGATTTTCTCGGAAAGTACAGCATTTAGAAAGTGACGCAACACTCCATTCACTTCGCACAGTGAATTGAAGTGTTGGACCAGACTGCTTCTCTTTCAGAAAAACGCATGTGATTTGCTGGTGAATGCTTGTAAGTAGCTTAAGGCAGTTTCAATAGAAAGTGATTATCTCTGTAACTACAGCATTTAGAAATTGAATCAACACTCCATTCACTTCGCACAGTGAATTGAAGTGTTGGAACAGACTGCTTCTCTTTCAGAGAAACTCATGTGAGTTGCTGGTGAATGCTTGTAAGTAGCTGAAGGCTCTTTCAAAGGAAAGTGATTTTTTCGGAAAGTACAGCGTTACGAACTGAAGAAAAACTCCATTCACTTTGCACAGTGAATTGAAGTGTTGGAACAGACTGCTTCTCTTTCAGAGAAACTCATGTGAGTTTCTTGTGAATGCTTATAATCAGCTTAAGGCACTTTCAAAGGAAAGTGATTTTCTCTGAAAGGACAGCATTTAGAAAGTGAAGCAACACTCCACTCACTTCGCACAGTGAATTGAAATGTTGGAACAGACTGCTTCTCTTTCAGAGAAATGCATGTGGGTTGCTGGTGAATTCTTGTAAGTAGCTTAAGGCTGTTTCAAAGGAGAGTGATTTTCTCTGAAAGTACAGCATTTAGAAAGTGAAGCAACACTCCATTCACTTCGCACAGTGAATTGAAGTGTTGGAACAGACTGCTTCTCTTTCAGAGAAACTCATGTGAGTTGCTGCTGAATGCTTGTAAGTAGCTTAAGGTACTTTGAAAGGAAAGTGATTTTCTCGGAAAGTACAGCATTTAGAAAGTGACACAACACTCCATTCACTTCGCACAGTGAATTGAAGTGTTGGAACAGACTGCTTCTCTTTCAGAAAACCGCATGTGATTTGCTGGTGAATGCTTGTAAGTAGCTTAAGGCAGTTTCAATAGAAAGTGATTATCTCTGTAACTACAGCATTTAGAAATTGAATCAACACTCCATTCACTTCGCACAGTGAATTGAAGTGTTGGAACAGACTGCTTCTCTTTCAGAGAAACTCATGTGAGTTGCTGGTGAATGCTTGTAAGTAGCTGAAGGCACTTTCAAAGGAAAGTGATTTTTTCTGAAAGTACAGCATTACAAACTGAAGAAAAACTCCATTCACTTTGCACAATGAATTGAAGTGTTGGAACAGACTGCTTCTCTTTCAGAGAAATGCATGTGAGTTTCTTGTGAATGCTTATAATCAGCTTAAGGCACTTTCAAAGGAAAGTGATTTTCTCTGAAAGGACAGCATTTAGAAAGTGAAGCAACACTCCATTCACTTCGCACAGTGAATTGAAGTGTTGGAACTGACTGCTTCTCTTTCAGAGAAACTCATGTGAGTTGCTCGTGAATGTTTGTAAGTATCTTAAGGCAGTTCCAAAGGAAAGTGATTTTCCCTGACAGTACAGCATTTAAAAAGTGAAGCAACACTCCATTCACTTCGCACAGTGAATTGAAGTGTTGGAACAGACTGCTTCTCTTTCAGAGAAACTCATGTGAGTTGCTGGTGAATGCTTGTAAGTAGCTTAAGGCAGTTTCAAAGGAACGTGATTTTCTCTGAAAGTACAGCATTTAGAAAGTGAAGCAACTGCATTCACTTTGAACAGTGAGTTGAAGTGTTGGAACAGACTGCTTCTCTTTCAGTGAAACTCATGTGAGTTGCTGGTGAATGCTTACAGTTAGCTTTAGACACTTTCAAAGGAAAGTGATTTTCTCTGAAAGTACAGCATTTAGAAAGTGAAGCAACACTCCATTCACTTCGCACAGTGAATTGAAGTGTTGGAACAGACTGCTTCTCTTTCAGAAAAATGATTCTGAGTTGTTCGTGAATGCTTATAGTTAGCTTTAGGCACTTTCAAAGGAACGTGATTTTCTCTGAAAGTACAGCATTTAGAAAGTGAAGCAACTGCATTCACTTTGCACAGTGAATTGAAGTGTTGGAACAGACTGCTTCTCTTTCAGTGAAACTCATGTGAGTTGCTGGTGAATGCTTACAGTTAGCTTTAGGCACTTTCAAAGGAAAGTGATTTTCTCTGAAAGTACTGCATTTAGAAAGTGAAGCAACACTCCATTCACTTCGCACAGTGAATTGAAGTGTTGGAACAGACTGCTTCTCTTTCAGAAAAATGATTCTGAGTTGCTCGTGAATGCTTATAGTTAGCTTTAGGCACTTTCAAAGGAAAGTGATTTTCTCTGAAAGGACAGCATTTAGAAAGTGAAGCAACACTCCATTCACTTCGCACAGTGAATTGAAATGTTGGAAGGGACTGCTTCACTTTCAGAGAAATGCATGTGAGTTGCTAGTGAATGCTTGTAAGTAGCTTAAGGCACTATAAAAGGAAAGTGATTTTCTCTGAAAGTACAGCATTTTGAAAGTGAAGCAACTCTCCATTCACTTCGCACAGTGAATTGAATTGTTGGAACAGACTGCTTCTCTTTAAGAGAAACGCATGTTAGGTTCTTGTGAATGCTTGTAAGTAGCTTAAGGCACTTTCAAACGTAAGTGATTTTCTCTGTAACTACAGCGATTAGAAAGTGAAGTAACACTCCAATCACTTCGCACAGTGAATTGAAGTGTTGGAACAGACTGCTTCTCTTTCAGAGAAATGCATGTGAGTTGCTGGTGAATGCTTGTAAGTAGCTTAAGGCAATTTCAAAGGAAAGTGATTTTCTCTAAAAGTACAGCATTTAGAAAGCGAAGCAACACTCCATTCACTTCGCACAGTGAATTGAAATGTTGGAACAGACTGCATCTCTTTCAGAGAAATGCATGTGAGTTTCTTGTGAATGCTTGTAAGTAGCTTAAGGCACTTTCAAAGGAAAGTGATTTACTCTGTAACTACAGCATTTGCAAAGTGAAGTAACACTCTAATCACTTCGCACAGTGAATTGAATTGTTGGAATAGACTGCTTCCATTTCAGAGAAACTCATGTGAGTTGCTGGTGAATGTTTGTAAGTACCTTAAGGCACTTTCAAAGGAAAGTGATTATCTCTGTAACTACAACATTTAGAAAGTGAAGCAACACTCAATTTACTTTGCCCAGTGAATTGAAGTGTTGGGACAGACTGCTTCTCTTTCAGAGAAATGCATGTGAGTTGCTAGTGAATGCTTGTCAGTAGCTTAAGGCAGTTTTAAAGGAAAGTGATTTTCTCTGAAAGTACAGCACTTAGAAAGTGAAGAAACACTCCATTCACTTCGCACAGTGAATTGAAGTGTTGGAACAGACTGCTTCTCATTCAGAGAAACTCATGTGAGTTGCTGCTGAATGCTTGTAAGTAGCTTAAGGTACTTTGAAAGGAAAGTGATTTTCTCGGAAAGTACAGCATTTAGAAAGTGACGCAACACACCATTCACTTCGCACAGTGAATTGAAGTGTTGGACCAGACTGCTTCTCTTTCAGAAAAACGCATGTGATTTGCTGGTGAATGCTTGTAAGTAGCTTAAGGCAGTTTCAATAGAAAGTGATTATCTCTGTAACTACAGCATTTAGAAATTGAATCAACACTCCATTCACTTCGCACAGTGAATTGAAGTGTTGGAACAGACTGCTTCTCTTTCAGAGAAACTCATGTGAGTTGCTGGTGAATGCTTGTAAGTAGCTGAAGGCTCTTTCAAAGGAAAGTGATTTTTTCGGAAAAGTACAGCGTTACGACCTGAAGAAAAACTCCATTCACTTTGCACAGTGAATTGAAGTGTTGGAACAGACTGCTTCTCTTTCAGAGAAACTCATGTGAGTTTCTTGTGAATGCTTATAATCAGCTTAAGGCACTTTCAAAGGAAAGTGATTTTCTCTGAAAGGACAGCATTTAGAAAGTGAAGCAACACTCCACTCACTTCGCACAGTGAATTGAAATGTTGGAACAGACTGCTTCTCTTTCAGAGAAATGCATGTGGGTTGCTGGTGAATGCTTGTAAGTAGCTTAAGGCTGTTTCAAAGGAGAGTGATTTTCTCTGAAAGTACAGCATTTAGAAAGTGAAGCAACACTCCATTCACTTCGCACAGTGAATTGAAGTGTTGGAACAGACTGCTTCTCTTTCAGAGAAACTCATGTGAGTTGCTGCTGAATGCTTGTAAGTAGCTTAAGGTACTTTGAAAGGAAAGTGATTTTCTCGGAAAGTACAGCATTTAGAAAGTGACACAACACTCCATTCACTTCGCACAGTGAATTGAAGTGTTGGAACAGACTGCTTCTCTTTCAGAAAACCGCATGTGATTTGCTGGTGAATGCTTGTAAGTAGCTTAAGGCAGTTTCAATAGAAAGTGATTATCTCTGTAACTACAGCATTTAGAAATTGAATCAACACTCCATTCACTTCGCACAGTGAATTGAAGTGTTGGAACAGACTGCTTCTCTTTCAGAGAAACTCATGTGAGTTGCTGGTGAATGCTTGTAAGTAGCTGAAGGCACTTTCAAAGGAAAGTGATTTTTTCTGAAAGTACAGCATTACAAACTGAAGAAAAACTCCATTCACTTTGCACAATGAATTGAAGTGTTGGAACAGACTGCTTCTCTTTCAGAGAAATGCATGTGAGTTTCTTGTGAATGCTTATAATCAGCTTAAGGCACTTTCAAAGGAAAGTGATTTTCTCTGAAAGGACAGCATTTAGAAAGTGAAGCAACACTCCATTCACTTCGCACAGTGAATTGAAGTGTTGGAACAGACTGCTTCTCTTTCAGAGAAACTCATGTGAGTTGCTCGTGAATGTTTGTAAGTATCTTAAGGCAGTTCCAAAGGAAAGTGATTTTCCCTGACAGTACAGCATTTAAAAAGTGAAGCAACACTCCATTCACTTCGCACAGTGAATTGAAGTGTTGGAACAGACTGCTTCTCTTTCAGAGAAACTCATGTGAGTTGCTGGTGAATGCTTGTAAGTAGCTTAAGGCAGTTTCAAAGGAACGTGATTTTCTCTGAAAGTACAGCATTTAGAAAGTGAAGCAACTGCATTCACTTTGAACAGTGAGTTGAAGTGTTGGAACAGACTGCTTCTCTTTCAGTGAAACTCATGTGAGTTGCTGGTGAATGCTTACAGTTAGCTTTAGACACTTTCAAAGGAAAGTGATTTTCTCTGAAAGTACAGCATTTAGAAAGTGAAGCAACACTCCATTCACTTCGCACAGTGAATTGAAGTGTTGGAACAGACTGCTTCTCTTTCAGAAAAATGATTCTGAGTTGTTCGTGAATGCTTATAGTTAGCTTTAGGCACTTTCAAAGGAACGTGATTTTCTCTGAAAGTACAGCATTTAGAAAGTGAAGCAACTGCATTCACTTTGCACAGTGAATTGAAGTGTTGGAACAGACTGCTTCTCTTTCAGTGAAACTCATGTGAGTTGCTGGTGAATGCTTACAGTTAGCTTTAGGCACTTTCAAAGGAAAGTGATTTTCTCTGAAAGTACTGCATTTAGAAAGTGAAGCAACACTCCATTCACTTCGCACAGTGAATTGAAGTGTTGGAACAGACTGCTTCTCTTTCAGAAAAATGATTCTGAGTTGCTCGTGAATGCTTATAGTTAGCTTTAGGCACTTTCAAAGGAAAGTGATTTTCTCTGAAAGGACAGCATTTAGAAAGTGAAGCAACACTCCATTCACTTCGCACAGTGAATTGAAATGTGTGAAGGGACTGCTTCACTTTCAGAGAAATGCATGTGAGTTGCTAGTGAATGCTTGTAAGTAGCTTAAGGCACTATAAAAGGAAAGTGATTTTCTCTGAAAGTACAGCATTTTGAAAGTGAAGTAACTCTCCATTCACTTCGCACAGTGAATTGAATTGTTGGAACAGACTGCTTCTCTTTAAGAGAAACGCATGTTAGGTTCTTGTGAATGCTTGTAAGTAGCTTAAGGCACTTTCAAACGTAAGTGATTTTCTCTGTAACTACAGCGTTTAGAAAGTGAAGTAACACTCCAATCACTTCGCACAGTGAATTGAAGTGTTGGAACAGACTGCTTCTCTTTCAGAGAAATGCATGTGAGTTGCTGGTGAATGCTTGTAAGTAGCTTAAGGCAATTTCAAAGGAAAGTGATTTTCTCTAAAAGTACAGCATTTAGAAAGCGAAGCAACACTCCATTCACTTCGCACAGTGAATTGAAATGTTGGAACAGACTGCATCTCTTTCAGAGAAATGCATGTGAGTTTCTTGTGAATGCTTGTAAGTAGCTTAAGGCACTTTCAAAGGAAAGTGATTTACTCTGTAACTACAGCATTTGCAAAGTGAAGTAACACTCTAATCACTTCGCACAGTGAATTGAATTGTTGGAATAGACTGCTTCCATTTCAGAGAAATTCATGTGAGTTGCTGGTGAATGTTTGTAAGTACCTTAAGGCACTTTCAAAGGAAAGTGATTATCTCTGTAACTACAACATTTAGAAAGTGAAGCAACACTCCATTTACTTTGCCCAGTGAATTGAAGTGTTGGGACAGACTGCTTCTCTTTCAGAGAAATGCATGTGAGTTGCTAGTGAATGCTTGTCAGTAGCTTAAGGCAGTTTTAAAGGAAAGTGATTTTCTCTGAAAGTACAGCACTTAGAAAGTGAAGAAACACTCCATTCACTTCGCACAGTGAATTGAAGTGTTGGAACAGACTGCTTCTCATTCAGAGAAACTCATGTGAGTTGCTGCTGAATGCTTGTAAGTAGCTTAAGGTACTTTGAAAGGAAAGTGATTTTCTCGGAAAGTACAGCATTTAGAAAGTGACGCAACACACCATTCACTTCGCACAGTGAATTGAAGTGTTGGACCAGACTGCTTCTCTTTCAGAAAAACGCATGTGATTTGCTGGTGAATGCTTGTAAGTAGCTTAAGGCAGTTTCAATAGAAAGTGATTATCTCTGTAACTACAGCATTTAGAAATTGAATCAACACTCCATTCACTTCGCACAGTGAATTGAAGTGTTGGAACAGACTGCTTCTCTTTCAGAGAAACTCATGTGAGTTGCTGGTGAATGCTTGTAAGTAGCTGAAGGCTCTTTCAAAGGAAAGTGATTTTTTCGGAAAGTACAGCGTTACGAACTGAAGAAAAACTCCATTCACTTTGCACAGTGAATTGAAGTGTTGGAACAGACTGCTTCTCTTTCAGAGAAACTCATGTGAGTTTCTTGTGAATGCTTATAATCAGCTTAAGGCACTTTCAAAGGAAAGTGATTTTCTCTGAAAGGACAGCATTTAGAAAGTGAAGCAACACTCCATTCACTTCGCACAGTGAATTGAAATGTTGGAACAGACTGCTTCTCTTTCAGAGAAATGCATGTGGGTTGCTGGTGAATGCTTGTAAGTAGCTTAAGGCTGTTTCAAAGGAGAGTGATTTTCTCTGAAAGTACAGCATTTAGAAAGTGAAGCAACACTCCATTCACTTCGCACAGTGAATTGAAGTGTTGGAACAGACTGCTTCTCTTTCAGAGAAACTCATGTGAGTTGCTGCTGAATGCTTGTAAGTAGCTTAAGGTACTTTGAAAGGAAAGTGATTTTCTCGGAAAGTACAGCATTTAGAAAGTGACACAACACTCCATTCACTTCGCACAGTGAATTGAAGTGTTGGAACAGACTGCTTCTCTTTCAGAAAACCGCATGTGATTTGCTGGTGAATGCTTGTAAGTAGCTTAAGGCAGTTTCAATAGAAAGTGATTATCTCTGTAACTACAGCATTTAGAAATTGAATCAACACTCCATTCACTTCGCACAGTGAATTGAAGTGTTGGAACAGACTGCTTCTCTTTCAGAGAAACTCATGTGAGTTGCTGGTGAATGCTTGTAAGTAGCTGAAGGCACTTTCAAAGGAAAGTGATTTTTTCTGAAAGTACAGCATTACAAACTGAAGAAAAACTCCATTCACTTTGCACAATGAATTGAAGTGTTGGAACAGACTGCTTCTCTTTCAGAGAAATGCATGTGAGTTTCTTGTGAATGCTTATAATCAGCTTAAGGCACTTTCAAAGGAAAGTGATTTTCTCTGAAAGGACAGCATTTAGAAAGTGAAGCAACACTCCATTCACTTCGCACAGTGAATTGAAGTGTTGGAACAGACTGCTTCTCTTTCAGAGAAACTCATGTGAGTTGCTCGTGAATGTTTGTAAGTATCTTAAGGCAGTTCCAAAGGAAAGTGATTTTCCCTGACAGTACAGCATTTAAAAAGTGAAGCAACACTCCATTCACTTCGCACAGTGAATTGAAGTGTTGGAACAGACTGCTTCTCTTTCAGAGAAACTCATGTGAGTTGCTGGTGAATGCTTGTAAGTAGCTTAAGGCAGTTTCAAAGGAACGTGATTTTCTCTGAAAGTACAGCATTTAGAAAGTGAAGCAACTGCATTCACTTTGAACAGTGAGTTGAAGTGTTGGAACAGACTGCTTCTCTTTCAGTGAAACTCATGTGAGTTGCTGGTGAATGCTTACAGTTAGCTTTAGACACTTTCAAAGGAAAGTGATTTTCTCTGAAAGTACAGCATTTAGAAAGTGAAGCAACACTCCATTCACTTCGCACAGTGAATTGAAGTGTTGGAACAGACTGCTTCTCTTTCAGAAAAATGATTCTGAGTTGCTCGTGAATGCTTATAGTTAGCTTTAGGCACTTTCAAAGGAAAGTGATTTTCTCTGAAAGGACAGCATTTAGAAAGTGAAGCAACACTCCATTCACTTCGCACAGTGAATTGAAATGTTGGAAGGGACTGCTTCACTTTCAGAGAAATGCATGTGAGTTGCTAGTGAATGCTTGTAAGTAGATTAAGGCACTATAAAAGGAAAGTGATTTTCTCTGAAAGTACAGCATTTTGAAAGTGAAGCAACTCTCCATTCACTTCGCACAGTGAATTGAAGTGTGGAACAGACTGCTTCTCTTTCAGAGAAACTCATGTGAGTTGCTGGTGACTGCTTGTAAGTACCTAGAGGCACTTTCAAAGTAAAGTGATTTTCTCTGAAAGTACAGCATTTAGAAAGTGAAGCAACACTCCATTCACTTTGCACAGTGAATTGAAGTGTTGGAACAGACTGCTTCTCTTTCAGAAAAACCCTTGTGATTTGCAGGTGAATGCTTGTAAGTAGCTTAAGGCACTTTCAAAGGAAAGTGATTTTCTCTGAAAGGACAGCATTTAGAAAGTGAAGCAACACTCCATTCACTTCGCACAGTGAATTGAAGTGTTGGAACAGACTGCTTCTTTTTCAGAGAAACGCATGTGAATTTCTGTGGAATGCTTGTAAGTAGCTTAAGGCACTTTCAAAGGAAAGTGATTTTCTCTGAAAGGACAGCATTTAGAAAGTGAAGCAGCACTCCATTCACTTCGCACAGTGAATTGAAGTGTTGGAACAGACTGCTTCTCTTTCAGTGAAATTCATGTGAGTTGCTCGTGAATGTTTGTAAGTATCTTAAGGCAGTTCCAAAGGAAAGTGATTTTCCCTGACAGTACAGCATTTAAAAAGTGAAGCAACACTCCATTCACTTCGCACAGTGTATTGAAGTGTTGGACCAGACTGCTTCTATTTCAGAGAAACTCATGTGAGTTGCTGGTGAATGCTTGTAAGTAGCTTAAGGCAGTTTCAAAGAAAAGTGATTTTCTCTGAAAGTACAGCATTTAGAAAGTGAAGCAACTGCATTCACTTTGCACAGTGAATTGAAGTGTTGGAACAGACTGCTTCTCTTTCAGTGAAACTCATGTGAGTTGCTGGTGAATGCTTATAGTTAGCTTTAGGCACTTTCAAAGGAAAATGATTTTCTCTGAAAGTACAGCATTTAAAAAGTGAAGCAACACTCCATTCACTTCGCACAGTGAATTGAAGTGTTGGAACAGACTGCTTCTCTTTCAGAGAAATGCATGTGAGTTGCTGGAGAATGCTTATAGTTAGCTTTAGGCACTTTCAAAGGAAAGTGATTTTCTCTGAAAGTACAGCATTTAGAAAGTGAAGCAACACTCCATTCACTTCGCACAGTGAATTGATGTGTTGGACCAGACTCCTTCTCTTTCAGAAAAACTCATGTGAGTTGCTGGTGAATGCTAGCACTTAGCTTAAGGTACTTTGAAAGGAAAGTGATTTTCTCTGAAAGTACAGCATTTAGAAAGTGACACAATACTCCCTTCACTTCGAACAGTGAATTGAAGTGTTGGAACAGACTGCTTCTCTTTCAGAGAAATGCATGTGAGTTTCTTGTGAATGCTTATAATCAGCCTAAGGCACTTTCAAAGGAAAGTGATTTTCTCTGAAAGGACAGCATTTAGAAAGTGAAGCAACACTCCATTCACTTCGCACAGTGAATTGAAGTGTTGGAACAGACTGCTTCTCTTTCAGAAAAATGATTCTGAGTTGCTCGTGAATGCTTATAGTTAGCTTTAGGCACTTTCAAAGGAAAGTGATTTTCTCTGAAAGGACAGCATTTAGAAAGTGAAGCAACACTCCATTCACTTCGCACAGTGAATTGAAGTGTTGGAACAGACTGCTTCACTTTCAGAGAAATGCATGTGAGTTGCTAGTGAATGCTTGTAAGTAGCTTAAGGCACTATAAAAGGAAAGTGATTTTCTCTGAAAGTACAGCATTTTGAAAGTGAAGCAACTCTCCATTCACTTCGCACAGTGAATTGAAGTGTTGGAACAGACTTCTTCTCTTTCAGAGAAACTCATGTGAGTTGCTGGTGAATGCTTGTAAGTACCTAGAGGCACTTTCAAAGTAAAGTGATTTTCTCTGAAAGTACAGCATTTAGAAAGTGAAGCAACACTCCATTCACTTTGCACAGTGAATTGAAGTGTTGGAACAGACTGCTTCTCTTTCAGAAAAACCCTTGTGATTTGCAGGTGAATGCTTGTAAGTAGCTTAAGGCAGTTTCAATAGAAAGTGATTATCTCTGTAACTACAGCATTTAGAAAGTGAAGAAACACTCCATTCACTTCGCACAGTGAATAGAAGTGTTGTAACAGACTGCTTCTCTTTCAGAGAAATGCATGTGAGTTGCTGGGGAATGATTGTAAGTAGCTTAAGGCACTTTCAAAGGAAAGTGATTTTCTCTGAAAGAACAGCATTTAGAAAGTGACGCAACACTCCATTCACTTCGCAAAGTGAATTGAAGTGTTGGAACAGACTGCTTCTCTTTCAGATAAACTCATGTGAGTTGCTGTTGAATGCTTGTAAGTAGCTTAAGGCACTTTCAAAGGAAAGTGATTTTCTCTGAAAGTACAGCATTTAGAAAATGATGCAACACTACATTCACTTTGCACAGTGAATTGAAGTGTTGGAACAGACTGCTTCTCTTTCAGAAAAACGCATGTGATTTGCTGGTGAATGCTTGTAAGTAGCTTATGGCAGTTTCAATAGAAAGTGATTATCTCTGTAACTACAGCATTTAGAAATTGAATCAACACTCCATTCACTTCGCAAGGTGAATTGAAGTGTTGGAACAGACTGCTTCTCTTTCAGAGAAACTCATGTGAGTTGCTGGTGAATGCTTGTAAGTAGCTGAAGGCACTTTCAAAGGAAAGTGATTTTTTCTGAAAGTACAGCATTACAAACTGAAGAAAAACTCCATTCACTTTGCACAGTGAATTGAAGTGTTGGAACAGACTGCTTCTCTTTCAGAGAAATGCATGTGAGTTTCTTGTGAATGCTTATAATCAGCTTAAGGCACTTTCAAAGGAAAGTGATTTTCTCTGTAAGGACAGCATTTAGAAAGTGAAGCAACACTCCATTCACTTCGCACAGTGAATTAAAATGTTGGAACAGACTGCTTCTCTTTCAGAGAAATGCATGTGAGTTGCTGGTGAATGCGTGTAAGTAGCTTAAGGCTGTTTCAAAGGAAAGTGATTTTCTCTGAAAGTACAGCATTTAGAAAGTGAAGCAACACTCCATTCACTTCGCACAGTGAATTGAAGTGTTGGAACAGACTGCTTCTCTTTCAGAGAAATGCATGTGAGTTGCTGGTGAATGCTTGTAAGCAGCTTAAGGCAGTTTAAAAGGAAAGTGATTTTCTCTGAAAGTACAGCATTTAGAAAGTGAAACAACAACACATTCACTTCGCACAGTGAATTGAAGTGTTGGAACAGACTGCTTCTCTTTCAGAGAAACTCATGTGAGTTGCTGGTGAATGCTTGTAAGTAGCTTAAAGCAGTTTCAAAGGAAAGTGATTTTCTCTGAATGTACAGCATTTAGAAAGGGAAGCAACACTCCATTTACTTCGCACAGTGAATTGATGTGTTGGACCAGACTCCTTCTCTTTCAGAAAAACTCATGTGAGTTGCTGGTGAATGCTAGCACTTAGCTTAAGGTACTTTGAAAGGAAAGTGATTTTCTCTGAAAGTACAGCATTTAGAAAGTGACGCAATACTCCCTTCACTTCGCACAGTGAATTGAAGTGTTGGAACAGACTGCTTCTCTTTCAGAGAAATGCATGTGAGTTTCTTGTGAATGCTTATAATCAGCCTAAGGCACTTTCAAAGGAAAGTGATTTTCTCTGAAAGGACAGCATTTAGAAAGTGAAGCAACACTCCATTCACTTCGCACAGTGAATTGAAGTGTTGCAACACACTGCTTCTCTTTCAGAGAAACTCATGTGAGTGGCTGGTGAATGTTTGTAAGTATCTTAAGGCAGTTCCAGAGGAAAGTGATTTTCCCTGACAGTACAGCATTTAAAAAGTGAAGCAACACTCCATTCACTTCGCACAGTGTATTGAAGTGTTGGACCAGACTGCTTCTATTTCAGAGAAACTCATGTGAGTTGCTGGTGAATGCTTGTAAGTAGCTTAAGGCAGTTTCAAAGAAAAGTGATTTTCTCTGAAAGTATAGCATTTAGAAAGTGAAGCAACTGCATTCACTTTGCACAGTGAATTGAAGTGTTGGAACAGACTGCTTCACTTTCAGTGAAACTCATGTGAGTTTCTGGTGAATGCTTATAGTTAGCTTTAGGCACTTTCAAAGGAAAATGATTTTCTCTGAAAGTACAGCATTTAAAAAGTGAAGCAACACTCCATTCACTTCGCACAGTGAATTGAAGTGTTGGAACAGACTGCTTCTCTTTCAGAGAAATGCATGTGAGTTGCTGGAGAATGCTTATAGTTAGCTTTAGGCACTTTCAAAGGAAAGTGATTTTCTCTGAAAGTACAGCATTTAGAAAGTGAAGCAACACTCCATTCACTTCGCACAGTGAATTGAAATGTTGGAACAGACTGCTTCACTTTCAGTGAAATGCATGTGAGTTGCTAGTGAATGCTTGTAAGTAGCTTAAGGCACTATAAAAGGAAAGTGATTTTCTCTGAAAGTACAGCATTTTGAAAGTGAAGCAACCCTCCATTCACTTCGCACAGTGACTTGAAGTGTTGGAACAGACTGCTTCTCTTTCAGAGAAACTCATGTGAGTTGCTGGTGAATGCTTGTAAGTACCTAGAGGCACTTTCAAAGTAAAGTGATTTTCTCTGAAAGTACAGCATTTAGAAAGTGAAGCAACACTCCATTCACTTTGCACAGTGAATTGAAGTGTTGGAACAGACTGCTTCTCTTTCAGAGAAATGCATGTGAGTTGCTGGTGAATGCTTGTAAGCAGCTTAAGGCAGTTTAAAAGGAAAGTGATTTTCTCTGAAAGTACAGCATTTAGAAAGTGAAACAACAACACATTCACTTCGCACAGTGAATTGAAGTGTTGGAACAGACTGCTTCTCTTTCAGAGAAACTCATGTGAGTTGCTGGTGAATGTTTGTAAGTAGCTTAAAGCAGTTTCAAAGGAAAGTGATTTTCTCTGAAAGTACAGCATTTAGAAAGGGAAGCAACACTCCATTTACTTCGCACAGTGAATTGATGTGTTGGACCAGACTCCTTCTCTTTCAGAAAAACTCATGTGAGTTGCTGGTGAATGCTAGCACTTAGCTTAAGGTACTTTGAAAGGAAAGTGATTTTCTCTGAAAGTACAGCATTTAGAAAGTGACGCAATACTCCCTTCACTTCACACAGTGAATTGAAGTGTTGGAACAGACTGCTTCTCTTTCAGAGAAATGCATGTGAGTTTCTTGTGAATGCTTATAATCAGCCTAAGGCACTTTCAAAGGAAAGTGATTTTCTCTGAAAGGACAGCATTTAGAAAGTGAAGCAACACTCCATTCACTTCGCACAGTGAATTGAAGTGTTGGAACAGACTGCTTCTCTTTCAGAAAAATGATTCTGAGTTGCTCGTGAATGCTTATAGTTAGCTTTAGGCACTTTCAAAGGAAAGTGATTTTCTCTGAAAGGACAGCATTTAGAAAGTGAAGCAACACTCCATTCACTTCGCACAGTGAATTGAAATGTTGGAAGGGACTGCTTCACTTTCAGAGAAATGCATGTGAGTTGCTAGTGAATGCTTGTAAGTAGCTTAAGGCACTATAAAAGGAAAGTGATTTTCTCTGAAAGTACAGCATTTTGAAAGTGAAGCAACTCTCCATTCACTTCGCACAGTGAATTGAAGTGTTGGAACAGACTGCTTCTCTTTCAGAGAAACTCATGTGAGTTGCTGGTGAATGATTGTAAGTACCTAGAGGCACTTTCAAAGTAAAGTGATTTTCTCTGAAAGTACAGCATTTAGAAAGTGAAGCAACACACCATTCACTTTGCACAGTGAATTGAAGTGTTGGAACAGACTGCTTCTCTTTCAGAAAAACCCTTGTGATTTGCAGGTGAATGCTTGTAAGTAGCTTAAGGCAGTTTCAATAGAAAGTGATTATCTCTGTAACTACAGCATTTAGAAAGTGAAGAAACACTCCATTCACTTCGCACAGTGAATAGAAGTGTTGTAACAGACTGCTTCTCTTTCAGAGAAATGCATGTGAGTTGCTGGGGAATGATTGTAAGTAGCTTAAGGCACTTTCAAAGGAAAGTGATTTTCTCTGAAAGAACAGCATTTAGAAAGTGACGCAATACTCCATTCACTTCGCACAGTGAATTGAAGTGTTGGAACAGACTGCTTCTCTTTCAGATAAACTCATGTGAGTTGTTGTTGAATGCTTGTAAGTAGCTTAAGGCACTTTCAAAGGAAAGTGATTTTCTCTGAAAGTACAGCATTTAGAAAATGATGCAACACTACATTCACTTTGCACAGTGAATTGAAGTGTTGGAACAGACTGCTTCTCTTTCAGAAAAACGCATGTGATTTGCTGGTGAATGCTTGTAAGTAGCTTAAGGCAGTTTCAATAGAAAGTGATTATCTCTGTAACTACAGCATTTAGAAATTGAATCAACACTCCATTCACTTCGCAAGGTGAATTGAAGTGTTGGAACAGACTGCTTCTCTTTCAGAGAAACTCATGTGAGTTGCTGGTGAATGCTTGTAAGTAGCTGAAGGCACTTTCAAAGGAAAGTGATTTTTTCTGAAAGTACAGCATTACAAACTGAAGAAAAACTCCATTCACTTTGCACAGTGAATTGAAGTGTTGGAACAGACTGCTTCTCTTTCAGAGAAATGCATGTGAGTTTCTTGTGAATGCTTATAATCAGCTTAAGGCACTTTCAAAGGAAAGTGATTTTCTCTGTAAGGACAGCATTTAGAAAGTGAAGCAACACTCCATTCACTTCGCACAGTGAATTGAAATGTTGGAACAGACTGCTTCTCTTTCAGAGAAATGCATGTGAGTTGCTGGTGAATGCTTGTAAGTAGCTTAAGGCTGTTTCAAAGGAAAGTGATTTTCTCTGAAAGTACAGCATTTAGAAAGTGAAGCAACACTCCATTCACTTCGCACAGAGAATTGAAGTGTTGGAACAGACTGCTTCTCTTTCAGAGAAATGCATGTGATTTGCTGGTGAATGCTTGTAAGCAGCTTAAGGCAGTTTAAAAGGAAAGTGATTTTCTCTGAAAGTACAGCATTTAGAAAGTGAAACAACAACACATTCACTTCGCACAGTGAATTGAAGTGTTGGAACAGACTGCTTCTCTTTCAGAGAAACTCATGTGAGTTGCTGGTGAATGTTTGTAAGTAGCTTAAAGCAGTTTCAAAGGAAAGTGATTTTCTCTGAAAGTACAGCATTTAGAAAGGGAAGCAACACTCCATTTACTTCGCACAGTGAATTGATGTGTTGGACCAGACTCCTTCTCTTTCAGAAAAACTCATGTGAGTTGCTGGTGAATGCTAGCACTTAGCTTAAGGTACTTTGAAAGGAAAGTGATTTTCTCTGAAAGTACAGCATTTAGAAAGTGACGCAATACTCCCTTCACTTCGCACAGTGAATTGAAGTGTTGGAACAGACTGCTTCTCTTTCAGAGAAATGCATGTGAGTTTCTTGTGAATGCTTATAATCAGCCTAAGGCACTTTCAAAGGAAAGTGATTTTCTCTGAAAGGACAGCATTTAGAAAGTGAAGCAACACTCCATTCACTTCGCACAGTGAATTGAAGTGTTGCAACACACTGCTTCTCTTTCAGAGAAACTCATGTGAGTTGCTGGTGAATGTTTGTAAGTATCTTAAGGCAGTTCCAAAGGAAAGTGATTTTCCCTGACAGTACAGCATTTAAAAAGTGAAGCAACACTCCATTCACTTCGCACAGTGAATTGAAGTGTTGGACCAGACTGCTTCTCTTTCAGAGAAACTCATGTGAGTTGCTGGTGAATGCTTGTAAGTAGCTTAAGGCAGTTTCAAAGAAAAGTTATTTTCTCTGAAAGTACAGCATTTAGAAAGTGAAGCAACTGCATTCACTTTGCACAGTGAATTGGAGTGTTGGAACAGACTGCTTCTCTTTCAGTGAAACTCATGTGAGTTGCTGGTGAATGCTTATAGTTAGCTTTAGGCACTTTCAAAGGAAAATGATTTTCTCTGAAAGTACAGCATTTAAAAAGTGAAGCAACACTCCATTCACTTCGCACAGTGAATTGAAGTGTTGGAACAGACTGCTTCTCTTTCAGAGAAATGCATGTGAGTTGCTGGAGAATGCTTATTGTTAGCTTTAGGCACTTTCAAAGGAAAGTGATTTTCTCTGAAAATACAGCATTTAGAAAGTGAAGCAACAACACATTCACTTCACACAGTGAATTGAAGTGTTGGAACAGACTGCTTCTCTTTCAGAGAAACTCATGTGAGTTACTGGTGAATGTTTGTAAGTAGCTTAAAGCAGTTTCAAAGGAAAGTGATTTTCTCTGAAAGTACAGCATTTAGAAAGTGAAACAACAACACATTCACTTCACACAGTGAATTGAAGTGTTGGAACAGACTGCTTCTCTTTCAGAGAAACTCATGTGAGTTACTGGTGAATGTTTGTAAGTAGCTTAAAGCAGTTTCAAAGGAAAGTGATTTTCTCTGAAAGTACAGCATTTAGAAAGGGAAGCAACACTCCATTTACTTCGCACAGTGAATTGATGTGTTAGACCAGACTCCTCTCTTTCAGAAAAACTCATGTGAGTTGTTGGTGAATGCTAGCACTTAGCTTAAGGTACTTTGAAAGGAAAGTGATTTTCTCTGAAAGTACAGCATTTAGAAAGTGACGCAATACTCCCTTTACTTCGCACAGTGAATTGAAGTGTTGGAACAGACTGCTTCTCTTTCAGAGAAATGCATGTGAGTTTCTTGTGAATGCTTATAATCAGCCTAAGGCACTTTCAAAGGAAAGTGATTTTCTCTGAAAGGACAGCATTTAGAAAGTGAAGCAACACTCCATTCACTTCGCACAGTGAATTGAAGTGTTGCAACAGACTGCTTCTCTTTCAGAGAAACTCATGTGACTTGCTGGTGAATGTTTGTAAGTATCTTAAGGCAGTTCCAAAGGAAAGTGATTTTCCCTGACAGTACAGCATTTAAAAAGTGAAGCAACACTCCATTCACTTCGCACAGTGAATTGAAGTGTTGGACCAGACTGCTTCTCTTTCAGAGAAACTCATGTGAGTTGCTGGTGAATGCTTGTAAGTAGCTTAAGGCAGTTTCAAAGAAAAGTGATTTTCTCTGAAAGTACAGCATTTAGAAAGTGAAGCAACTGCATTCACTTTGCACAGTGAATTGAAGTGTTGGAACAGACTGCTTCTCTTTCAGTGAAACTCATGTGAGTTGCTGGTGAATGCTTATAGTTAGCTTTAGGCACTTTCAAAGGAAAATGATTTTCTCTGAAAGTACAGCATTTAAAAAGTGAAGCAACACTCCATTCACTTCGCACAGTGACTTGAAGTGTTGGAACAGACTGCTTCTCTTTCAGAGAAATGCATGTGAGTTGCTGGGGAATGCTTATAGTTAGCTTTAGGCACTTTCAAAGGAAAGTGATTTTCTCTGAATGTACAGCATTTAGAAAGTGAAGCAACACTCCATTCACTTCGCACAGTGAATTGAAATGTTGGAACAGACTGCTTCACTTTCAGTGAAGTGCATGTGAGTTGCTAGTGAATGCTTGTAAGTAGCTTAAGGCACTATAAAAGGAAAGTGATTTTCTCTGAAAGTACAGCATTTTGAAAGTGAAGCAACCCTCCATTCACTTCGCACAGTGACTTGAAGTGTTGGAACAGACTGCTTCTCTTTCAGAGAAACTCATGTGAGTTGCTGGTGAATGCTTGTAAGTACCTTGAGGCACTTTGAAAGTAAAGTGATTTTCTCTGAAAGTACAGCATTTACAAAGTGAAGAAACACTCCATTCCCTTCGCATAGTGAATTGAAGTGTTGGAACAGACTGATTCTCTTTCAGAAAAATGCATGTGAGTTTCTTATGAATGCTTATAGTTAGCTTAAGGCACTTTCAAAGGAAAGTGATTTTCTCTGAAAGTACAGCATTTAGAAAGTGAAGCAACACTCCATTCACTTCGCACAGTGAATTGAAGTGTTGGAACAGACTGCTTCTCTTTCAGCGAAACTCGTGAGTTGCTGCTGAATACTTGTAAGTAGCTTAAGGTACTTTGAAAGGAAAGTGATTTTCTCGGAAAGTACAGCATTTAGAAAGTGACGCAACACACCATTCACTTCGCACAGTGAATTGAAGTGTTGGAACATACTGCTTCTCATTCAGAGAAACTCATGTGAGTTGCTGGTGAATGCTTGTAAGTAGCTTAAGGTACTTTGAAAGGAAAGTGATTTTCTCGGAAAGTACAGCATTTAGAAAGTGACGCAACACACCATTCACTTCGCACAGTGAATTGAAGTGTTGGAACATACTGCTTCTCATTCAGAGAAACTCATGTGAGTTGCTGCTGAATGCTTGTAAGTAGCTTAAGGTACTTTGAAAGGAAAGAGATTTTCTCGGAAAGTACAGCATTTAGAAAGTGACGCAACTTTCCATTCACTTCGCACAGTGAATTGAAGTGTTGGAACAGACTGCTTCTCTTTCAGAAAAGCGCATGTGATTTGCTGGTGAATGCTTGTAAGTAGCTTAAGGCAGTTTCAATAGAAAGTGATTATCTCTGTAACTACAGCATTTAGAAATTGAATCAACACTCCATTCACTTCGCACAGTGAATTGAAGGGTTGGAACAGACTGCTTCTCTTTCAGAGAAACTCATGTGAGTTGCTGGTGAATGTTTGTAAGTATCTTAAGGCAGTTCCAAAGGAAAGTGATTTTCCCTGACAGTACAGCATTTAAAAAGTGAAGCAACACTCCATTCACTTCGCACAGTGAATTGAAGTGTTGGACCAGACTGCTTCTCTTTCAGAGAAACTCATGTGAGTTGCTGGTGAATGCTTGTAAGTAGCTTAAGGCAGTTTCAAAGAAAAGTTATTTTCTCTGAAAGTACAGCATTTAGAAAGTGAAGCAACTGCATTCACTTTGCACAGTGAATTGGAGTGTTGGAACAGACTGCTTCTCTTTCAGTGAAACTCATGTGAGTTGCTGGTGAATGCTTATAGTTAGCTTTAGGCACTTTCAAAGGAAAATGATTTTCTCTGAAAGTACAGCATTTAAAAAGTGAAGCAACACTCCATTCACTTCGCACAGTGAATTGAAGTGTTGGAACAGACTGCTTCTCTTTCAGAGAAATGCATGTGAGTTGCTGGAGAATGCTTATTGTTAGCTTTAGGCACTTTCAAAGGAAAGTGATTTTCTCTGAAAATACAGCATTTAGAAAGTGAAGCAACACTCCATTCACTTCGCACAGTGAATTGAAATGTTGGAACAGACTGCTTCACTTTCAGTGAAATGCATGTGAGTTGCTAGTGAATGCTTGTAAGTAGCTTAAGGCACTATAAAAGGAAAGTGATTTTCTCTGAAAGTACAGCATTTTGAAAGTGAAGCAACCCTCCATTCACTTCGCACAGTGACTTGAAGTGTTGGAACAGACTGCTTCTCTTTCAGAGAAACTCATGTGAGTTGCTGGTGAATGCTTGTAAGTACCTAGAGGCACTTTCAAAGTAAAGTGATTTTCTCTGAAAGTACAGCATTTAGAAAGTGAAGCAACACTCCATTCACTTTGCACAGTGAATTGAAGTGTTGGAACAGACTGCTTCTCTTTCAGAGAAATGCATGTGAGTTGCTGGTGAATGTTTGTAAGTAGCTTAAAGCAGTTTCAAAGGAAAGTGATTTTCTCTGAAAGTACAGCATTTAGAAAGGGAAGCAACACTCCATTTACTTCGCACAGTGAATTGATGTGTTGGACCAGAATCCTCTCTTTCAGAAAAACTCATGTGAGTTGTTGGTGAATGCTAGCACTTAGCTTAAGGTACTTTGAAAGGAAAGTGATTTTCTCTGAAAGTACAGCATTTAGAAAGTGACGCAATACTCCCTTCACTTCGCACAGTGAATTGAAGTGTTGGAACAGACTGCTTCTCTTTCAGAGAAATGCATGTGAGTTTCTTGTGAATGCTTATAATCAGCCTAAGGCACTTTCAAAGGAAAGTGATTTTCTCTGAAAGGACAGCATTTAGAAAGTGAAGCAACACTCCATTCACTTCGCACAGTGAATTGAAGTGTTGCAACAGACTGCTTCTCTTTCAGAGAAACTCATGTGACTTGCTGGTGAATGTTTGTAAGTATCTTAAGGCAGTTCCAAAGGAAAGTGATTTTCCCTGACAGTACAGCATTTAAAAAGTGAAGCAACACTCCATTCACTTCGCACAGTGAATTGAAGTGTTGGACCAGACTGCTTCTCTTTCAGAGAAACTCATGTGAGTTGCTGGTGAATGCTTGTAAGTAGCTTAAGGCAGTTTCAAAGAAAAGTGATTTTCTCTGAAAGTACAGCATTTAGAAAGTGAAGCAACTGCATTCACTTTGCACAGTGAATTGAAGTGTTGGAACAGACTGCTTCTCTTTCAGTGAAACTCATGTGAGTTGCTGGTGAATGCTTATAGTTAGCTTTAGGCACTTTCAAAGGAAAATGATTTTCTCTGAAAGTACAGCATTTAAAAAGTGAAGCAACACTCCATTCACTTCGCACAGTGAATTGAAGTGTTGGAACAGACTGCTTCTCTTTCAGAGAAATGCATGTGAGTTGCTGGGGAATGCTTATAGTTAGCTTTAGGCACTTTCAAAGGAAAGTGATTTTCTCTGAATGTACAGCATTTAGAAAGTGAAGCAACACTCCATTCACTTCGCACAGTGAATTGAAATGTTGGAACAGACTGCTTCACTTTCAGTGAAGTGCATGTGAGTTGCTAGTGAATGCTGGTAAGTAGCTTAAGGCACTATAAAAGGAAAGTGATTTTCTCTGAAAGTACAGCATTTTGAAAGTGAAGCAACCCTCCATTCACTTCGCACAGTGACTTGAAGTGTTGGAACAGACTGCTTCTCTTTCAGAGAAACTCATGTGAGTTGCTGGTGAATGCTTGTAAGTACCTTGAGGCACTTTGAAAGTAAAGTGATTTTCTCTGAAAGTACAGCATTTACAAAGTGAAGAAACACTCCATTCCCTTCGCACAGTGAATTGAAGTGTTGTAACAGACTGATTCTCTTTCAGAAAAATGCATGTGAGTTTCTTATGAATGCTTATAGTTAGCTTAAGGCACTTTCAAAGGAAAGTGATTTTCTCTGAAAGTACAGCATTTAGAAAGTGAAGAAACACTCCATTCACTTCGCACAGTGAATAGAAGTGTTGTAACAGACTGCTTCTCTTTCAGAGAAATGCATGTGAGTTGCTGGGGAATGATTGTAAGTAGCTTAAGGCACTTTCAAAGGAAAGTGATTTTCTCTGAAAGAACAGCATTTAGAAAGTGACGCAACACTCCATTCACTTCGCACAGTGAATTGAAGTGTTGGAACAGACTGCTTCTCTTTCAGATAAACTCATGTGAGTTGCTGTTGAATGCTTGTAAGTAGCTTAAGGCACTTTCAAAGGAAAGTGATTTTCTCTGAAAGTACAGCATTTAGAAAATGATGCAACACTACATTCACTTTGCACAGTGAATTGAAGTGTTGGAACAGACTGCTTCTCTTTCAGAAAAACGCATGTGATTTGCTGGTGAATGCTTGTAAGTAGCTTAAGGCAGTTTCAATAGAAAGTGATTATCTCTGTAACTACAGCATTTAGAAATTGAATCAACACTCCATTCACTTCGCAAGGTGAATTGAAGTGTTGGAACAGACTGCTTCTCTTTCAGAGAAACTCATGTGAGTTGCTGGTGAATGCTTGTAAGTAGCTGAAGGCACTTTCAAAGGAAAGTGATTTTTTCTGAAAGTACAGCATTACAAACTGAAGAAAAACTCCATTCACTTTGCACAGTGAATTGAAGTGTTGGAACAGACTGCTTCTCTTTCAGAAAAGCGCATGTGATTTGCTGGTGAATGCTTGTAAGTAGCTTAAGGCAGTTTCAATAGAAAGTGATTATCTCTGTAACTACAGCATTTAGAAATTGAATCAACACTCCATTCACTTCGCACAGTGAATTGAAGGGTTGGAACAGACTGCTTCTCTTTCAGAGAAACTCATGTGAGTTGCTGGTGAATGTTTGTAAGTATCTTAAGGCAGTTCCAAAGAAAGTGATTTTCCCTGACAGTACAGCATTTAAAAAGTGAAGCAACACTCCATTCACTTCGCACAGTGAATTGAAGTGTTGGACCAGACTGCTTCTCTTTCAGAGAAACTCATGTGAGTTGCTGGTGAATGCTTGTAAGTAGCTTAAGGCAGTTTCAAAGAAAAGTTATTTTCTCTGAAAGTACAGCATTTAGAAAGTGAAGCAACTGCATTCACTTTGCACAGTGAATTGGAGTGTTGGAACAGACTGCT
The DNA here is from genome assembly GCF_982192425.1 of Myodes glareolus. NCBI lineage: Eukaryota > Metazoa > Chordata > Mammalia > Rodentia > Cricetidae > Myodes > Myodes glareolus. Next base: position 95,938 of record NW_028263258.1, read on the forward strand.
TCTCTTTCAGTGAAACTCATGTGAGTTGCTAGTGAATGCTTATAGTTAGCTTTAGGCACTTTCAAAGGAAAATGATTTTCTCTGAAAGTACAGCATTTAAAAAGTGAAGCAACACTCCATTCACTTCGCACAGTGAATTGAAGTGTTGGAACAGACTGCTTCTCTTTCAGAGAAATGCATGTGAGTTGCTGGAGAATGCTTATTGTTAGCTTTAGGCACTTTCAAAGGAAAGTGATTTTCTCTGAAAATACAGCATTTAGAAAGTGAAGCAACACTCCATTCACTTCGCACAGTGAATTGAAATGTTGGAACAGACTGCTTCACTTTCAGTGAAATGCATGTGAGTTGCTAGTGAATGCTTGTAAGTAGCTTAAGGCACTATAAAAGGAAAGTGATTTTCTCTGAAAGTACAGCATTTTGAAAGTGAAGCAACCCTCCATTCACTTCGCACAGTGACTTGAAGTGTTGGAACAGACTGCTTCTCTTTCAGAGAAACTCATGTGAGTTGCTGGTGAATGCTTGTAAGTACCTAGAGGCACTTTCAAAGTAAAGTGATTTTCTCTGAAAGTACAGCATTTAGAAAGTGAAGCAACACTCCATTCACTTTGCACAGTGAATTGAAGTGTTGGAACAGACTGCTTCTCTTTCAGAGAAATGCATGTGAGTTGCTGGTGAATGCTTGTAAGCAGCTTAAGGCAGTTTAAAAGGAAAGTGATTTTCTCTGAAAGTACATTATTTAGAAAGTGAAACAACAACACATTCACTTCACACAGTGAATTGAAGTGTTGGAACAGACTGCTTCTCTTTCAGAGAAACTCATGTGAGTTACTGGTGAATGTTTGTAAGTAGCTTAAAGCAGTTTCAAAGGAAAGTGATTTTCTCTGAAACTACAGCATTTAGAAAGGGAAGCAACACTCCATTTACTTCGCACAGTGAATTGATGTGTTGGACCAGAATCCTCTCTTTCAGAAAAACTCATGTGAGTTGTTGGTGAATGCTAGCACTTAGCTTAAGGTACTTTGAAAGGAAAGTGATTTTCTCTGAAAGTACAGCATTTAGAAAGTGACGCAATACTCCCTTCACTTCGCACAGTGAATTGAAGTGTTGGAACAGACTGCTTCTCTTTCAGAGAAATGCATGTGAGTTTCTTGTGAATGCTTATAATCAGCCTAAGGCACTTTCAAAGGAAAGTGATTTTCTCTGAAAGGACAGCATTTAGAAAGTGAAGCAACACTCCATTCACTTCGCACAGTGAATTGAAGTGTTGGAACAGACTGCTTCTCTTTCAGAGAAATGCATGTGAGTTGCTGGAGAATGCTTATTGTTAGCTTTAGGCACTTTCAAAGGAAAGTGATTTTCTCTGAAAATACAGCATTTAGAAAGTGAAGCAACACTCCATTCACTTCGCACAGTGAATTGAAATGTTGGAACAGACTGCTTCACTTTCAGTGAAATGCATGTGAGTTGCTAGTGAATGCTTGTAAGTAGCTTAAGGCACTATAAAAGGAAAGTGATTTTCTCTGAAAGTACAGCATTTTGAAAGTGAAGCAACCCTCCATTCACTTCGCACAGTGACTTGAAGTGTTGGAACAGACTGCTTCTCTTTCAGAGAAACTCATGTGAGTTGCTGGTGAATGCTTGTAAGTACCTAGAGGCACTTTCAAAGTAAAGTGATTTTCTCTGAAAGTACAGCATTTAGAAAGTGAAGCAACACTCCATTCACTTTGCACAGTGAATTGAAGTGTTGGAACAGACTGCTTCTCTTTCAGAGAAATGCATGTGAGTTGCTGGTGAATGTTTGTAAGTAGCTTAAAGCAGTTTCAAAGGAAAGTGATTTTCTCTGAAAGTACAGCATTTAGAAAGGGAAGCAACACTCCATTTACTTCGCACAGTGAATTGATGTGTTGGACCAGAATCCTCTCTTTCAGAAAAACTCATGTGAGTTGTTGGTGAATGCTAGCACTTAGCTTAAGGTACTTTGAAAGGAAAGTGATTTTCTCTGAAAGTACAGCATTTAGAAAGTGACGCAATACTCCCTTCACTTCGCACAGTGAATTGAAGTGTTGGAACAGACTGCTTCTCTTTCAGAGAAATGCATGTGAGTTTCTTGTGAATGCTTATAATCAGCCTAAGGCACTTTCAAAGGAAAGTGATTTTCTCTGAAAGGACAGCATTTAGAAAGTGAAGCAACACTCCATTCACTTCGCACAGTGAATTGAAGTGTTGCAACAGACTGCTTCTCTTTCAGAGAAACTCATGTGACTTGCTGGTGAATGTTTGTAAGTATCTTAAGGCAGTTCCAAAGGAAAGTGATTTTCCCTGACAGTACAGCATTTAAAAAGTGAAGCAACACTCCATTCACTTCGCACAGTGAATTGAAGTGTTGGACCAGACTGCTTCTCTTTCAGAGAAACTCATGTGAGTTGCTGGTGAATGCTTGTAAGTAGCTTAAGGCAGTTTCAAAGAAAAGTGATTTTCTCTGAAAGTACAGCATTTAGAAAGTGAAGCAACTGCATTCACTTTGCACAGTGAATTGAAGTGTTGGAACAGACTGCTTCTCTTTCAGTGAAACTCATGTGAGTTGCTGGTGAATGCTTATAGTTAGCTTTAGGCACTTTCAAAGGAAAATGATTTTCTCTGAAAGTACAGCATTTAAAAAGTGAAGCAACACTCCATTCACTTCGCACAGTGAATTGAAGTGTTGGACCAGACTGCTTCTCTTTCAGAGAAATGCATGTGAGTTGCTGGGGAATGCTTATAGTTAGCTTTAGGCACTTTCAAAGGAAAGTGATTTTCTCTGAATGTACAGCATTTAGAAAGTGAAGCAACACTCCATTCACTTCGCACAGTGAATTGAAATGTTGGAACAGACTGCTTCACTTTCAGTGAAGTGCATGTGAGTTGCTAGTGAATGCTGGTAAGTAGCTTAAGGCACTATAAAAGGAAAGTGATTTTCTCTGAAAGTACAGCATTTTGAAAGTGAAGCAACCCTCCATTCACTTCGCACAGTGACTTGAAGTGTTGGAACAGACTGCTTCTCTTTCAGAGAAACTCATGTGAGTTGCTGGTGAATGCTTGTAAGTACCTTGAGGCACTTTGAAAGTAAAGTGATTTTCTCTGAAAGTACAGCATTTACAAAGTGAAGAAACACTCCATTCCCTTCGCACAGTGAATTGAAGTGTTGTAACAGACTGATTCTCTTTCAGAAAAATGCATGTGAGTTTCTTATGAATGCTTATAGTTAGCTTAAGGCACTTTCAAAGGAAAGTGATTTTCTCTGAAAGTACAGCATTTAGAAAGTGAAGAAACACTCCATTCACTTCGCACAGTGAATAGAAGTGTTGTAACAGACTGCTTCTCTTTCAGAGAAATGCATGTGAGTTGCTGGGGAATGATTGTAAGTAGCTTAAGGCACTTTCAAAGGAAAGTGATTTTCTCTGAAAGAACAGCATTTAGAAAGTGACGCAACACTCCATTCACTTCGCACAGTGAATTGAAGTGTTGGAACAGACTGCTTCTCTTTCAGATAAACTCATGTGAGTTGCTGTTGAATGCTTGTAAGTAGCTTAAGGCACTTTCAAAGGAAAGTGATTTTCTCTGAAAGTACAGCATTTAGAAAATGATGCAACACTACATTCACTTTGCACAGTGAATTGAAGTGTTGGAACAGACTGCTTCTCTTTCAGAAAAACGCATGTGATTTGCTGGTGAATGCTTGTAAGTAGCTTAAGGCAGTTTCAATAGAAAGTGATTATCTCTGTAACTACAGCATTTAGAAATTGAATCAACACTCCATTCACTTCGCAAGGTGAATTGAAGTGTTGGAACAGACTGCTTCTCTTTCAGAGAAACTCATGTGAGTTGCTGGTGAATGCTTGTAAGTAGCTGAAGGCACTTTCAAAGGAAAGTGATTTTTTCTGAAAGTACAGCATTACAAACTGAAGAAAAACTCCATTCACTTTGCACAGTGAATTGAAGTGTTGGAACAGACTGCTTCTCTTTCAGAGAAATGCATGTGAGTTTCTTGTGAATGCTTATAATCAGCTTAAGGCACTTTCAAAGGAAAGTGATTTTCTCTGTAAGGACAGCATTTAGAAAGTGAAGCAACACTCCATTCACTTCGCACAGTGAATTGAAATGTTGGAACAGACTGCTTCTCTTTCAGAGAAATGCATGTGAGTTGCTGGTGAATGCTTGTAAGTAGCTTAAGGCTGTTTCAAAGGAAAGTGATTTTCTCTGAAAGTACAGCATTTAGAAAGTGAAGCAACACTCCATTCACTTCGCACAGTGAATTGAATTGTTGGAACAGACTGCTTCTCTTTCAGAGAAATGCATGTGAGTTGCTGGTGAATGCTTGTAAGCAGCTTAAGGCAGTTTAAAAGGAAAGTGATTTTCTCTGAAAGTACAGCATTTAGAAAGTGAAACAACAACACATTCACTTCGCACAGTGAATTGAAGTGTTGGAACAGACTGCTTCTCTTTCAGAGAAACTCATGTGAGTTGCTGGTGAATGTTTGTAAGTAGCTTAAAGCAGTTTCAAAGGAAAGTGATTTTATCTGAAAGTACAGCATTTAGAAAGGGAAGCAACACTCCATTTACTTCGCACAGTGAATTGATGTGTTGGACCAGACTCCTTCTCTTTCAGAAAAACTCATGTGAGTTGCTGGTGAATGCTAGCACTTAGCTTAAGGTACTTTGAAAGGAAAGTGATTTTCTCTGAAAGTACAGCATTTAGAAAGTGACGCAATACTCCCTTCACTTCGCACAGTGAATTGAAGTGTTGGAACAGACTGCTTCTATTTCAGAGAAATGCATGTGAGTTTCTTGTGAATGCTTATAATCAGCCTAAGGCACTTTCAAAGGAAAGTGATTTTCTCTGAAAGGACAGCATTTAGAAAGTTAAGCAACACTCCATTCACTTCGCACAGTGAATTGAAGTGTTGCAACACACTGCTTCTCTTTCAGAGAAACTCATGTGAGTTGCTGGTGAATGTTTGTAAGTATCTTAAGGCAGTTCCAAAGGAAAGTGATTTTCCCTGACAGTACAGCATTTAAAAAGTGAAGCAACACTCCATTCACTTCGCACAGTGAATTGAAGTGTTGGACCAGACTGCTTCTATTTCAGAGAAACTCATGTGAGTTGCTGGTGAATGCTTGTAAGTAGCTTTAGGCACTTTCAAAGAAAAGTGATTTTCTCTGAAAGTACAGCATTTAGAAAGTGAAGCAACACTCCATTCACTTCGCACAGTGAATTGAAATGTTGGAACAGACTGCTTCACTTTCAGTGAAATGCATGTGAGTTGCTAGTGAATGCTTGTAAGTAGCTTAAGGCACTATAAAAGGAAAGTGATTTTCTCTGAAAGTACAGCATTTTGAAAGTGAAGCAACCCTCCATTCACTTCGCACAGTGACTTGAAGTGTTGGAACAGACTGCTTCTCTTTCAGAGAAATGCATGTGAGTTGCTGGTGAATGCTTGTAAGCAGCTTAAGGCAGTTTAAAAGGAAAGTGATTTTCTCTGAAAGGACAGCATTTAGAAAGTGAAGCAACACTCCATTCACTTCGCACAGTGAATTGAAGTGTTGCAACAGACTGCTTCTCTTTCAGAGAAACTCATGTGACTTGCTGGTGAATGTTTGTAAGTATCTTAAGGCAGTTCCAAAGAAAAGTGATTTTCCCTGACAGTACAGCATTTAAAAAGTGAAGCAACACTCCATTCACTTCGCACAGTGAATTGAAGTGTTGGACCAGACTGCTTCCCTTTCAGAGAAACTCATGTGAGTAGCTGGTGAATGCTTGTAAGTAGCTTAAGGCAGTTTCAAAGAAAAGTGATTTTCTCTGAAAGTACAGCATTTAGAAAGTGAAGCAACTGCATTCACTTTGCACAGTGAATTGAAGTGTTGGAACAGACTGCTTCTCTTTCAGTGAAACTCATGTGAGTTGCTGGTGAATGCTTATAGTTAGCTTTAGGCACTTTCAAAGGAAAATGATTTTCTCTGAAAGTACAGCATTTAAAAAGTGAAGCAACACTCCATTCACTTCGCACAGTGAATTGAAGTGTTGGAACAGACTGCTTCTCTTTCAGAGAAATGCATGTGAGTTGCTGGGGAATGCTTATAGTTAGCTTTAGGCACTTTCAAAGGAAAGTGATTTTCTCTGAATGTACAGCATTTAGAAAGTGAAGCAACACTCCATTCACTTCGCACAGTGAATTGAAATGTTGGAACAGACTGCTTCACTTTCAGTGAAGTGCATGTGAGTTGCTAGTGAATGCTTGTAAGTAGCTTAAGGCACTATAAAAGGAAAGTGATTTTCTCTGAAAGTACAGCATTTTGAAAGTGAAGCAACCCTCCATTCACTTCGCACAGTGACTTGAAGTGTTGGAACAGACTGCTTCTCTTTCAGAGAAACTCATGTGAGTTGCTGGTGAATGCTTGTAAGTACCTTGAGGCACTTTGAAAGTAAAGTGATTTTCTCTGAAAGTACAGCATTTACAAAGTGAAGAAACACTCCATTCCCTTCGCACAGTGAATTGAAGTGTTGGAACAGACTGATTCTCTTTCAGAAAAATGCATGTGAGTTTCTTATGAATGCTTATAGTTAGCTTAAGGCACTTTCAAAGGAAAGTGATTTTCTCTGAAAGTACAGCATTTAGAAAGTGAAGCAACACTCCATTCACTTCGCACAGTGAATTGAAGTGTTGTAACAGACTGCTTCTCTTTCAGAGAAATGCATGTGAGTTGCTGGGGAATGATTGTAAGTAGCTTAAGGCACTTTCAAAGGAAAGTGATTTTCTCTGAAAGAACAGCATTTAGAAAGTGACGCAACACTCCATTCACTTCGCACAGTGAATTGAAGTGTTGGAACAGACTGCTTCTCTTTCAGATAAACTCATGTGAGTTGCTGTTGAATGCTTGTAAGTAGCTTAAGGCACTTTCAAAGGAAAGTGATTTTCTCTGAAAGTACAGCATTTAGAAAATGATGCAACACTACATTCACTTTGCACAGTGAATTGAAGTGTTGGAACAGACTGATTCTCTTTCAGAAAAACGCATGTGATTTGCTGGTGAATGCTTGTAAGTAGCTTAAGGCAGTTTCAATAGAAAGTGATTATCTCTGTAACTACAGCATTTAGAAATTGAATCAACACTCCATTCACTTCGCAAGGTGAATTGAAGTGTTGGAACAGACTGCTTCTCTTTCAGAGAAACTCATGTGAGTTGCTGGTGAATGCTTGTAAGTAGCTGAAGGCACTTTCAAAGGAAAGTGATTTTTTCTGAAAGTACAGCATTACAAACTGAAGAAAAACTCCATTCACTTTGCACAGTGAATTGAAGTGTTGGAACAGACTGCTTCTCTTTCAGAGAAATGCATGTGAGTTTCTTGTGAATGCTTATAATCAGCTTAAGGCACTTTCAAAGGAAAGTGATTTTCTCTGTAAGGACAGCATTTAGAAAGTGAAGCAACACTCCATTCACTTCGCACAGTGAATTGAAATGTTGGAACAGACTGCTTCTCTTTCAGAGAAATGCATGTGAGTTGCTGGTGAATGCTTGTAAGTAGCTTAAGGCTGTTTCAAAGGAAAGTGATTTTCTCTGAAAGTACAGCATTTAGAAAGTGAAGCAACACTCCATTCACTTCGCACAGTGAATTGAATTGTTGGAACAGACTGCTTCTCTTTCAGAGAAATGCATGTGAGTTGCTGGTGAATGCTTGTAAGCAGCTTAAGGCAGTTTAAAAGGAAAGTGATTTTCTCTGAAAGTACAGCATTTAGAAAGTGAAACAACAACACATTCACTTCGCACAGTGAATTGAAGTGTTGGAACAGACTGCTTCTCTTTCAGAGAAACTCATGTGAGTTGCTGGTGAATGTTTGTAAGTAGCTTAAAGCAGTTTCAAAGGAAAGTGATTTTCTCTGAAAGTACAGCATTTAGAAAGGGAAGCAACACTCCATTTACTTCGCACAGTGAATTGATGTGTTGGACCAGACTCCTTCTCTTTCAGAAAAACTCATGTGAGTTGCTGGTGAATGCTAGCACTTAGCTTAAGGTACTTTGAAAGGAAAGTGATTTTCTCTGAAAGTACAGCATTTAGAAAGTGACGCAATACTCCCTTCACTTCGCACAGTGAATTGAAGTGTTGGAACAGACTGCTTCTCTTTCAGAGAAAGGCATGTGAGTTTCTTGTGAATGCTTATAATCAGCCTAAGGCACTTTCAAAGGAAAGTGATTTTCTCTGAAAGGACAGCATTTAGAAAGTTAAGCAACACTCCATTCACTTCGCACAGTGAATTGAAGTGTTGCAACACACTGCTTCTCTTTCAGAGAAACTCATGTGAGTTGCTGGTGAATGTTTGTAAGTATCTTAAGGCAGTTCCAAAGGAAAGTGATTTTCCCTGACAGTACAGCATTTAAAAAGTGAAGCAACACTCCATTCACTTCGCACAGTGAATTGAAGTGTTGGACCAGACTGCTTCTATTTCAGAGAAACTCATGTGAGTTGCTGGTGAATGCTTGTAAGTAGCTTTAGGCACTTTCAAAGAAAAGTGATTTTCTCTGAAAGTACAGCATTTAGAAAGTGAAGCAACACTCCATTCACTTCGCACAGTGAATTGAAATGTTGGAACAGACTGCTTCACTTTCAGTGAAATGCATGTGAGTTGCTAGTGAATGCTTGTAAGTAGCTTAAGGCACTATAAAAGGAAAGTGATTTTCTCTGAAAGTACAGCATTTTGAAAGTGAAGCAACCCTCCATTCACTTCGCACAGTGACTTGAAGTGTTGGAACAGACTGCTTCTCTTTCAGAGAAACTCATGTGAGTTGCTGGTGAATGCTTGTAAGTACCTAGAGGCACTTTCAAAGTAAAGTGATTTTCTCTGAAAGTACAGCATTTAGAAAGTGAAGCAACACTCCATTCACTTTGCACAGTGAATTGAAGTGTTGGAACAGACTGCTTCTCTTTCAGAGAAATGCATGTGAGTTGCTGGTGAATGCTTGTAAGCAGCTTAAGGCAGTTTAAAAGGAAAGTGATTTTCTCTGAAAGGACAGCATTTAGAAAGTGAAGCAACACTCCATTCACTTCGCACAGTGAATTGAAGTGTTGCAACAGACTGCTTCTCTTTCAGAGAAACTCATGTGACTTGCTGGTGAATGTTTGTAAGTATCTTAAGGCAGTTCCAAAGGAAAGTGATTTTCCCTGACAGTACAGCATTTAAAAAGTGAAGCAACACTCCATTCACTTCGCACAGTGAATTGAAGTGTTGGACCAGACTGCTTCTCTTTCAGAGAAACTCATGTGAGTTGCTGGTGAATGCTTGTAAGTAGCTTAAGGCAGTTTCAAAGAAAAGTGATTTTCTCTGAAAGTACAGCATTTAGAAAGTGAAGCAACTGCATTCACTTTGCACAGTGAATTGAAGTGTTGGAACAGACTGCTTCTCTTTCAGTGAAACTCATGTGAGTTGCTGGTGAATGCTTATAGTTAGCTTTAGGCACTTTCAAAGGAAAATGATTTTCTCTGAAAGTACAGCATTTAAAAAGTGAAGCAACACTCCATTCACTTCGCACAGTGAATTGAAGTGTTGGAACAGACTGCTTCTCTTTCAGAGAAATGCATGTGAGTTGCTGGGGAATGCTTATAGTTAGCTTTAGGCACTTTCAAAGGAAAGTGATTTTCTCTGAATGTACAGCATTTAGAAAGTGAAGCAACACTCCATTCACTTCGCACAGTGAATTGAAATGTTGGAACAGACTGCATCACTTTCAGTGAAGTGCATGTGAGTTGCTAGTGAATGCTTGTAAGTAGCTTAAGGCACTATAAAAGGAAAGTGATTTTCTCTGAAAGTACAGCATTTTGAAAGTGAAGCAACCCTCCATTCACGTCGCACAGTGACTTGAAGTGTTGGAACAGACTGCTTCTCTTTCAGAGAAACTCATGTGAGTTGCTGGTGAATGCTTGTAAGTACCTTGAGGCACTTTGAAAGTAAAGTGATTTTCTCTGAAAGTACAGCATTTACAAAGTGAAGAAACACTCCATTCCCTTCGCACAGTGAATTGAAGTGTTGGAACAGACTGCTTCTCTTTCAGAGAAATGCATGTGAGTTTCTTGTGAATGCTTATAATCAGCTTAAGGCACTTTCAAAGGAAAGTGATTTTCTCTGTAAGGACAGCATTTAGAAAGTGAAGCAACACTCCATTCACTTCGCACAGTGAATTGAAATGTTGGAACAGACTGCTTCTCTTTCAGAGAAATGCATGTGAGTTGCTGGTGAATGCTTGTAAGAAGCTTAAGGCTGTTTCAAAGGAAAGTGATTTTCTCTGAAAGTACAGCATTTAGAAAGTGAAGCAACACTCCATTCACTTCGCACAGTGAATTGAATTGTTGGAACAGACTGCTTCTCTTTCAGAGAAATGCATGTGAGTTGCTGGTGAATGCTTGTAAGCAGCTTAAGGCAGTTTAAAAGGAAAGTGATTTTCTCTGAAAGTACAGCATTTAGAAAGTGAAACAACAACACATTCACTTCGCACAGTGAATTGAAGTGTTGGAACAGACTGCTTCTCTTTCAGAGAAACTCATGTGAGTTGCTGGTGAATGTTTGTAAGTAGCTTAAAGCAGTTTCAAAGGAAAGTGATTTTCTCTGAAAGTACAGCATTTAGAAAGGGAAGCAACACTCCATTTACTTCGCACAGTGAATTGATGTGTTGGACCAGACTCCTTCTCTTTCAGAAAAACTCATGTGAGTTGCTGGTGAATGCTAGCACTTAGCTTAAGGTACTTTGAAAGGAAAGTGATTTTCTCTGAAAGTACAGCATTTAGAAAGTGACGCAATACTCCCTTCACTTCGCACAGTGAATTGAAGTGTTGGAACAGACTGCTTCTCTTTCAGGGAAATGCATGTGAGTTTCTTGTGAATGCTTATAATCAGCCTAAGGCACTTTCAAAGGAAAGTGATTTTCTCTGAAAGGACAGCATTTAGAAAGTTAAGCAACACTCCATTCACTTCGCACAGTGAATTGAAGTGTTGCAACACACTGCTTCTCTTTCAGAGAAACTCATGTGAGTTGCTGGTGAATGTTTGTAAGTATCTTAAGGCAGTTCCAAAGGAAAGTGATTTTCCCTGACAGTACAGCATTTAAAAAGTGAAGCAACACTCCATTCACTTCGCACAGTGAATTGAAGTGTTGGACCAGACTGCTTCTATTTCAGAGAAACTCATGTGAGTTGCTGGTGAATGCTTGTAAGTAGCTTTAGGCACTTTCAAAGAAAAGTGATTTTCTCTGAAAGTACAGCATTTAGAAAGTGAAGCAACACTCCATTCACTTCGCACAGTGAATTGAAATGTTGGAACAGACTGCTTCACTTTCAGTGAAATGCATGTGAGTTGCTAGTGAATGCTTGTAAGTAGCTTAAGGCACTATAAAAGGAAAGTGATTTTCTCTGAAAGTACAGCATTTTGAAAGTGAAGCAACCCTCCATTCACTTCGCACAGTGACATGAAGTGTTGGAACAGACTGCTTCTCTTTCAGAGAAACTCATGTGAGTTGCTGGTGAATGCTTGTAAGTACCTAGAGGCACTTTCAAAGTAAAGTGATTTTCTCTGAAAGTACAGCATTTAGAAAGTGAAGCAACACTCCATTCACTTTGCACAGTGAATTGAAGTGTTGGAACAAACTGCTTCTCTTTCAGAGAAATGCATGTGAGTTGCTGGTGAATGCTTGTAAGCAGCTTAAGGCAGTTTAAAAGGAAAGTGATTTTCTCTGAAAGGACAGCATTTAGAAAGTGAAGCAACACTCCATTCACTTCGCACAGTGAATTGAAGTGTTGCAACAGACTGCTTCTCTTTCAGAGAAACTCATGTGACTTGCTGGTGAATGTTTGTAAGTATCTTAAGGCAGTTCCAAAGGAAAGTGATTTTCCCTGACAGTACAGCATTTAAAAAGTGAAGCAACACTCCATTCACTTCGCACAGTGAATTGAAGTGTTGGACCAGACTGCTTCTCTTTCAGAGAAACTCATGTGAGTTGCTGGTGAATGCTTGTAAGTAGCTTAAGGCAGTTTCAAAGAAAAGTGATTTTCTCTGAAAGTACAGCATTTAGAAAGTGAAGCAACTGCATTCACTTTGCACAGTGAATTGAAGTGTTGGAACAGACTGCTTCTCTTTCAGTGAAACTCATGTGAGTTGCTGGTGAATGCTTATAGTTAGCTTTAGGCACTTTCAAAGGAAAATGATTTTCTCTGAAAGTACAGCATTTAAAAAGTGAAGCAACACTCCATTCACTTCGCACAGTGAATTGAAGTGTTGGATCAGACTGCTTCTCTTTCAGAGAAATGCATGTGAGTTGCTGGGGAATGCTTATAGTTAGCTTTAGGCACTTTCAAAGGAAAGTGATTTTCTCTGAATGTACAGCATTTAGAAAGTGAAGCAACACTCCATTCACTTCGCACAGTGAATTGAAATGTTGGAACAGACTGCTTCACTTTCAGTGAAGTGCATGTGAGTTGCTAGTGAATGCTTGTAAGTAGCTTAAGGCACTATAAAAGGAAAGTGATTTTCTCTGAAAGTACAGCATTTTGAAAGTGAAGCAACCCTCCATTCATTTCGCACAGTGACTTGAAGTGTTGGAACAGACTGCTTCTCTTTCAGAGAAACTCATGTGAGTTGCTGGTGAATGCTTGTAAGTACCTTGAGGCACTTTGAAAGTAAAGTGATTTTCTCTGAAAGTACAGCATTTACAAAGTGAAGAAACACTCCATTCTCTTCGCACAGTGAATTGAAGTGTTGGAACAGACTGATTCTCTTTCAGAAAAATGCATGTGAGTTTCTTATGAATGCTTATAGTTAGCTTAAGGCACTTTCAAAGGAAAGTGATTTTCTCTGAAAGTACAGCATTTAGAAAGGGAACAAACACTCCATTCACTTCGCACAGTGAATAGAAGTGTTGTAACAGACTGCTTCTCTTTCAGAGAAATGCATGTGAGTTGCTGGGGAATGATTGTAAGTAGCTTAAGGCACTTTCAAAGGAAAGTGATTTTCTCTGAAAGAACAGCATTTAGAAAGTGACGCAACACTCCATTCACTTCGCACAGTGAATTGAAGTGTTGGAACAGACTGCTTCTCTTTCAGATAAACTCATGTGAGTTGCTGTTGAATGCTTGTAAGTAGCTTAAGGCACTTTCAAAGGAAAGTGATTTTCTCTGAAAGTACAGCATTTAGAAAATGATGCAACACTACATTCACTTTGCACAGTGAATTGAAGTGTTGGAACAGACTGCTTCTCTTTCAGAAAAACGCATGTGATTTGCTGGTGAATGCTTGTAAGTAGCTTAAGGCAGTTTCAATAGAAAGTGATTATCTCTGTAACTACAGCATTTAGAAATTGAATCAACACTCCATTCACTTCGCAAGGTGAATTGAAGTGTTGGAACAGACTGCTTCTCTTTCAGAGAAACTCATGTGAGTTGCTGGTGAATGCTTGTAAGTAGCTTAAGGCAGTTTCAAAGAAAAGTGATTTTCTCTGAAAGTACAGCATTTAGAAAGTGAAGCAACTGCATTCACTTTGCACAGTGAATTGAAGTGTTGGAACAGACTGCTTCTCTTTCAGTGAAACTCATGTGAGTTGCTGGTGAATGCTTATAGTTAGCTTTAGGCACTTTCAAAGGAAAATGATTTTCTCTGAAAGTACAGCATTTAAAAAGTGAAGCAACACTCCATTCACTTCGCACAGTGAATTGAAGTGTTGGAACAGACTGCTTCTCTTTCAGAGAAATGCATGTGAGTTGCTGGGGAATGCTTATAGTTAGCTTTAGGCACTTTCAAAGGAAAGTGATTTTCTCTGATTGTACAGCATTTAGAAAGTGAAGCAACACTCCATTCACTTCGCACAGTGAATTGAAATGTTGGAACAGACTGCTTCACTTTCAGTGAAGTGCATGTGAGTTGCTAGTGAATGCTTGTAAGTAGCTTAAGGCACTATAAAAGGAAAGTGATTTTCTCTGAAAGTACAGCATTTTGAAAGTGAAGCAACCCTCCATTCACTTCGCACAGTGACTTGAAGTGTTGGAACAGACTGCTTCTCTTTCAGAGAAACTCATGTGAGTTGCTGGTGAATGCTTGTAAGTACCTTGAGGCACTTTGAAAGTAAAGTGATTTTCTCTGAAAGTACAGCATTTACAAAGTGAAGAAACACTCCATTCTCTTCGCACAGTGAATTGAAGTGTTGGAACAGACTGATTCTCTTTCAGAAAAATGCATGTGAGTTTCTTATGAATGCTTATAGTTAGCTTAAGGCACTTTCAAAGGAAAGTGATTTTCTCTGAAAGTACAGCATTTAGAAAGTGAACAAACACTCCATTCACTTCGCACAGTGAATAGAAGTGTTGTAACAGACTGCTTCTCTTTCAGAGAAATGCATGTGAGTTGCTGGGGAATGATTGTAAGTAGCTTAAGGCACTTTCAAAGGAAAGTGATTTTCTCTGAAAGAACAGCATTTAGAAAGTGACGCAACACTCCATTCACTTCGCACAGTGAATTGAAGTGTTGGAACAGACTGCTTCTCTTTCAGATAAACTCATGTGAGTTGCTGTTGAATGCTTGTAAGTAGCTTAAGGCACTTTCAAAGGAAAGTGATTTTCTCTGAAAGTACAGCATTTAGAAAGTGAAACAACAACACATTCACTTCGCACAGTGAATTGAAGTGTTGGAACAGACTGCTTCTCTTTCAGAGAAACTCATGTGAGTTGCTGGTGAATGTTTGTAAGTAGCTTAAAGCAGTTTCAAAGGAAAGTGATTTTCTCTGAAAGTACAGCATTTAGAAAGGGAAGCAACACTCCATTTACTTCGCACAGTGAATTGATGTGTTGGACCAGACTCCTTCTCTTTCATAAAAACTCATGTGAGTTGCTGGTGAATGCTAGCACTTAGCTTAAGGTACTTTGAAAGGAAAGTGATTTTCTCTGAAAGTACAGCATTTAGAAAGTGACGCAATACTCCCTTCACTTCGCACAGTGAATTGAAGTGTTGGAACAGACTGCTTCTCTTTCAGAGAAATGCATGTGAGTTTCTTGTGAATGCTTATAATCAGCCTAAGGCACTTTCAAAGGAAAGTGATTTTCTCTGAAAGGACAGCATTTAGAAAGTTAAGCAACACTCCATTCACTTCGCACAGTGAATTGAAGTGTTGCAACACACTGCTTCTCTTTCAGAGAAACTCATGTGAGTTGCTGGTGAATGTTTGTAAGTATCTTAAGGCAGTTCCAAAGGAAAGTGATTTTCCCTGACAGTACAGCATTTAAAAAGTGAAGCAACACTCCATTCACTTCGCACAGTGAATTGAAGTGTTGGACCAGACTGCTTCTATTTCAGAGAAACTCATGTGAGTTGCTGGTGAATGCTGGTAAGTAGCTTTAGGCACTTTCAAAGAAAAGTGATTTTCTCTGAAAGTACAGCATTTAGAAAGTGAAGCAACACTCCATTCACTTCGCACAGTGAATTGAAATGTTGGTACAGACTGCTTCACTTTCAGTGAAATGCATGTGAGTTGCTAGTGAATGCTTGTAAGTAGCTTAAGGCACTATAAAAGGAAAGTGATTTTCTCTGAAAGTACAGCATTTTGAAAGTGAAGCAACCCTCCATTCACTTCGCACAGTGACATGAAGTGTTGGAACAGACTGCTTCTCTTTCAGAGAAACTCATGTGAGTTGCTGGTGAATGCTTGTAAGTACCTAGAGGCACTTTCAAAGTAAAGTGATTTTCTCTGAAAGTACAGCATTTAGAAAGTGAAGCAACACTCCATTCACTTTGCACAGTGAATTGAAGTGTTGGAACAGACTGCTTCTCTTTCAGAGAAATGCATGTGAGTTGCTGGTGAATGCTTGTAAGCAGCTTAAGGCAGTTTAAAAGGAAAGTGATTTTCTCTGAAAGGACAGCATTTAGAAAGTGAAGCAACACTCCATTCACTTCGCACAGTGAATTGAAGTGTTGCAACAGACTGCTTCTCTTTCAGAGAAACTCATGTGACTTGCTGGTGAATGTTTGTAAGTATCTTAAGGCAGTTCCAAAGGAAAGTGATTTTCCCTGACAGTACAGCATTTAAAAAGTGAAGCAACACTCCATTCACTTCGCACAGTGAATTGAAGTGTTGGACCAGACTGCTTCTCTTTCAGAGAAACTCATGTGAGTTGCTGGTGAATGCTTGTAAGTAGCTTAAGGCAGTTTCAAAGAAAAGTGATTTTCTCTGAAAGTACAGCATTTAGAAAGTGAAGCAACTGCATTCACTTTGCACAGTGAATTGAAGTGTTGGAACAGACTGCTTCTCTTTCAGTGAAACTCATGTGAGTTGCTGGTGAATGCTTATAGTTAGCTTTAGGCACTTTCAAAGGAAAATGATTTTCTCTGAAAGTACAGCATTTAAAAAGTGAAGCAACACTCCATTCACTTCGCACAGTGAATTGAAGTGTTGGAACAGACTGCTTCTCTTTCAGAGAAATGCATGTGAGTTGCTGGGGAATGCTTATAGTTAGCTTTAGGCACTTTCAAAGGAAAGTGATTTTCTCTGAATGTACAGCATTTAGAAAGTGAAGCAACACTCCATTCACTTCGCACAGTGAATTGAAATGTTGGAACAGACTGCTTCACTTTCAGTGAAGTGCATGTGAGTTGCTAGTGAATGCTTGTAAGTAGCTTAAGGCACTATAAAAGGAAAGTGATTTTCTCTGAAAGTACAGCATTTTGAAAGTGAAGCAACCCTCCATTCACTTCGCACAGTGACTTGAAGTGTTGGAACAGACTGCTTCTCTTTCAGAGAAACTCATGTGAGTTGCTGGTGAATGCTTGTAAGTACCTTGAGGCACTTTGAAAGTAAAGTGATTTTCTCTGAAAGTACAGCATTTACAAAGTGAAGAAACACTCCATTCTCTTCGCACAGTGAATTGAAGTGTTGGAACAGACTGATTCTCTTTCAGAAAAATGCATGTGAGTTTCTTATGAATGCTTATAGTTAGCTTAAGGCACTTTCAAAGGAAAGTGATTTTCTCTGAAAGTACAGCATTTAGAAAGTGAACAAACACTCCATTCACTTCGCACAGTGAATAGAAGTGTTGTAACAGACTGCTTCTCTTTCAGAGAAATGCATGTGAGTTGCTGGGGAATGATTGTAAGTAGCTTAAGGCACTTTCAAAGGAAAGTGATTTTCTCTGAAAGAACAGCATTTAGAAAGTGACGCAACACTCCATTCACTTCGCACAGTGAAATGAAGTGTTGGAACAGACTGCTTCTCTTTCAGATAAACTCATGTGAGTTGCTGTTGAATGCTTGTAAGTAGCTTAAGGCACTTTCAAAGGAAAGTGATTTTCTCTGAAAGTACAGCATTTAGAATGTGATGCAACACTACATTCACTTTGCACAGTGAATTGAAGTGTTGGAACAGACTGCTTCTCTTTCAGAAAAACGCATGTGATTTGCTGGTGAATGCTTGTAAGTAGCTTAAGGCAGTTTCAATAGAAAGTGATTATCTCTGTAACTACAGCATTTAGAAATTGAATCAACACTCCATTCACTTCGCAAGCTGAATTGAAGTGTTGGACCAGACTGCTTCTCTTTCAGAGAAACTCATGTGAGTTGCTGGTGAATGCTTGTAAGTAGCTTAAGGCAGTTTCAAAGAAAAGTGATTTTCTCTGAAAGTACAGCATTTAGAAAGTGAAGCAACTGCATTCACTTTGCACAGTGAATTGAAGTGTTGGAACAGACTGCTTCTCTTTCAGTGAAACTCATGTGAGTTGCTGGTGAATGCTTATAGTTAGCTTTAGGCACTTTCAAAGGAAAATGATTTTCTCTGAAAGTACAGCATTTAAAAAGTGAAGCAACACTCCATTCACTTCGCACAGTGAATTGAAGTGTTGGAACAGACTGCTTCTCTTTCAGAGAAATGCATGTGAGTTGCTGGGGAATGCTTATAGTTAGCTTTAGGCACTTTCAAAGGAAAGTGATTTTCTCTGAATGTACAGCATTTAGAAAGTGAAGCAACACTCCATTCACTTCGCACAGTGAATTGAAATGTTGGAACAGACTGCTTCACTTTCAGTGAAGTGCATGTGAGTTGCTAGTGAATGCTTGTAAGTAGCTTAAGGCACTATAAAAGGAAAGTGATTTTCTCTGAAAGTACAGCATTTTGAAAGTGAAGCAACCCTCCATTCACTTCGCACAGTGACTTGAAGTGTTGGAACAGACTGCTTCTCTTTCAGAGAAACTCATGTGAGTTGCTGGTGAATGCTTGTAAGTACCTTGAGGCACTTTGAAAGTAAAGTGATTTTCTCTGAAAGTACAGCATTTACAAAGTGAAGAAACACTCCATTCTCTTCGCACAGTGAATTGAAGTGTTGGAACAGACTGATTCTCTTTCAGAAAAATGCATGTGAGTTTCTTATGAATGCTTATAGTTAGCTTAAGGCACTTTCAAAGGAAAGTGATTTTCTCTGAAAGTACAGCATTTAGAAAGTGAACAAACACTCCATTCACTTCGCACAGTGAATAGAAGTGTTGTAACAGACTGCTTCTCTTTCAGAGAAATGCATGTGAGTTGCTGGGGAATGATTGTAAGTAGCTTAAGGCACTTTCAAAGGAAAGTGATTTTCTCTGAAAGAACAGCATTTAGAAAGTGACGCAACACTCCATTCACTTCGCACAGTGAATTGAAGTGTTGGAACAGACTGCTTCTCTTTCAGATAAACTCATGTGAGTTGCTGTTGAATGCTTGTAAGTAGCTTAAGGCACTTTCAAAGGAAAGTGATTTTCTCTGAAAGTACAGCATTTAGAAAATGATGCAACACTACATTCACTTTGCACAGTGAATTGAAGTGTTGGAACAGACTGCTTCTCTTTCAGAAAAACGCATGTGATTTGCTGGTGAATGCTTGTAAGTAGCTTAAGGCAGTTTCAATAGAAAGTGATTATCTCTGTAACTACAGCATTTAGAAATTGAATCAACACTCCATTCACTTCGCAAGGTGAATTGAAGTGTTGGAACAGACTGCTTCTCTTTCAGAGAAACTCATGTGAGTTGCTGGTGAATGCTTGTAAGTAGCTTAAGGCAGTTTCAAAGAAAAGTGATTTTCTCTGAAAGTACAGCATTTAGAAAGTGAAGCAACTGCATTCACTTTGCACAGTGAATTGAAGTGTTGGAACAGACTGCTTCTCTTTCAGTGAAACTCATGTGAGTTGCTGGTGAATGCTTATAGTTAGCTTTAGGCACTTTCAAAGGAAAATGATTTTCTCTGAAAGTACAGCATTTAAAAAGTGAAGCAACACTCCATTCACTTCGCACAGTGAATTGAAGTGTTGGAACAGACTGCTTCTCTTTCAGAGAAATGCATGTGAGTTGCTGGGGAATGCTTATAGTTAGCTTTAGGCACTTTCCAAGGAAAGTGATTTTCTCTGAATGTACAGCATTTAGAAAGTGAAGCAACACTCCATTCACTTCGCACAGTGAATTGAAATGTTGGAACAGACTGCTTCACTTTCAGTGAAGTGCATGTGAGTTGCTAGTGAATGCTTGTAAGTAGCTTAAGGCACTATAAAAGGAAAGTGATTTTCTCTGAAAGTACAGCATTTTGAAAGTGAAGCAACCCTCCATTCACTTCGCACAGTGACTTGAAGTGTTGGAACAGACTGCTTCTCTTTCAGAGAAACTCATGTGAGTTGCTGGTGAATGCTTGTAAGTACCTTGAGGCACTTTGAAAGTAAAGTGATTTTCTCTGAAAGTACAGCATTTACAAAGTGAAGAAACACTCCATTCTCTTCGCACAGTGAATTGAAGTGTTGGAACAGACTGATTCTCTTTCAGAAAAATGCATGTGAGTTTCTTATGAATGCTTATAGTTAGCTTAAGGCACTTTCAAAGGAAAGTGATTTTCTCTGAAAGTACAGCATTTAGAAAGTGAACAAACACTCCATTCACTTCGCACAGTGAATAGAAGTGTTGTAACAGACTGCTTCTCTTTCAGAGAAATGCATGTGAGTTGCTGGGGAATGATTGTAAGTAGCTTAAGGCACTTTCAAAGGAAAGTGATTTTCTCTGAAAGAACAGCATTTAGAAAGTGACGCAACACTCCATTCACTTCGCACAGTGAATTGAAGTGTTGGAACAGACTGCTTCTCTTTCAGATAAACTCATGTGAGTTGCTGTTGAATGCTTGTAAGTAGCTTAAGGCACTTTCAAAGGAAAGTGATTTTCTCTGAAAGTACAGCATTTAGAAAATGATGCAACACTACATTCACTTTGCACAGTGAATTGAAGTGTTGGAACAGACTGCTTCTCTTTCAGAAAAACGCATGTGATTTGCTGGTGAATGCTTGTAAGTAGCTTAAGGCAGTTTCAATAGAAAGTGATTATCTCTGTAACTACAGCATTTAGAAATTGAATCAACACTCAATTCACTTCGCAAGGTGAATTGAAGTGTTGGAACAGACTGCTTCTCTTTCAGAGAAACTCATGTGAGTTGCTGGTGAATGCTTGTAAGTAGCTGAAGGCACTTTCAAAGGAAAGTGATTTTTTCTGAAAGTACAGCATTACAAACTGAAGAAAAACTCCATTCACTTTGCACAGTGAATTGAAGTGTTGGAACAGACTGCTTCTCTTTCAGAGAAATGCATGTGAGTTTCTTGTGAATGCTTATAATCAGCTTAAGGCACTTTCAAAGGAAAGTGATTTTCTCTGTAAGGACAGCATTTAGAAAGTGAAGCAACACTCCATTCACTTCGCACAGTGAATTGAAATGTTGGAACAGACTGCTTCTCTTTCAGAGAAATGCATGTGAGTTGCTGGTGAATGCTTGTAAGTAGCTTAAGGCTGTTTCAAAGGAAAGTGATTTTCTCTGAAAGTACAGCATTTAGAAAGTGAAGCAACACTCCATTCACTTCGCACAGTGAATTGAAATGTTGGAACAGACTGCTTCTCTTTCAGAGAAACTCATGTGAGTTGCTGGTGAATGCTTGTAAGTAGCTTAAGGCAGTTTCAAAGAAAAGTGATTTTCTCTGAAAGTACAGCATTTAGAAAGTGAAGCAACTGCATTCACTTTGCACAGTGAATTGAAGTGTTGGAACAGACTGCTTCTCTTTCAGTGAAACTCATGTGAGTTGCTGGTGAATGCTTATAGTTAGCTTTAGGCACTTTCAAAGGAAAATGATTTTCTCTGAAAGTACAGCATTTAAAAAGTGAAGCAACACTCCATTCACTTCGCACAGTGAATTGAAGTGTTGGAACAGACTGCTTCTCTTTCAGAGAAATGCATGTGAGTTGCTGGGGAATGCTTATAGTTAGCTTTAGGCACTTTCAAAGGAAAGTGATTTTCTCTGAATGTACAGCATTTAGAAAGTGAAGCAACACTCCATTCACTTCGCACAGTGAATTGAAATGTTGGAACAGACTGCTTCACTTTCAGTGAAGTGCATGTGAGTTGCTAGTGAATGCTTGTAAGTAGCTTAAGGCACTATAAAAGGAAAGTGATTTTCTCTGAAAGTACAGCATTTTGAAAGTGAAGCAACCCTCCATTCACTTCGCACAGTGACTTGAAGTGTTGGAACAGACTGCTTCTCTTTCAGAGAAACTCATGTGAGTTGCTGGTGAATGCTTGTAAGTACCTTGAGGCACTTTGAAAGTAAAGTGATTTTCTCTGAAAGTACAGCATTTACAAAGTGAAGAAACACTCCATTCTCTTCTCACAGTGAATTGAAGTGTTGGAACAGACTGATTCTCTTTCAGAAAAATGCATGTGAGTTTCTTATGAATGCTTATAGTTAGCTTAAGGCACTTTCAAAGGAAAGTGATTTTCTCTGAAAGTACAGCATTTAGAAAGTGAACAAACACTCCATTCACTTCGCACAGTGAATAGAAGTGTTGTAACAGACTGCTTCTCTTTCAGAGAAATGCATGTGAGTTGCTGGGGAATGATTGTAAGTAGCTTAAGGCACTTTCAAAGGAAAGTGATTTTCTCTGAAAGAACAGCATTTAGAAAGTGACGCAACACTCCATTCACTTCGCACAGTGAATTGAAGTGTTGGAACAGACTGCTTCTCTTTCAGATAAACTCATGTGAGTTGCTGTTGAATGCTTGTAAGTAGCTTAAGGCACTTTCAAAGGAAAGTGATTTTCTCTGAAAGTACAGCATTTAGAAAATGATGCAACACTACATTCACTTTGCACAGTGAATTGAAGTGTTGGAACAGACTGCTTCTCTTTCAGAAAAACGCATGTGATTTGCTGGTGAATGCTTGTAAGTAGCTTAAGGCAGTTTCAATAGAAAGTGATTATCTCTGTAACTACAGCGTTTAGAAATTGAATCAACACTCCATTCACTTCGCAAGGTGAATTGAAGTGTTGGAACAGACTGCTTCTCTTTCAGAGAAACTCATGTGAGTTGCTGGTGAATGCTTGTAAGTAGCTTAAGGCAGTTTCAAAGAAAAGTGATTTTCTCTGAAAGTACAGCATTTAGAAAGTGAAGCAACTGCATTCACTTTGCACAGTGAATTGAAGTGTTGGAACAGACTGCTTCTCTTTCAGTGAAACTCATGTGAGTTGCTGGTGAATGCTTATAGTTAGCTTTAGGCACTTTCAAAGGAAAATGATTTTCTCTGAAAGTACAGCATTTAAAAAGTGAAGCAACACTCCATTCACTTCGCACAGTGAATTGAAGTGTTGGAACAGACTGCTTCTCTTTCAGAATAATGCATGTGAGTTGCTGGGGAATGCTTATAGTTAGCTTTAGGCACTTTCAAAGGAAAGTGATTTTCTCTGAATGTACAGCATTTAGAAAGTGAAGCAACACTCCATTCACTTCGCACAGTGAATTGAAATGTTGGAACAGACTGCTTCACTTTCAGTGAAGTGCATGTGAGTTGCTAGTGAATGCTTGTAAGTAGCTTAAGGCACTATAAAAGGAAAGTGATTTTCTCTGAAAGTACAGCATTTTGAAAGTGAAGCAACCCTCCATTCACTTCGCACAGTGACTTGAAGTGTTGGAACAGACTGCTTCTCTTTCAGAGAAACTCATGTGAGTTGCTGGTGAATGCTTGTAAGTACCTTTAGGCACTTTGAAAGTAAAGTGATTTTCTCTGAAAGTACAGCATTTACAAAGTGAAGAAACACTCCATTCTCTTCGCACAGTGAATTGAAGTGTTGGAACAGACTGATTCTCTTTCAGAAAAATGCATGTGAGTTTCTTATGAATGCTTATAGTTAGCTTAAGGCACTTTCAAAGGAAAGTGATTTTCTCTGAAAGTACAGCATTTAGAAAGTGAACTAACACTCCATTCACTTCGCACAGTGAATAGAAGTGTTGTAACAGACTGCTTCTCTTTCAGAGAAATGCATGTGAGTTGCTGGGGAATTATTGTAAGTAGCTTAAGGCACTTTCAAAGGAAAGTGATTTTCTCTGAAAGAACAGCATTTAGAAAGTGACGCAACACTCCATTCACTTCGCACAGTGAATTGAAGTGTTGGAACAGACTGCTTCTCTTTCAGATAAACTCATGTGAGTTGCTGTTGAATGCTTGTAAGTAGCTTAAGGCACTTTCAAAGGAAAGTGATTTTCTCTGAAAGTACAGCATTTAGAAAATGATGCAACACTACATTCACTTTGCACAGTGAATTGAAGTGTTGGAACAGACTGCTTCTCTTTCAGAAAAACGCATGTGATTTGCTGGTGAATGCTTGTAAGTAGCTTAAGGCAGTTTCAATAGAAAGTGATTATCTCTGTAACTACAGCATTTAGAAATTGAATCAACACTCCATTCACTTCGCAAGGTGAATTGAAGTGTTGGAACAGACTGCTTCTCTTTCAGAGAAACTCATGTGAGTTGCTGGTGAATGCTTGTAAGTAGCTGAAGGCACTTTCAAAGGAAAGTGATTTTTTCTGAAAGTACAGCATTACAAACTGAAGAAAAACTCCATTCACTTTGCACAGTGAATTGAAGTGTTGGAACAGACTGCTTCTCTTTCAGAGAAATGCATGTGAGTTTCTTGTGAATGCTTATAATCAGCTTAAGGCACTTTCAAAGGAAAGTGATTTTCTCTGTAAGGACAGCATTTAGAAAGTGAAGCAACACTCCATTCACTTCGCACAGTGAATTGAAATGTTGGAACAGACTGCTTCTCTTTCAGAGAAATGCATGTGAGTTGCTGGTGAATGCTTGTAAGTAGCTTAAGGCTGTTTCAAAGGAAAGTGATTTTCTCTGAAAGGACAGCATTTAGAAAGTGAAGCAACACTCCATTCACTTCGCACAGTGAATTGAATTGTTGGAACAGACTGCTTCTCTTTCAGAGAAATGCATGTGAGTTGCTGGTGAATGCTTGTAAGCAGCTTAAGGCAGTTTAAAAGGAAAGTGATTTTCTCTGAAAGTACAGCATTTAGAAAGTGAAACAACAACACATTCACTTCGCACAGTGAATTGAAGTGTTGGAACAGACTGCTTCTCTTTCAGAGAAACTCATGTGAGTTGCTGGTGAATGTTTGTAAGTAGCTTAAAGCAGTTTCAAAGGAAAGTGATTTTCTCTGAAAGTACAGCATTTAGAAAGGGAAGCAACACTCCATTTACTTCGCACAGTGAATTGATGTGTTGGACCAGACGTCTTCTCTTTCAGAAAAACTCATGTGAGTTGCTGGTGAATGCTAGCACTTAGCTTAAGGTACTTTGAAAGGAAAGTGATTTTCTCTGAAAGTACAGCATTTAGAAAGTGACGCAATACTCCCTTCACTTCGCACAGTGAATTGAAGTGTTGGAACAGACTGCTTCTCTTTCAGAGAAATGCATGTGAGTTTCTTGTGAATGCTTATAATCAGCCTAAGGCACTTTCAAAGGAAAGTGATTTTCTCTGAAAGGACAGCATTTAGAAAGTTAAGCAACACTCCATTCACTTCGCACAGTGAATTGAAGTGTTGCAACACACTGCTTCTCTTTCAGAGAAACTCATGTGAGTTGCTGGTGAATGTTTGTAAGTATCTTAAGGCAGTTCCAAAGGAAAGTGATTTTCCCTGACAGTACAGCATTTAAAAAGTGAAGCAACACTCCATTCACTTCGCACAGTGAATTGAAGTGTTGGACCAGACTGCTTCTATTTCAGAGAAACTCATGTGAGTTGCTGGTTAATGCTTGTAAGTAGCTTTAGGCACTTTCAAAGAAAAGTGATTTTCTCTGAAAGTACAGCATTTAGAAAGTGAAGCAACACTCCATTCACTTCGCACAGTGAATTGAAATGTTGGAACAGACTGCTTCACTTTCAGTGAAATGCATGTGAGTTGCTAGTGAATGCTTGTAAGTAGCTTAAGGCACTATAAAAGGAAAGTGATTTTCTCTGAAAGTACAGCATTTTGAAAGTGAAGCAACCCTCCATTCACTTCGCACAGTGACTTGAAGTGTTGGAACAGACTGCTTCTCTTTCAGAGAAACTCATGTGAGTTGCTGGTGAATGCTTGTAAGTACCTAGAGGCACTTTCAAAGTAAAGTGATTTTCTCTGAAAGTACAGCATTTAGAAAGTGAAGCAACACTCCATTCACTTTGCACAGTGAATTGAAGTGTTGGAACAGACTGCTTCTCTTTCAGAGAAATGCATGTGAGTTGCTGGTGAATGCTTGTAAGCAGCTTAAGGCAGTTTAAAAGGAAAGTGATTTTCTCTGAAAGGACAGCATTTAGAAAGTGAAGCAACACTCCATTCACTTCGCACAGTGAATTGAAGTGTTGCAACAGACTGCTTCTCTTTCAGAGAAACTCATGTGAGTTGCTGGTGAATGTTTGTAAGTATCTTAAGGCAGTTCCAAAGGAAAGTGATTTTCTCTGACAGTACAGCATTTAAAAAGTGAAGCAACACTCCATTCACTTCGCACAGTGAATTGAAGTGTTGGACCAGACTGCTTCTCTTTCAGAGAAACTCATGTGAGTTGCTGGTGAATGCTTGTAAGTAGCTTAAGGCAGTTTCAAAGAAAAGTTATTTTCTCTGAAAGTACAGCATTTAGAAAGTGAAGCAACTGCATTCACTTTGCACAGTGAATTGGAGTGTTGGAACAGACTGCTTCTCTTTCAGTGAAACTCATGTGAGTTGCTGGTGAATGCTTATAGTTAGCTTTAGGCACTTTCAAAGGAAAATGATTTTCTCTGAAATTACAGCATTTAAAAAGTGAAGCAACACTCCATTCACTTCGCACAGTGAATTGAAGTGTTGGAACAGACTGCTTCTCTTTCAGAGAAATGCATGTGAGTTGCTGGAGAATGCTTATTGTTAGCTTTAGGCACTTTCAAAGGAAAGTGATTTTCTCTGAAAATACAGCATTTAGAAAGTGAAGCAACACTCCATTCACTTCGCACAGTGAATTGAAATGTTGGAACAGACTGCTTCACTTTCAGTGAAATGCATGTGAGTTGCTAGTGAATGCTTGTAAGTAGCTTAAGTCACTATAAAAGGAAAGTGATTTTCTCTGAAAGTACAGCATTTTGAAAGTGAAGCAACCCTCCATTCACTTCGCACAGTGACTTGAACTGTTGGAACAGACTGCTTCTCTTTCAGAGAAACTCATGTGAGTTGCTGGTGAATGCTTGTAAGTACCTAGAGGCACTTTCAAAGTAAAGTGATTTTCTCTGAAAGTACAGCATTTAGAAAGTGAAGCAACACTCCATTCACTTTGCACAGTGAATTGAAGTGTTGGAACAGACTGCTTCTCTTTCAGAGAAATGCATGTGAGTTGCTGGTGAATGCTTGTAAGCAGCTTAAGGCAGTTTAAAAGGAAAGTGATTTTCTCTGAAAGTACAGCATTTAGAAAGTGAAACAACAACACATTCACTTCACACAGTGAATTGAAGTGTTGGAACAGACTGCTTCTCTTTCAGAGAAACTCATGTGAGTTACTGGTGAATGTTTGTAAGTAGCTTAAAGCAGTTTCAAAGGAAAGTGATTTTCTCTGAAAGTACAGCATTTAGAAAGGGAAGCAACACTCCATTTACTTCGCACAGTGAATTGATGTGTTGGACCAGACTCCTCTCTTTCAGAAAAACTCATGTGAGTTGTTGGTGAATGCTAGCACTTAGCTTAAGGTACTTTGAAAGGAAAGTGATTTTCTCTGAAAGTACAGCATTTAGAAAGTGACGCAATACTCCCTTCACTTCGCACAGTGAATTGAAGTGTTGGAACAGACTGCTTCTCTTTCAGAGAAATGCATGTGAGTTTCTTGTGAATGCTTATAATCAGCCTAAGGCACTTTCAAAGGAAAGTGATTTTCTCTGAAAGGACAGCATTTAGAAAGTGAAGCAACACTCCATTCACTTCGCACAGTGAATTGAAGTGTTGGAACAGACTGCTTCTCTTTCAGAGAAACTCATGTGACTTGCTGGTGAATGTTTGTAAGTATCTTAAGGCAGTTCCAAAGGAAAGTGATTTTCCCTGACAGTACAGCATTTAAAAAGTGAAGCAACACTCCATTCACTTCGCACAGTGAATTGAAGTGTTGGACCAGACTGCTTCTCTTTCAGAGAAACTCATGTGAGTTGCTGGTGAATGCTTGTAAGTAGCTTAAGGTACTTTGAAAGGAAAGTGATTTTCTCGGAAAGTACAGCATTTAGAAAGTGACGCAACACACCATTCACTTCGCACAGTGAATTGAAGTGTTGGAACATACTGCTTCTCATTCAGAGAAACTCATGTGAGTTGCTGCTGAATGCTTGTAAGTAGCTTAAGGTACTTTGAAAGGAAAGTGATTTTCTCGGAAAGTACAGCATTTAGAAAGTGACGCAACACACCATTCACTTCGCACAGTGAATTGAAGTGTTGGAACATACTGCTTCTCATTCAGAGAAACTCATGTGAGTTGCTGCTGAATGCTTGTAAGTAGCTTAAGGTACTTTGAAAGGAAAGTGATTTTCTCGGAAAGTACAGCATTTAGAAAGTGACGCAACTTTCCATTCACTTCGCACAGTGAATTGAAGTGTTGGAACAGACTGCTTCTCTTTCAGAAAAGCGCATGTGATTTGCTGGTGAATGCTTGTAAGTAGCTTAAGGCAGTTTCAATAGAAAGTGATTATCTCTGTAACTACAGCATTTAGAAATTGAATCAACACTCCATTCACTTCGCACAGTGAATTGAAGGTTTGGAACAGACTGCTTCTCTTTCAGAGAAACTCATGTGAGTTGCTGGTGAATGCTTGTAAGTAGCTGAAGGCACTTTCAAAGGAAAGTGATTTTTTCTGAAAGTACAGCATTACAAACTGAAGAAAATCTCCATTCACTTTGCACAGTGAATTGAAGTGTTGGAACAGACTGCTTCTCTTTCAGAGAAATGCATGTGAGTTTCTTGTGAATGCTTATAATCAGCATAAGGCACTTTCAAAGGAAAGTGATTTTCTCTGAAAGGACAGCATTTAGAAAGTGAAGCAACACTCCATTCACTTCGCACAGTGAATTGAAGTGTTGGAACAGACTGCTTCTCTTTCAGAGAAACTCATGTGAGTTGCTGGTGAATGTTTGTAAGTATCTTAAGGCAGTTCCAAAGGAAAGTGATTTTCCCTGACAGTACAGCATTTAAAAAGTGAAGCAACACTCCATTCACTTCGCACAGTGAAATGAAGTGTTGGAACAGACTGCTTCTCTTTCAGAGAAATGCATGTGAGTTGCTGGTGGATGCTTGTAAGTAGCTGAAGGCAGTTTGAAAGGAAAGTGATTTTCTCTGAAAGTACAGCATTTAGAAAGTGAAGCAACCCTCCATTCACTTCGCACAGTGAATTGAAGTGTTGGAACAGACTGCTTCTCTTTCAGAGAAACTCATGTGAGTTGCTGGTGAATGCTTGTAAGTACCTAGAGGCACTTTCAAAGTAAAGTGATTTTCTCTGAAAGTACAGCATTTAGAAAGTGAAGCAACACTCCATTCACTTCGCACAGTGAATTGAAGTGTTGGAACAGACTGCTTCTCTTTCAGAGAAATGCATGTGAGTTTCTTGTGAATGCTTATAATCAGCTTAAGGCACTTACAAAGGAAAGTGATTTTCTCTGTAAGGACAGCATTTAGAAAGTGAAGCAACACTCCATTCACTTCGCACAGTGAATGAAATGTTGGAACAGACTGCTTCTCTTTCAGAGAAATGCATGTGAGTTGCTGGTGAATGCTTGTAAGTAGCTTAAGGCAGTTTCAATAGAAAGTGATTATCTCAGTAACTACAGCATTTAGAAATTGAATCAACACTCCATTCACTTCGCAAGGTGAATTGAAGTGTTGGAACAGACTGCTTCTCTTTCTGAGAAACTCATGTGAGTTGCTGGTGAATGCTTGTAAGTAGCTGAAGGCACTTTCAAAGGAAAGTGATTTTTTCTGAAAGTACAGCATTACAAACTGAAGAAAAACTCCATTCACTTTGCACAGTGAATTGAAGTGTTGGAACAGACTGCTTCTCTTTCAGAAAAACCCTTGTGATTTGCTGGTGAATGCTTGTAAGTAGCTTAACGCAGTTTCAATAGAAAGTGATTATCTCTGTAACTACAGCATTTAGAAAGTGAAGAAAAACTCCATTCACTTCGCACAGTGAATAGAAGTGTTGTAACAGACTGCTTCTCTTTCAGAGAAATGCATGTGAGTTGCTGGGGAATGATTGTAAGTAGCTTAAGGCACTTTCAAAGGAAAGTGATTTTCTCTGAAAGTACAGCATTTAGAAAGTGAAGCAACACTCCATTCACTTCGCACAGTGAATAGAAGTGTTGGAACAGACTGATTCTCTTTCAGAAAAATGCATGTGAGTTTCTTGTGAATGCTTATAGTTAGCTTAAGGCACTTTCAAAGGAAAGTGATTTTCTCTGAAAGGACAGCATTTAGAAAGTGAAGCAACACACCATTCACTTCGCACAGTGAATTGAAGTGTTGGAACAGACTGCTTCTCATTCAGAGAAACTCATGTGAGTTGCTGCTGAATGCTTGTAAGTAGCTTAAGGTGCTTTGAAAGGAAAGTGATTTTCTCGGAAAGTACAGCATTTAGAAAGTGACGCAACACTCCATTCACTTCGCACAGTGATTTGAAGTGTTGGAACAGACTGCTTCTCTTTCAGATAAACTCATGTGAGTTGCTGTTGAATGCTTGTAAGTAGCTTAAGGCACTTTCAAAGGAAAGTGATTTTCTCTGAAAGTACAGCATTTAGAAAGTGATGCAACACTACATTCACTTTGCACAGTGAATTGAAGTGTTGGAACAGACTGCTTCTCTTTCAGAAAAACGCATGTGGTTTGCTGGTGAATGCTTGTAAGTAGCTTAAGGCAGTTTCAATAGAAAGTGATTATCTCAGTAACTACAGCATTTAGAAATTGAATCAACACTCCATTCACTTCGCAATGTGAATTGAAGTGTTGGAACAGACTGCTTCTCTTTCTGAGAAACTCATGTGAGTTGCTGGTGAATGCTTGTAAGTAGCTGAAGGCACTTTCAAAGGAAAGTGATTTTTTCTGAAAGTACAGCATTACAAACTGAAGAAAAACTCCATTCACTTTGCACAGTGAATTGAAGTGTTGGAACAGACTGCTTCTCTTTCAGAGAAATGCATGTGAGTTTCTTGTGAATGCTTATAATCAGCTTAAGGCACTTTCAAAGGAAAGTGATTTTCTCTGTAAGGA
Source organism: Myodes glareolus (assembly GCF_982192425.1). Lineage (NCBI taxonomy): Eukaryota > Metazoa > Chordata > Mammalia > Rodentia > Cricetidae > Myodes > Myodes glareolus. Next base: position 126,555 of record NW_028263258.1, read on the forward strand.
CAGCATTTAGAAAGTGAAGCAACACTCCATTCACTTCGCACAGTGAATGAAATGTTGGAACAGACTGCTTCTCTTTCAAAGAAATGCATGTGAGTTGCTGGTGAATGCTTTTAAGTAGCTTAAGGCAGTTTCAATAGAAAGTGATTATCTCAGTAACTACAGCATTTAGAAATTGAATCAACACTCCATTCACTTCGCAAGGTGAATTGAAGTGTTGGAACAGACTGCTTCTCTTTCTGAGAAACTCATGTGAGTTGCTGGTGAATGCTTGTAAGTAGCTGAAGGCACTTTCAAAGGAAAGTGATTTTTTTCTGAAAGTACAGCATTACAAACTGAAGAAAAACTCCATTCACTTTGCACAGTGAATTGAAGTGTTGGAACAGACTGCTTCTCTTTCAGAGAAATGCATGTGAGTTTCTTGTGAATGCTTATAATCAGCTTAAGGCACTTTCAAAGGAAAGTGATTTTCTCTGAAAGTACAGCATTTAGAAAGTGAAGCAACACTCCATTCACTTCGCACAGTGAATTGAAGTGTTGGAACAGACTGCTTCTCTTTCAGCGAAACTCATGTGAGTTGCTGCTGAATACTTGTAAGTAGCTTAAGGTACTTTGAAAGGAAAGTGATTTTCTCGGAAAGTACAGCATTTAGAAAGTGACGCAACACACCATTCACTTCGCACAGTGAATTGAAGTGTTGGAACATACTGCTTCTCTTTCAGAGAAATGCATGTGAGTTGCTGGTGAATGCTTGTAAGCAGCTTAAGGCAGTTTAAAAGGAAAGTGATTTTCTCTGAAAGTACAGCATTTAGAAAGTGAAACAACAACACATTCACTTCGCACAGTGAATTGAAGTGTTGGAACAGACTGCTTCTCTTTCAGAGAAACTCATGTGAGTTGCTGGTGAATGTTTGTAAGTAGCTTAAAGCAGTTTCAAAGGAAAGTGATTTTCTCTGAATGTACAGCATTTAGAAAGGGAAGCAACACTCCATTTACTTCGCACAGTGAATTGATGTGTTGGACCAGACTCCTTCTCTTTCAGAAAAACTCATGTGAGTTGCTGGTGAATGCTAGCACTTAGCTTAAGGTACTTTGAAAGGAAAGTGATTTTCTCTGAAAGTACAGCATTTAGAAAGTGACGCAATACTCCCTTCACTTCGCACAGTGAATTGAAGTGTTGGAACAGACTGCTTCTCTTTCAGAGAAATGCATGTGAGTTACTTGTGAATGCTTATAATCAGCCTAAGGCACTTTCAAAGGAAAGTGATTTTCTCTGAAAGGACAGCATTTAAAAAGTGAAGCAACACTCCATTCACTTCGCACAGTGAATTGAAGTGTTGGACCAGACTGCTTCTCTTTCAGAGAAACTCATGTGAGTTGCTGGTGAATGCTTGTAAGTAGCTTAAGGCAGTTTCAAAGAAAAGTGATTTTCTCTGAAAGTACAGCATTTAGAAAGTGAAGCAACTGCATTCACTTTGCACAGTGAATTGAAGTGTTGGAACAGACTGCTTCTCTTTCAGTGAAACTCATGTGAGTTGCTGGTGAATGCTTATAGTTAGCTTTAGGCACTTTCAAAGGAAAATGATTTTCTCTGAAAGTACAGCATTTAAAAAGTGAAGCAACACTCCATTCACTTCGCACAGTGAATTGAAGTGTTGGAACAGACTGCTTCTCTTTCAGAGAAATGCATGTGAGTTGCTGGAGAATGCTTATAGTTAGCTTTAGGCACTTTCAAAGGAAAGTGATTTTCTCTCAAAGTACAGCATTTAGAAAGTGAAGCAACACTCCATTCACTTCGCACAGTGAATTGAAATGTTGGAACAGACTGCTTCACTTTCAGTGAAGTGCATGTGAGTTGCTAGTGAATGCTTGTAAGTAGCTTAAGGCACTATAAAAAGAAAGTGATTTTCTCTGAAAGTACAGCATTTTGAAAGTGAAGCAGCCCTCCATTCACTTCGCACAGTGACTTGAAGTGTTGGAACAGACTGCTTCTCTTTCAGAGAAACTCATGTGAGTTGCTGGTGAATGCTTGTAAGTACCTTGAGGCACTTTCAAAGTAAAGTGATTTTCTCTGAAAGTACAGCATTTAGAAAGTGAAGAAACACTCCATTCCCTTCGCACAGTGAATTGAAGTGTTGGAACAGACTGATTCTCTTTCAGAAAAATGCATGTGAGTTTCTTATGAATGCTTATAGTTAGCTTAAGGCACTTTCAAAGGAAAGTGATTTTCTCTGAAAGTACAGCATTTAGAAAGTGAAGCAACACTCCATTCACTTCGCACAGTGAATTGAAGTGTTGGAACAGACTGCTTCTCTTTCAGCGAAACTCATGTGAGTTGCTGCTGAATACTTGTAAGTAGCTTAAGGTACTTTGAAAGGAAAGTGATTTTCTCGGAAAGTACAGCATTTAGAAAGTGACGCAACACACCATTCACTTCGCACAGTGAATTGAAGTGTTGGAACATACTGCTTCTCTTTCAGAGAAATGCATGTGAGTTGCTGGTGAATGCTTGTAAGTACCTAGAGGCACTTTCAAAGTAAAGTGATTTTCTCTGAAAGTACAGCATTTAGAAAGTGAAGCAACACTCCATTCACTTCGCACAGTGAATTGAAGTGTTGGAACAGACTGCTTCTCTTTCAGAAAAATGATTCTGAGTTGCTCGTTTATGCTTATAGTTAGCTTTAGGCACTTTCAAAGGAAAGTGATTTTCTCTGAAAGGACAGCATTTAGAAAGTGAAGCAACACTCCATTCACTTCGCACTGTGAATTGAAATGTTGGAAGGGACTGCTTCACTTTCAGAGAAATGCATGTGAGTTGCTAGTGAATGCTTGTAAGTAGCTTAAGGCACTATAAAAGGAAAGTGATTTTCTCTGAAAGTACAGCATTTTGAAAGTGAAACAACCCTCCATTCACTTCGCACAGTGAATTGAAGTGTTGGAACAGACTGCTTCTCTTTCAGAGAAACTCATGTGAGTTGCTGGTGAATGCTTGTAAGTACCTAGAGGCACTTTCAAAGTAAAGTGATTTTCTCTGAAACTACAGCATTTAGAAAGTGGAGCAACACTCCATTCACTTTGCACAGTGAATTGAAGTGTTGGAACAGACTGCTTCTCTTTCAGAAAAACCCTTGTGATTTGCTGGTGAATGCTTGTAAGTAGCTTAAGGCAGTTTCAATAGAAAGTGATTATCTCTGTAACTACAGCATTTAGAAAGTGAAGAAACACTCTATTCACTTCGCACAGTGAATAGAAGTGTTGTAACAGACTGCTTCTCTTTCAGAGAAATGCATGTGAGTTGCTGGGGAATGATTGTAAGTAGCTTTAGGCACTTTCAAAGGAAAGTTTTTTTCTCTGAAAGTACAGCATTTAGAAAGTGATGCAACACTACATTCACTTTGCACAGTGAATTGAAGTGTTGGAACAGACTGATTCTCTTTCAGAAAAATGCATGTGAGTTTCTTGTGAATGCTTATAGTTAGCTTAAGGCACTTTCAAAGGAAAGTGATTTTCTCTGAAAGGACAGCATTTAGAAAGTGACGCAACACACCATTCACTTCGCACAGTGAATTGAAGTGTTGGAACAGACTGCTTCTCATTCAGAGAAACTCATGTGAGTTGCTGCTGAATGCTTGTAAGTAGCTTAAGGTACTTTGAAAGGAAAGTGATTTTCTCGGAAAGTACAGCATTTAGAAAGTGACGCAACACTCCATTCACTTCGCACAGTGATTTGAAGTGTTGGAACAGACTGCTTCTCTTTCAGATAAACTCATGTGAGTTGCTGTTGAATGCTTGTAAGTAGCTTAAGGCACTTTCAAAGGAAAGTGATTTTCTCTGAAAGTACAGCATTTAGAAAGTGATGCAACACTACATTCACTTTGCACAGTGAATTGAAGTGTTGGAACAGACTGCTTCTCTTTCAGAAAAACGCATGTGATTTGCTGGTGAATGCTTGTAAGTAGCTTAAGGCAGTTTCAATAGAAAGTGATTATCTCAGTAACTACAGCATTTAGAAATTGAATCATCACTCCATTCACTTCGCAAGGTGAATTGAAGTGTTGGAACAGACTGCTTCTCTTTCTGAGAAACTCATGTGAGTTGCTGGTGAATGCTTGTAAGTAGCTGAAGGCACTTTCAAAGGAAAGTGATTTTTTCTGAAAGTACAGCATTACAAACTGAAGAAAAACTCCATTCAGTTTGCACAGTGAATTGAAGTGTTGGAACAGACTGCTTCTCTTTCAGAGAAATGCATGTGAGTTTCTTGTGAATGCTTATAATCAGCTTAAGGCACTTTCAAAGGAAAGTGATTTTCTCTGTAAGGACAGCATTTAGAAAGTGAAGCAACACTCCATTCACTTCGCACAGTGAATGAAATGTTGGAACAGACTGCTTCTCTTTCAGAGAAATGCATGTGAGTTGCTGGTGAATGCTTGTAAGTAGCTTAAGGCAGTTTCAATAGAAAGTGATTATCTCAGTAACTACAGCATTTAGAAATTGAATCAACACTCCATTCACTTCGCAAGGTGAATTGAAGTGTTGGAACAGACTGCTTCTCTTTCTGAGAAACTCATGTGAGTTGCTGGTGAATGCTTGTAAGTAGCTTAAGGCAGTTTCAAAGAAAAGTGATTTTCTCTGAAAGTACAGCATTTAGAAAGTGAAGCAACTGCATTCACTTTGCACAGTGAATTGAAGTGTTGGAACAGACTGCTTCTCTTTCAGTGAAACTCATGTGAGTTGCTGGTGAATGCTTATAGTTAGCTTTAGGCACTTTCAAAGGAAAATGATTTTCTCTGAAAGTACAGCATTTAAAAAGTGAAGCAACACTCCATTCACTTCGCACAGTGAATTGAAGTGTTGGACCAGACTGCTTCTCTTTCAGAGAAACTCATGTGAGTTGCTGGTGAATGCTTGTAAGTAGCTTAAGGCAGTTTCAAAGAAAAGTGATTTTCTCTGAAAGTACAGCATTTAGAAAGTGAAGCAACTGCATTCACTTTGCACAGTGAATTGAAGTGTTGGAACAGACTGCTTCTCTTTCAGTGAAACTCATGTGAGTTGCTGGTGAATGCTTATAGTTAGCTTTAGGCACTTTCAAAGGAAAATGATTTTCTCTGAAAGTACAGCATTTAAAAAGTGAAGCAACACTCCATTCACTTCGCACAGTGAATTGAAGTGTTGGAACAGACTGCTTCTCTTTCAGAGAAATGCATGTGAGTTGCTGGAGAATGCTTATAGTTAGCTTTAGGCACTTTCAAAGGAAAGTGATTTTCTCTCAAAGTACAGCATTTAGAAAGTGAAGCAACACTCCATTCACTTCGCACAGTGAATTGAAATGTTGGAACAGACTGCTTCACTTTCAGTGAAGTGCATGTGAGTTGCTAGTGAATGCTTGTAAGTAGCTTAAGGCACTATAAAAAGAAAGTGATTTTCTCTGAAAGTACAGCATTTTGAAAGTGAAGCAGCCCTCCATTCACTTCGCACAGTGACTTGAAGTGTTGGAACAGACTGCTTCTCTTTCAGAGAAACTCATGTGAGTTGCTGGTGAATGCTTGTAAGTACCTTGAGGCACTTTCAAAGTAAAGTGATTTTCTCTGAAAGTACAGCATTTAGAAAGTGAAGAAACACTCCATTCCCTTCGCACAGTGAATTGAAGTGTTGGAACAGACTGATTCTCTTTCAGAAAAATGCATGTGAGTTTCTTATGAATGCTTATAGTTAGCTTAAGGCACTTTCAAAGGAAAGTGATTTTCTCTGAAAGTACAGCATTTAGAAAGTGAAGCAACACTCCATTCACTTCGCACAGTGAATTGAAGTGTTGGAACAGACTGCTTCTCTTTCAGCGAAACTCATGTGAGTTGCTGCTGAATACTTGTAAGTAGCTTAAGGTACTTTGAAAGGAAAGTGATTTTCTCGGAAAGTACAGCATTTAGAAAGTGACGCAACACACCATTCACTTCGCACAGTGAATTGAAGTGTTGGAACATACTGCTTCTCTTTCAGAGAAATGCATGTGAGTTGCTGGTGAATGCTTGTAAGTACCTAGAGGCACTTTCAAAGTAAAGTGATTTTCTCTGAAAGTACAGCATTTAGAAAGTGAAGCAACACTCCATTCACTTCGCACAGTGAATTGAAGTGTTGGAACAGACTGCTTCTCTTTCAGAAAAATGATTCTGAGTTGCTCGTTTATGCTTATAGTTAGCTTTAGGCACTTTCAAAGGAAAGTGATTTTCTCTGAAAGGACAGCATTTAGAAAGTGAAGCAACACTCCATTCACTTCGCACTGTGAATTGAAATGTTGGAAGGGACTGCTTCACTTTCAGAGAAATGCATGTGAGTTGCTAGTGAATGCTTGTAAGTAGCTTAAGGCACTATAAAAGGAAAGTGATTTTCTCTGAAAGTACAGCATTTTGAAAGTGAAACAACCCTCCATTCACTTCGCACAGTGAATTGAAGTGTTGGAACAGACTGCTTCTCTTTCAGAGAAACTCATGTGAGTTGCTGGTGAATGCTTGTAAGTACCTAGAGGCACTTTCAAAGTAAAGTGATTTTCTCTGAAACTACAGCATTTAGAAAGTGGAGCAACACTCCATTCACTTTGCACAGTGAATTGAAGTGTTGGAACAGACTGCTTCTCTTTCAGAAAAACCCTTGTGATTTGCTGGTGAATGCTTGTAAGTAGCTTAAGGCAGTTTCAATAGAAAGTGATTATCTCTGTAACTACAGCATTTAGAAAGTGAAGAAACACTCTATTCACTTCGCACAGTGAATAGAAGTGTTGTAACAGACTGCTTCTCTTTCAGAGAAATGCATGTGAGTTGCTGGGGAATGATTGTAAGTAGCTTTAGGCACTTTCAAAGGAAAGTTTTTTTCTCTGAAAGTACAGCATTTAGAAAGTGATGCAACACTACATTCACTTTGCACAGTGAATTGAAGTGTTGGAACAGACTGATTCTCTTTCAGAAAAATGCATGTGAGTTTCTTGTGAATGCTTATAGTTAGCTTAAGGCACTTTCAAAGGAAAGTGATTTTCTCTGAAAGGACAGCATTTAGAAAGTGACGCAACACACCATTCACTTCGCACAGTGAATTGAAGTGTTGGACCAGACTGCTTCTCTTTCAGAGAAACTCATGTGAGTTGCTGGTGAATGCTTGTAAGTAGCTTAAGGCAGTTTCAAAGAAAAGTGATTTTCTCTGAAAGTACAGCATTTAGAAAGTGAAGCAACTGCATTCACTTTGCACAGTGAATTGAAGTGTTGGAACAGACTGCTTCTCTTTCAGTGAAACTCATGTGAGTTGCTGGTGAATGCTTATAGTTAGCTTTAGGCACTTTCAAAGGAAAATGATTTTCTCTGAAAGTACAGCATTTAAAAAGTGAAGCAACACTCCATTCACTTCGCACAGTGAATTGAAGTGTTGGACCAGACTGCTTCTCTTTCAGAGAAACTCATGTGAGTTGCTGGTGAATGCTTGTAAGTAGCTTAAGGCAGTTTCAAAGAAAAGTGATTTTCTCTGAAAGTACAGCATTTAGAAAGTGAAGCAACTGCATTCACTTTGCACAGTGAATTGAAGTGTTGGAACAGACTGCTTCTCTTTCAGTGAAACTCATGTGAGTTGCTGGTGAATGCTTATAGTTAGCTTTAGGCACTTTCAAAGGAAAATGATTTTCTCTGAAAGTACAGCATTTAAAAAGTGAAGCAACACTCCATTCACTTCGCACAGTGAATTGAAGTGTTGGAACAGACTGCTTCTCTTTCAGAGAAATGCATGTGAGTTGCTGGAGAATGCTTATAGTTAGCTTTAGGCACTTTCAAAGGAAAGTGATTTTCTCTCAAAGTACAGCATTTAGAAAGTGAAGCAACACTCCATTCACTTCGCACAGTGAATTGAAATGTTGGAACAGACTGCTTCACTTTCAGTGAAGTGCATGTGAGTTGCTAGTGAATGCTTGTAAGTAGCTTAAGGCACTATAAAAAGAAAGTGATTTTCTCTGAAAGTACAGCATTTTGAAAGTGAAGCAGCCCTCCATTCACTTCGCACAGTGACTTGAAGTGTTGGAACAGACTGCTTCTCTTTCAGAGAAACTCATGTGAGTTGCTGGTGAATGCTTGTAAGTACCTTGAGGCACTTTCAAAGTAAAGTGATTTTCTCTGAAAGTACAGCATTTAGAAAGTGAAGAAACACTCCATTCCCTTCGCACAGTGAATTGAAGTGTTGGAACAGACTGATTCTCTTTCAGAAAAATGCATGTGAGTTTCTTATGAATGCTTATAGTTAGCTTAAGGCACTTTCAAAGGAAAGTGATTTTCTCTGAAAGTACAGCATTTAGAAAGTGAAGCAACACTCCATTCACTTCGCACAGTGAATTGAAGTGTTGGAACAGACTGCTTCTCTTTCAGCGAAACTCATGTGAGTTGCTGCTGAATACTTGTAAGTAGCTTAAGGTACTTTGAAAGGAAAGTGATTTTCTCGGAAAGTACAGCATTTAGAAAGTGACGCAACACACCATTCACTTCGCACAGTGAATTGAAGTGTTGGAACATACTGCTTCTCTTTCAGAGAAATGCATGTGAGTTGCTGGTGAATGCTTGTAAGTACCTAGAGGCACTTTCAAAGTAAAGTGATTTTCTCTGAAAGTACAGCATTTAGAAAGTGAAGCAACACTCCATTCACTTCGCACAGTGAATTGAAGTGTTGGAACAGACTGCTTCTCTTTCAGAAAAATGATTCTGAGTTGCTCGTTTATGCTTATAGTTAGCTTTAGGCACTTTCAAAGGAAAGTGATTTTCTCTGAAAGGACAGCATTTAGAAAGTGAAGCAACACTCCATTCACTTCGCACTGTGAATTGAAATGTTGGAAGGGACTGCTTCACTTTCAGAGAAATGCATGTGAGTTGCTAGTGAATGCTTGTAAGTAGCTTAAGGCACTATAAAAGGAAAGTGATTTTCTCTGAAAGTACAGCATTTTGAAAGTGAAACAACCCTCCATTCACTTCGCACAGTGAATTGAAGTGTTGGAACAGACTGCTTCTCTTTCAGAGAAACTCATGTGAGTTGCTGGTGAATGCTTGTAAGTACCTAGAGGCACTTTCAAAGTAAAGTGATTTTCTCTGAAACTACAGCATTTAGAAAGTGGAGCAACACTCCATTCACTTTGCACAGTGAATTGAAGTGTTGGAACAGACTGCTTCTCTTTCAGAAAAACCCTTGTGATTTGCTGGTGAATGCTTGTAAGTAGCTTAAGGCAGTTTCAATAGAAAGTGATTATCTCTGTAACTACAGCATTTAGAAAGTGAAGAAACACTCTATTCACTTCGCACAGTGAATAGAAGTGTTGTAACAGACTGCTTCTCTTTCAGAGAAATGCATGTGAGTTGCTGGGGAATGATTGTAAGTAGCTTTAGGCACTTTCAAAGGAAAGTTTTTTTCTCTGAAAGTACAGCATTTAGAAAGTGATGCAACACTACATTCACTTTGCACAGTGAATTGAAGTGTTGGAACAGACTGATTCTCTTTCAGAAAAATGCATGTGAGTTTCTTGTGAATGCTTATAGTTAGCTTAAGGCACTTTCAAAGGAAAGTGATTTTCTCTGAAAGGACAGCATTTAGAAAGTGACGCAACACACCATTCACTTCGCACAGTGAATTGAAGTGTTGGACCAGACTGCTTCTCTTTCAGAGAAACTCATGTGAGTTGCTGGTGAATGCTTGTAAGTAGCTTAAGGCAGTTTCAAAGAAAAGTGATTTTCTCTGAAAGTACAGCATTTAGAAAGTGAAGCAACTGCATTCACTTTGCACAGTGAATTGAAGTGTTGGAACAGACTGCTTCTCTTTCAGTGAAACTCATGTGAGTTGCTGGTGAATGCTTATAGTTAGCTTTAGGCACTTTCAAAGGAAAATGATTTTCTCTGAAAGTACAGCATTTAAAAAGTGAAGCAACACTCCATTCACTTCGCACAGTGAATTGAAGTGTTGGACCAGACTGCTTCTCTTTCAGAGAAACTCATGTGAGTTGCTGGTGAATGCTTGTAAGTAGCTTAAGGCAGTTTCAAAGAAAAGTGATTTTCTCTGAAAGTACAGCATTTAGAAAGTGAAGCAACTGCATTCACTTTGCACAGTGAATTGAAGTGTTGGAACAGACTGCTTCTCTTTCAGTGAAACTCATGTGAGTTGCTGGTGAATGCTTATAGTTAGCTTTAGGCACTTTCAAAGGAAAATGATTTTCTCTGAAAGTACAGCATTTAAAAAGTGAAGCAACACTCCATTCACTTCGCACAGTGAATTGAAGTGTTGGAACAGACTGCTTCTCTTTCAGAGAAATGCATGTGAGTTGCTGGAGAATGCTTATAGTTAGCTTTAGGCACTTTCAAAGGAAAGTGATTTTCTCTCAAAGTACAGCATTTAGAAAGTGAAGCAACACTCCATTCACTTCGCACAGTGAATTGAAATGTTGGAACAGACTGCTTCACTTTCAGTGAAGTGCATGTGAGTTGCTAGTGAATGCTTGTAAGTAGCTTAAGGCACTATAAAAAGAAAGTGATTTTCTCTGAAAGTACAGCATTTTGAAAGTGAAGCAGCCCTCCATTCACTTCGCACAGTGACTTGAAGTGTTGGAACAGACTGCTTCTCTTTCAGAGAAACTCATGTGAGTTGCTGGTGAATGCTTGTAAGTACCTTGAGGCACTTTCAAAGTAAAGTGATTTTCTCTGAAAGTACAGCATTTAGAAAGTGAAGAAACACTCCATTCCCTTCGCACAGTGAATTGAAGTGTTGGAACAGACTGATTCTCTTTCAGAAAAATGCATGTGAGTTTCTTATGAATGCTTATAGTTAGCTTAAGGCACTTTCAAAGGAAAGTGATTTTCTCTGAAAGTACAGCATTTAGAAAGTGAAGCAACACTCCATTCACTTCGCACAGTGAATTGAAGTGTTGGAACAGACTGCTTCTCTTTCAGCGAAACTCATGTGAGTTGCTGCTGAATACTTGTAAGTAGCTTAAGGTACTTTGAAAGGAAAGTGATTTTCTCGGAAAGTACAGCATTTAGAAAGTGACGCAACACACCATTCACTTCGCACAGTGAATTGAAGTGTTGGAACATACTGCTTCTCTTTCAGAGAAATGCATGTGAGTTGCTGGTGAATGCTTGTAAGTACCTAGAGGCACTTTCAAAGTAAAGTGATTTTCTCTGAAAGTACAGCATTTAGAAAGTGAAGCAACACTCCATTCACTTCGCACAGTGAATTGAAGTGTTGGAACAGACTGCTTCTCTTTCAGAAAAATGATTCTGAGTTGCTCGTTTATGCTTATAGTTAGCTTTAGGCACTTTCAAAGGAAAGTGATTTTCTCTGAAAGGACAGCATTTAGAAAGTGAAGCAACACTCCATTCACTTCGCACTGTGAATTGAAATGTTGGAAGGGACTGCTTCACTTTCAGAGAAATGCATGTGAGTTGCTAGTGAATGCTTGTAAGTAGCTTAAGGCACTATAAAAGGAAAGTGATTTTCTCTGAAAGTACAGCATTTTGAAAGTGAAACAACCCTCCATTCACTTCGCACAGTGAATTGAAGTGTTGGAACAGACTGCTTCTCTTTCAGAGAAACTCATGTGAGTTGCTGGTGAATGCTTGTAAGTACCTAGAGGCACTTTCAAAGTAAAGTGATTTTCTCTGAAACTACAGCATTTAGAAAGTGGAGCAACACTCCATTCACTTTGCACAGTGAATTGAAGTGTTGGAACAGACTGCTTCTCTTTCAGAAAAACCCTTGTGATTTGCTGGTGAATGCTTGTAAGTAGCTTAAGGCAGTTTCAATAGAAAGTGATTATCTCTGTAACTACAGCATTTAGAAAGTGAAGAAACACTCTATTCACTTCGCACAGTGAATAGAAGTGTTGTAACAGACTGCTTCTCTTTCAGAGAAATGCATGTGAGTTGCTGGGGAATGATTGTAAGTAGCTTTAGGCACTTTCAAAGGAAAGTTTTTTTCTCTGAAAGTACAGCATTTAGAAAGTGATGCAACACTACATTCACTTTGCACAGTGAATTGAAGTGTTGGAACAGACTGATTCTCTTTCAGAAAAATGCATGTGAGTTTCTTGTGAATGCTTATAGTTAGCTTAAGGCACTTTCAAAGGAAAGTGATTTTCTCTGAAAGGACAGCATTTAGAAAGTGACGCAACACACCATTCACTTCGCACAGTGAATTGAAGTGTTGGAACAGACTGCTTCTCATTCAGAGAAACTCATGTGAGTTGCTGCTGAATGCTTGTAAGTAGCTTAAGGTACTTTGAAAGGAAAGTGATTTTCTCGGAAAGTACAGCATTTAGAAAGTGACGCAACACTCCATTCACTTCGCACAGTGATTTGAAGTGTTGGAACAGACTGCTTCTCTTTCAGATAAACTCATGTGAGTTGCTGTTGAATGCTTGTAAGTAGCTTAAGGCACTTTCAAAGGAAAGTGATTTTCTCTGAAAGTACAGCATTTAGAAAGTGATGCAACACTACATTCACTTTGCACAGTGAATTGAAGTGTTGGAACAGACTGCTTCTCTTTCAGAAAAACGCATGTGATTTGCTGGTGAATGCTTGTAAGTAGCTTAAGGCAGTTTCAATAGAAAGTGATTATCTCAGTAACTACAGCATTTAGAAATTGAATCATCACTCCATTCACTTCGCAAGGTGAATTGAAGTGTTGGAACAGACTGCTTCTCTTTCTGAGAAACTCATGTGAGTTGCTGGTGAATGCTTGTAAGTAGCTGAAGGCACTTTCAAAGGAAAGTGATTTTTTCTGAAAGTACAGCATTACAAACTGAAGAAAAACTCCATTCAGTTTGCACAGTGAATTGAAGTGTTGGAACAGACTGCTTCTCTTTCAGAGAAATGCATGTGAGTTTCTTGTGAATGCTTATAATCAGCTTAAGGCACTTTCAAAGGAAAGTGATTTTCTCTGTAAGGACAGCATTTAGAAAGTGAAGCAACACTCCATTCACTTCGCACAGTGAATGAAATGTTGGAACAGACTGCTTCTCTTTCAGAGAAATGCATGTGAGTTGCTGGTGAATGCTTGTAAGTAGCTTAAGGCAGTTTCAATAGAAAGTGATTATCTCAGTAACTACAGCATTTAGAAATTGAATCAACACTCCATTCACTTCGCAAGGTGAATTGAAGTGTTGGAACAGACTGCTTCTCTTTCTGAGAAACTCATGTGAGTTGCTGGTGAATGCTTGTAAGTAGCTGAAGGCACTTTCAAAGGAAAGTGATTTTTTCTGAAAGTACAGCATTACAAACTGAAGAAAAACTACATTCACTTTGCACAGTGAATTGAAGTGTTGGAACAGACTGCTTCTCTTTCAGAGAAATGCATGTGAGTTTCTTGTGAATGCTTATAATCAGCTTAAGGCACTTTCAAAGGAAAGTGATTTTCTCTGTAAGGACAGCATTTAGAAAGTGAAGCAACACTCCATTCACTTCGCACAGTGAATTGAAATGTTGGAACAGACTGCTTCTCTTTCAGAGAAATGCATGTGAGTTGCTGGTGAATGCTTGTAAGTAGCTTAAGGCTGTTTCAAAGGAAAGTGATTTTCTCTGAAAGTACAGCATTTAGAAAGTGAAGCAACACTCCATTCACTTCGCACAGTGAATTGAAGTGTTGGAACAGACTGCTTCTCTTTCAGAGAAATGCATGTTAGTTGCTGGTGAATTCTTGTAAGCAGCTTAAGGCAGTTTAAAAGGAAAGTGATTTTCTCTGAAAGTACAACATTTAGAAAGTGAAAGAACAACACATTCACTTCGCACAGTGAATTGAAGTGTTGCAACAGACTGCTTCTCTTTCAGAGAAACTCATGTGAGTTGCTGGTGAATGTTTGTAAGTAGCTTAAATCAGTTTCAAAGGATAGTGATTTTCTCTGAAAGTACAGCATTTAGAAAGGGAGACAACACTCCATTTACTTCGCACAGTGAATTGATGTGTTGGACCAGACTCCTTCTCTTTCAGAAATACTCATGTGAGTTGCTGGTGAATGCTAGCACTTAGCTTAAGGTACTTTGAAAGGAAAGTGATTTTCTCTGAAAGTACAGCATTTAGAAAGTGAGGCAATACTCCCTTCACTTCGCACAGTGAATTGAAGTGTTGCAACAGACTGCTTCTCTTTCAGAGAAATGCATGTGAGTTTCTTGTGAATGCTTATAATCAGCCTAAGGCACTTTCAAAGGAAAGTGATTTTCTCTGAAAGGACAGCATTTAAAAAGTGAAGCAACACTCCATTCACTTCGCACAGTGAATTGAAGTGTTGGACCAGACTGCTTCTCTTTCAGAGAAACTCATGTGAGTTGCTGGTGAATGCTTGTAAGTAGCTTAAGGCAGTTTCAAAGAAAAGTGATTTTCTCTGAAAGTACAGCATTTAGAAAGTGAAGCAACTGCATTCACTTTGCACAGTGAATTGAACTGTTGGAACAGACTGCTTCTCTTTCAGTGAAACTCATGTGAGTTGCTGGTGAATGCTTATAGTTAGCTTTAGGCACTTTCAAAGGAAAATGATTTTCTCTGAAAGTACAGCATTTAAAAAGTGAAGCAACACTCCATTCACTTCGCACAGTGAATTGAAGTGTTGGAACAGACTGCTTCTCTTTCAGAGAAATGCATGTGAGTTGCTGGAGAATGCTTATAGTTAGCTTTAGGCACTTTCAAAGGAAAGTGATTTTCTCTGAAAGTACAGCATTTAGAAAGTGAAGCAACACTCCATTCACTTCGCACAGTGACTTGAAGTGTTGGAACAGACTGCTTCTCTTTCAGAGAAACTCATGTGAGTTGCTGGTGAATGCTTGTAAGTACCTTGAGGCACTTTCAAAGTAAAGTGATTTTCTCTGAAAGTACAGCATTTAGAAAGTGAAGAAACACTCCATTCCCTTCGCACAGTGAATTGAAGTGTTGGAACAGACTGATTCTCTTTCAGAAAAATGCATGTGAGTTTCTTATGAATGCTTATAGTTAGCTTAAGGCACTTTCAAAGGAAAGTGATTTTCTCTGAAAGTACAGCATTTAGAAAGTGAAGCAACACTCCATTCACTTCGCACAGTGAATTGAAGTGTTGGAACAGACTGCTTCTCTTTCAGCGAAACTCATGTGAGTTGCTGCTGAATACTTGTAAGTAGCTTAAGGTACTTTGAAAGGAAAGTGATTTTCTCGGAAAGTACAGCATTTAGAAAGTGACGCAACACACCATTCACTTCGCACAGTGAATTGAAGTGTTGCAACACACTGCTTCTCTTTCAGAGAAACTCATGTGAGTTGCTGGTGAATGTTTGTAAGTATCTTAAGGCAGTTCCAAAGGAAAGTGATTTTCCCTGACAGTGCAGCATTTAAAAAGTGAAGCAACACTCCATTCACTTCGCACAGTGTATTGAAGTGTTGGAACAGACTGCTTCTATTTCAGAGAAACTCATGTGAGTTGCTGGTGAATGCTTGTAAGTAGCTTAAGGCAGTTTCAAAGAAAAGTGATTTTCTCTGAAAGTACAGCATTTAGAAAGTGAAGCAACTGCATTCACTTTGCACAGTGAATTGAAGTGTTGGAACAGACTGCTTCTCTTTCAGTGAAACTCATGTGAGTTGCTGGTGAATGCTTATAGTTAGCTTTAGGCACTTTCAAAGGAAAATGATTTTCTCTGAAAGTACAGCATTTAAAAAGTGAAGCAACACTCCATTCACTTCGCACAGTGAATTGAAGTGTTGGAACAGACTGCTTCTCCTTCAGAGAAATGCATGTGAGTTGCTGGAGAATGCTTATAGTTAGCTTTAGGCACTTTCAAAGGAAAGTGATTTTCTCTGAAAGTACAGCATTTAGAAAGTGAAGCAACACTCCATTCACTTCGCACAGTGAATTGAAATGTTGGAACAGACTGCTTCACTTTCAGTGAAATGCATGTGAGTTGCTAGTGAATGCTTGTAAGTAGCTTAAGGCACTATAAAAGGAAAGTGATTTTCTCTGAAAGTACAGCATTTTGAAAGTGAAGCAACCCTCCATTCACTTCGCACAGTGACTTGAAGTGTTGGAACAGACTGCTTCTCTTTCAGAGAAACTCATGTGAGTTGCTGGTGAATGCTTGTAAGTACATAGAGGCACTTTCAAAGTAAAGTGATTTTCTCTGAAAGTACAGCATTTAGAAAGTGAAGCAACACTCCATTCACTTTGCACAGTGAATTGAAGTGTTGGAACAGACTGCTTCTCTTTCAGAGAAATGCATGTGAGGTGCTGGTGAATGCTTGTAAGCAGCTTAAGGCAGTTTAAAAGGAAAGTGATTTTCTCTGAAAGTACAGCATTTAGAAAGTGAAACAACAACACATTCACTTCGCACAGTGAATTGAAGTGTTGGAACAGACTGCTTCTCTTTCAGAGAAACTCATGTGAGTTGCTGGTGAATGTTTGTAAGTAGCTTAAAGCAGTTTCAAAGGAAAGTGATTTTCTCTGAAAGTACAGCATTTAGAAAGGGAAGCAACACTCCATTTACTTCGCACAGTGAATTGATGTGTTGGACCAGACTCCTTCTCTTTCAGAAAAACTCATGTGAGTTGCTGGTGAATGCTAGCACTTAGCTTAAGGTACTTTGAAAGGAAAGTGATTTTCTCTGAAAGTACAGCATTTAGAAAGTGACGCAATACTCCCTTCACTTCGCACAGTGAATTGAAGTGTTGGAACAGACTGCTTCTCTTTCAGAGAAATGCATGTGAGTTTCTTGTGAATGCTTATAATCAGCCTAAGGCACTTTCAAAGGAAAGTGATTTTCTCTGAAAGGACAGCATTTAGAAAGTGAAGCAACACTCCATTCACTTCGCACAGTGAATTGAAGTGTTGCAACACACTGCTTCTCTTTCAGAGAAACTCATGTGAGTTGCTGGTGAATGTTTGTAAGTATCTTAAGGCAGTTCCAAAGGAAAGTGATTTTCCCTGACAGTACAGCATTTAAAAAGTGAAGCAACACTCCATTCACTTCGCACAGTGAATTGAAGTGTTGGACCAGACTGCTTCTATTTCAGAGAAACTCATGTGAGTTGCTGGTGAATGCTTGTAAGTAGCTTAAGGCAGTTTCAAAGAAAAGTGATTTTCTCTGAAAGTACAGCATTTAGAAAGTGAAGCAACTGCATTCACTTTGCACAGTGAATTGAAGTGTTGGAACAGACTGCTTCTCTTTCAGTGAAACTCATGTGAGTTGCTGGTGAATGCTTATAGTTAGCTTTAGGCACTTTCAAAGGAAAATGATTTTCTCTGAAAGTACAGCATTTAAAAAGTGAAGCAACACTCCATTCACTTCGCACAGTGAATTGAAGTGTTGGAACAGACTGCTTCTCTTTCAGAGAAATGCATGTGAGTTGCTGGAGAATGCTTATAGTTAGCTTTAGGCACTTTCAAAGGAAAGTGATTTTCTCTGAAAGTACAGCATTTAGAAAGTGAAGCAACACTCCATTCACTTCGCACAGTGAATTGAAATGTTGGAACAGACTGCTTCACTTTCAGTGAAATGCATGTGAGTTGCTAGTGAATGCTTGTAAGTAGCTTAAGGCACTATAAAAGGAAAGTGATTTTCTCTGAAAGTACAGCATTTTGAAAGTGAAGCCACCCTCCATTCACTTCGCACAGTGACTTGAAGTGTTGGAACAGACTGCTTCTCTTTCAGAGAAAATCATGTGAGTTGCTGGTGAATGCTTGTAAGTACCTAGAGGCACTTTCAAAGTAAAGTGATTTTCTCTGAAAGTACAGCATTTAGAAAGTGAAGCAACACTCCATTCACTTTGCACAGTGAATTGAAGTGTTGGAACAGACTGCTTCTCTTTCAGAGAAATGCATGTGAGTTGCTGGTGAATGCTTGTAAGCAGCTTAAGGCAGTTTAAAAGGAAAGTGATTTTCTCTGAAAGTACAGCATTTAGAAAGTGAAAGAACAACACATTCACTTCGCACAGTGAATTGAAGTGTTGGAACAGACTGCTTCTCTTTCAGAGAAACTCATGTGAGTTGCTGGTGAATGTTTGTAAGTAGCTTAAAGCAGTTTCAAAGGAAAGTGATTTTCTCTGAAATTACAGCATTTAGAAAGGGAAGCAACACTCCATTTACTTCGCACAGTGAATTGATGTGTTGGACCAGACTCCTTCTCTTTCAGAAAAACTCATGTGAGTTGCTGGTGAATGCTAGCACTTAGCTTAAGGTACTTTGAAAGGAAAGTGATTTTCTCTGAAAGTACAGCATTTAGAAAGTGACGCAATACTCCCTTCACTTCGCACAGTGAATTGAAGTGTTGGAACAGACTGCTTCTCTTTCAGAGAAATGCATGTGAGTTTCTTGTGAATGCTTATAATCAGCCTAAGGCACTTTCAAAGGAAAGTGATTTTCTCTGAAAGGACAGCATTTAGAAAGTGAAGCAACACTCCATTCACTTCGCACAGTGAATTGAAGTGTTGCAACACACTGCTTCTCTTTCAGAGAAACTCATGTGAGTTGCTGGTGAATGTTTGTAAGTATCTTAAGGCAGTTCCAAAGGAAAGTGATTTTCCCTGACAGTACAGCATTTAAAAAGTGAAGCAACACTCCATTCACTTCGCACAGTGAATTGAAGTGTTGGACCAGACTGCTTCTCTTTCAGAGAAACTCATGTGAGTTGCTGGTGAATGCTTGTAAGTAGCTTAAGGCAGTTTCAAAGAAAAGTGATTTTCTCTGAAAGTACAGCATTTAGAAAGTGAAGCAACTGCATTCACTTTGCACAGTGAATTGAAGTGTTGGAACAGACTGCTTCTCTTTCAGTGAAACTCATGTGAGTTGCTGGTGAATGCTTATAGTTAGCTTTAGGCACTTTCAAAGGAAAATGAATTTCTCTGAAAGTACAGCATTTAAAAAGTGAAGCAACACTCCATTCACTTCGCACAGTGAATTGAAGTGTTGGAACAGACTGCTTCTCTTTCAGAGAAATGCATGTGAGTTGCTGGAGAATGCTTATAGTTAGCTTTAGGCACTTTCAAAGGAAAGTGATTTTCTCTGAATGTACAGCATTTAGAAAGTGAAGCAACACTCCATTCACTTCGCACAGTGAATTGAAATGTTGGAACAGACTGCTTCACTTTCAGTGAAGTGCATGTGAGTTGCTAGTGAATGCTTGTAAGTAGCTTAAGGCACTATAAAAGGAAAGTGATTTTCTCTGAAAGTACAGCATTTTGAAAGTGAAGCAACCCTCCATTCACTTCACACAGTGACTTGAAGTGTTGGAACAGACTGCTTCTCTTTCAGAGAAACTCATGTGAGTTGCTGGTGAATGCTTGTAAGTACCTTGAGGCACTTTGAAAGTAAAGTGATTTTCTCTGAAAGTACAGCATTTACAAAGTGAAGAAACACTCCATTCCCTTCGCACAGTGAATTGAAGTGTTGGAACAGACTGATTCTCTTTCAGAAAAATGCATGTGAGTTTCTTATGAATGCTTATAGTTAGCTTAAGGCACTTTCAAAGGAAAGTGATTTTCTCTGAAAGTACAGCGTTTAGAAAGTGAAGCAACACTCCATTCACTTCGAACAGTGAATTGAAGTGTTGGAACAGACTGCTTCTCTTTCAGCGAAACTCGTGAGTTGCTGCTGAATACTTGTAAGTAGCTTAAGGTACTTTGAAAGGAAAGTGATTTTCTCGGAAAGTACAGCATTTAGAAAGTGACGCAACACACCATTCACTTCGCACAGTGAATTGAAGTGTTGGAACAGACTGCTTCTCTTTCAGAAAAACGCATGTGATTTGCTGGTGAATGCTTGTAAGTAGCTTAAGGCAGTTTCAATAGAAAGTGATTATCTCTGTAACTACAGCATTTAGAAATTGAATCAACACTCCATTCACTTCGCACAGTGAATTGAAGGGTTGGAACAGACTGCTTCTCTTTCAGAGAAACTCATGTGAGTTGCTGGTGAATGCTTGTAAGTAGCTGAAGGCACTTTCAAAGGAAAGTGATTTTTTCTGAAAGTACAGCATTACAAACTGAAGAAAACCTCCATTCACTTTGCACAGTGAATTGAAGTGTTGGAACAGACTGCTTCTCTTTCAGAGAAATGCATGTGAGTTTCTTGTGAATGCTTATAATCAGCATAAGGCACTTTCAAAGGAAAGTGATTTTCTCTGAAAGGACAGCATTTAGAAAGTGAAGCAACACTCCATTCACTTCGCACAGTGAATTGAAGTGTTGGAACAGACTGCTTCTCTTTCAGAGAAACTCATGTGAGTTGCTGGTGAATGTTTGTAAGTATCTTAAGGCAGTTCCAAAGGAAAGTGATTTTCCCTGACAGTACAGCATTTAAAAAGTGAAGCAACACTCCATTCACTTCGCACAGTGAAATGAAGTGTTGGAACAGACTGCTTCTCTTTCAGAGAAACTCATGTGAGTTGCTGGTGAATGCTTGTAAGTAGCTGAAGGCAGTTTCAAAGGAACGTGATTTTCTCTGAAAGTACAGCATTTAGAAAGTGAAGCAACCCTCCATTCACTTCGCACAGTGAATTGAAGTGTTGGAACAGACTGCTTCTCTTTCAGAGAAACTCATGTGAGTTGCTGGTGAATGCTTGTAAGTACCTAGAGGCACTTTCAAAGTAAAGTGATTTTCTCTGAAAGTACAGCATTTGGAAAGTGAAGCAACACTCCATTCACTTCGCACAGTGAATTGAAGTGTTGGAACAGACTGCTTCTCTTTCAGAGAAACTCATGTGAGTTGCTGGTGAATGTTTGTAAGTATCTTAAGGCAGTTCCAAAGGAAAGTGATTTTCCCTGACAGTACAGCATTTAAAAAGTGAAGCAACACTCCATTCACTTCGCACAGTGAAATGAAGTGTTGGAACAGACTGCTTCTCTTTCAGAGAAACTCATGTGAGTTGCTGGTGAATGCTTGTAAGTAGCTGAAGGCAGTTTCAAAGGAACGTGATTTTCTCTGAAAGTACAGCATTTAGAAAGTGAAGCAACCCTCCATTCACTTCGCACAGTGAATTGAAGTGTTGGAACAGACTGCTTCTCTTTCAGAGAAACTCATGTGAGTTGCTGGTGAATGCTTGTAAGTACCTAGAGGCACTTTCAAAGGAAAGTGATTTTCTCTGAAAGTACAGCATTTAGAAAGTGAAGCAACACTCCATTCACTTCGCACAGTGAATTGAAGTGTTGGAACAGACTGCTTCTCTTTCAGAAAAATGATTCTGAGTTGCTCGTTTATGCTTATAGTTAGCTTTAGGCACTTTCAAAGGAAAGTGATTTTCTCTGAAAGGACAGCATTTAGAAAGTGAAGCAACACTCCATTCACTTCGCACAGTGAATTGAAATGTTGGAACAGACTGCTTCACTGTCAGTGAAGTGCATGTGAGTTGCTAGTGAATGCTTGTAAGTAGCTTAAGGCACTATAAAAGGAAAGTGATTTTCTCTGAAAGTACAGCATTTTGAAAGTGAAGCAACCCTCCATTCACTTCGCACAGTGACTTGAAGTGTTGGAACAGACTGCTTCTCTTTCAGAGAAACTCATGTGAGTTGCTGGTGAATGCTTGTAAGTACCTTGAGGCACTTTCAAAGTAAAGTGATTTTCTCTGAAAGTACAGCATTTAGAAAGTGAAGAAACACTCCATTCCCTTCGCACAGTGAATTGAAGTGTTGGAACAGACTGATTCTCTTTCAGAAAAATGCATGTGAGTTTCTTATGAATGCTTATAGTTAGCTTAAGGCACTTTCAAAGGAAAGTGATTTTCTCTGAAAGTACAGCATTTAGAAAGTGAAGCAACACTCCATTCACTTCGCACAGTGAATTGAAGTGTTGGAACCGACTGCTTCTCTTTCAGCGAAACTCATGTGAGTTGCTGCTGAATACTTGTAAGTAGCTTAAGGTACTTTGAAAGGAAAGTGATTTTCTCGGAAAGTACAGCATTTAGAAAGTGACGCAACACACCATTCACTTCGCACAGTGAATTGAAGTGTTGGAACATACTGCTTCTCATTCAGAGAAACTCATGTGAGTTGGTGCTGAATGCTTGTAAGTAGCTTAAGGTACTTTGAAAGGAAAGTGATTTTCTCGGAAAGTACAGCATTTAGAAAGTGACGCAACACTCCATTCACTTCGCACAGTGAATTGAAGTGTTGGAACAGACTGCTTCTCTTTCAGAGAAACTCATGTGAGTTGCTGGTGAATGCTTGTAAGTAGCTGAAGGCACTTTCAAAGGAAAGTGATTTTTTCTGAAAGTACAGCATTACAAACTGAAGAAAAACTCCATTCACTTTGCACAGTGAATTGAAGTGTTGGAACAGACTGCTTCTCTTTCAGAGAAATGCATGTGAGTTTCTTGTGAATGCTTATAATCAGCTTAAGGCACTTTCAAAGGAAAGTGATTTTCTCTGAAAGGACAGCATTTAGAAAGTGAAGCAACACTCCATTCACTTCGCACAGTGAATTGAAGTGTTGGAACAGACTGCTTCTCTTTCAGAGAAACTCATGTGAGTTGCTGGTGAATGCTTACAGTTAGCTTTAGGCACTTTCAAAGGAAAGTGATTTTCTCTGAAAGTACAGCATTTAGAAAGTGAAGCAACACTCCATTCACTTCGCACAGTGAAATGAAGTGTTGGAACAGACTGCTTCTCTTTCAGAGAAACTCATGTGAGTTGCTGGAGAATGCTTGCAAGTTGCTTAAGGCACTTTCAAAGGAAAGTGATTTTCTCTGAAAGGACAGCATTTAGAAAGTGAAGCAACACTCCATTCACTTCGCATAGTGAATTGAAGTGTTGGACCAGACTGCTTCTCTTTCAGAGAAACTCATGTGAGTTGCTGGTGAATGCTTATAGTTAGCTTTAGGCACATTCAAAGGAAAGTGATTTTCTCTGAAAGTACAGCATTTAGAAAGTGAAGCAACACTCCATTCACTTCGCACAGTGAATTGAAATTTTGGAACAGACTGCTTCACTTTCAGTGAAATGCATGTGAGTTGCTAGTGAATGCTTGTAAGTAGCTTAAGGCACTATAAAAGGAAAGTGATTTTCTCTGAAAGTACAGCATTTTGAAAGTGAAGCAACCCTCCATTCACTTCGCACAGTGACTTGAAGTGTTGGAACAGACTGCTTCTCTTTCAGAGAAACTCATATGAGTTGCTGGTGAATGCTTGTAAGTACCTTGAGGCACTTTCAAAGTAAAGTGATTTTCTCTGAAAGTACAGCATTTAGAAAGTGAAGAAACACTCCATTCACTTCGCACAGTGAATTGAAGTGTTGGAACAGACTGATTCTCTTTCAGAAAAATGCATGTGAGTTTCTTATGAATGCTTATAGTTAGCTTAAGGCACTTTCAAAGGAAAGTGATTTTCTCTGAAAGTACAGCATTTAGAAAGTGATGCAACACTCCATTCACTTCGCACAATGAATTGAAGTGTTGGAACAGACTGCTTCTCTTTCAGAAAAACGCATGTATTTTGCTGGTGAATGCTTGTAAGTAGCTTAAGGCAGTTTCAATAGAAAGTGATTATCTCTGTAACTACAGCATTTAGAAATTGAATCAACACTCCATTCACTTCTCACAGTGAATTGAAGTGTTGGAGCAGACTGCTTCTCTTTCAGAGAAACTCATGTGAGTTGCTTTTGAATGCTTGTAAGTAGCTGAAGGCACTTTCAAAGGAAAGTGATTTTTTCTGAAAGTACAGCATTACAAACTGAAGAAAACCTCCATTCACTTTGCACAGTGAATTGAAGTGTTGGAACAGATGCTTCTCTTTCAGAGAAATGCATGTGAGTTTCTTGTGAATGCTTATAATCAGCTTAAGGCACTTTCAAAGGAATGTGATTTTCTCTGAAAGGACAGCATTTAGAAAGTGAAGCAACACTCCATTCACTTCGCACAGTGAATTGAACTGTTGGAACAGACTGCTTCTCTTTCAGAGAAATGCATGTGAGTTGCTGGTGAATGCTTGTAAGTAGCTTAAGGCTGTTTCACAGGAAAGTGATTTTCTCTGAAAGTACATCATTAAGAAAGTGAAGCAACACTTCATTCACTTCGCACAGTGAATTGAAGTGTTGGAACAGACTGCTTCTCTTTAAGAGAAATGCATGTGAGTTGCTGGTGAATGCTTGTAAGCAGCTTAAGGCAGTTTAAAAGAAAGTGATTTTCTCTGAAAGTACAGCATTTAGAAAGTGAAACAACAACACATTCACTTCGCACAGTGAATTGAAGTGTTGGAACAGACTGCTTCTCTTTCAGAGAAACTCATGTGAGTTGCTGGTGAATGCTTGTAAGTAGCTTAAAGCAGTTTCAAAGGAAAGTGATTTTCTCTGAAAGTACAGCATTTAGAAAGTGAAGCAACACTCCATTTACTTCACACGGTGAATTGATGTGTTGGACCAGACTCCTTCTCTTTCAGAAAAACTCATGTGAGTTGCTGGTGAATGCTAGCACTTAGCTTAAGGTACTTTGAAAGAAAAGTGATTTTCTCTGAAAGTACAGCATTTTGAAAGTGAAGCAACCCTCCATTCACTTCGCACAGTGACTTGAAGTGTTGGAACAGACTGCTTCTCTTTCAGAGAAACTCATGTGAGTTGCTGGTGAATGCTTGTGAGTACCTAGAGGCACTTTCAAAGTAAAGTGATTTTCTCTGAAAGTACAGCACTTAGAAAGTGATGCAACACGCCATTCATTTTGCACAGTGATTTAAAGTGTTGGAAGAGACTGCTTCTCTTTCAGAGAAACTCATGTAAGTTGCTGGTGAATGCTAGTAAGTAGTATAAGGCAGTTCCAAAGAAAAGGGATTTTTTCTGAAAGTACAGCATTTAGAAAGTGAAGCAACACTCCATTCACTTCGCACAGTGAATTGAAGTGTTGGAACAGACTGCTTCTCTTTCAGAGAAACTCATGTGAGTTGCTGGTGAATGTTTGTAAGTATCTTAAGGCAGTTCCAAAGGAAAGTGATTTACTCTGAAAGTACATCATTTAGAAAGTGAAGCAACACTCCATTCACTTCGCACAGTGAATTGAAGCGTTGAAACAGACTGCTTCTCTTTCAAAGAAACTCATTTGAGTTGCTGGTGAATGCTTGTAAGTAGGTTAAGGCAGTTTCAAAGGAAAGTGATTTTCTCTGAAAGTACAGCATTTAGAAAGTGAAGCAACACTCCATTCACTTCGCACAGTGAATTGAAGTGTTGGAACAGACTGCTTCTCTTTCAGAGAAATGCATGTGAGTTTCTTGTGAATGCTTATAATCAGCCTAAGGCACTTTCAAAGGAAAGTGATTTTCTCTGAAAGGACAGCATTTAGAAAGTGAAGCAACACTCCATTCACTTCGCACAGTGAATTGAAATGTTGGAACAGACTGCTTCTCTTTCAGAGAAACTCATGTGAGTTGCTGGTGAATGTTTGTAAGTATCTTCAGGCAGTTCCAAAGGAATGTGATTTTCCCTGACAGTACAGCATTTAAAAAGTGAAGCAACACTCCATTCACTTCGCACAGTGAATTGATGTGTTGGACCAGACTGCTTCTCTTTCAGAAAAACGCATGTGATTTGCTGGTGAATGCTTGTAAGTAGCTTAAGGCAGTTTCAATAGAAAGTGATTATCTCTGTAATTACAGTATTTAGAAATTGAATCAACACTCCATTCACTTCGCACAGTGAATTGAAGTGTTGGAACAGACTGCTTCTCTTTCAGAGAAACTCATGTGAGTTGCTGGTGAATGCTTGTAAGTAGCTGAAGGCACTTTCAAAGGAAAGTGATTTTTTCTGAAAGTACAGCATTACAAACTGAAGAAAACCTCCATTCACTTTGCACAGTGAATTGAAGTGTTGGAACAGACTGCTTCTCTTTCAGAGAAATGCATGTGAGTTTCTTGTGAATGCTTATAATCAGCTTAAGGCACTTTCAAAGGAGTGATTTTCTCTGAAAGGACAGCATTTAGAAAGTGAAACAACACTCCATTCACTTCGCACAGTGAATTGAAATGTTGGATCAGACTGCTTCTCTTTCAGAGAAATGCATGTGAGTTGCTGGTGAATGCTTGTAAGTAGCTTAAGGCTGTTTCACAGGAAAGTGATTTTCTCTGAAAGTACACCATTAAGAAAGTGAAGCAACACTCTATTCACTTCGCACAGTGAATTGAAGTGTTGGAACAGACTGCTTCTCTTTCAGAGAAATGCATGTGAGTTGCTGGTGAATGCTTGTAAGCAGCTTAAGGCAGTTTAAAAGGAAAGTGATTTTCTCTGAAAGTACACCATTTAGAAAGTGAAGCAACCCTCCATTCACTTCGCACAGTGAATTGAAGTGTTGGAACAGACTGCTTCTCTTAGAGAGAAATGCATGTGAGTTTCTTGTGAATGCTTATATTTATCTTAAGGCACTTTCAAAGAAAGTGATTTTCCCTGAAAGTACAGCATTTAGAAAGTGAAGAATCCCTCCATTCACTTCGCACACTGAATTGAAGTGTTGGAACAGACTGCTTCTCTTTCAGAGAAACTCATGTGAGTTGCTGGTGAATGCTTGTAAGTAGCTTAAGGTACTTTGAAAGGAAAGTGATATTCTCTGAAATTACAGCATTGAGAAAGTGACGCAACACTCCATTCACTTCGCACAGTGAATTGAAGAGTTGGAACAGACTGCTTCTCTTTCAGAGAAACTCATGTGAGTTGCTGGTGAATGCTTGTAAGTAGTTTAAGGCAGTTTCAAAGGAAAGTTTTTTTCTGTGAAAGTGCAGCATTTTGAAAGTGAAGAAACACTCCATTCACTTTGCAGAGTGAATTGAAGTGTTGGAAAAGACTGCTTCTCTTTCAGAGAAACTTATGTGAGTTGCTGGTGAATGCTTGTAAGTAGCTTAAGGCACTTTCAAAGGAAAGTGATTTTCTCTGAAAGTACAGCATTTAGAAAATGAAACAACAACACATTCACTTCGCAGAGTGAATTGAAGTGTTGGAACAGACTGCTTCTCTTTCAGAGAAACTCATGTGAGTTGCTGGTGAATGCTTGTAAGTAGTTTAAGGCAGTTTCAAAGGAAAGTGATTTTCTCTGAAAGTACAGCATTTTGAAAGTGAAGCAACACTCCATTCACTTTGCACAGTGAACTGAAGTGTTGGAACAGACTGCTTCTCTTTCAGAGAAACTCATGTGAGTTGCTGGAGAATGCTTGTAAGTAGCTTAAGGCACTTTCAAAGGAAAGTGATTTTCTCTGAAAGTACAGCATTTAGAAAGTGAAGCAACACTCCATTCACTTTGCACAGTGAATTGAAGTGTTGGAACAGACTGCTTTTCTTTCAGAGAAACTCATGTGAGTTGCTGGTGAATGCTTGTAAGTAGCTTAAGGCAGTTTCAAAGGAAAGTGATTTTCTCTGAAAGTACAGCATTTAGAAAGTGACGCAACACTCCATTCACTTCACACAGTGAATTGAAGTGTTGGAACAGACTGCTTCTCTTTCAGAGAAACTCATGTGTGTTGCTGGTGAATGCTTGTAAGTAGCTTAAGGCAGTTTCAAAGGAAAGTGATTTTCTCTGAAAGTAGAGCATTTAGAAAGTGAAGCAACAACACATTCACTTCGCAGAGTGAATTGAAGTGTTGGAACACACTGCTTCTCTTTCAGAGAAACGCATTTGAGTTTCTTGTGAATGCTTGTAAGTACCTTAAGGCAGTATCAAAGGAAAGTGATTTTCTCTGAAAGTACAGCATTTAGAAAGTGAAGCAACCCTCCATTCACTTCGCACACTGAATTGAAGTGTTGGAACAGACTGCTTCTCTTTCAGAGAAACTCATGTGAGTTGCTGGTGATTGCTTGTAAGTAGCTTAAGGCACTTTCAAAGGAAAGTGATTTTCTCTGAAAGTACAGCATTTAGAAAATGAAACAACAACACATTCACTTCGCAGAGTGAATTGAAGTGTTGGAACAGACTGCTTCTCTTTCAGAGAAACTCATGTGAGTTGCTGGTGAATGCTTGTAAGTAGCTTAAGGCACTTTCAAAGGAAAGTGATTTTCTCTGAAAGTACAGCATTTAGAAAGTGAAGCAACACTCCATTCACTTTGCCCAGTGAATTGAAGTGCTGGAACAGACTGCTTTTCTTTCAGAGAAACTCATGTGAGTTGCTGATGAACGCTTGTAAGTAGCTTAAGGCAGTTTCAAAGGAAAGTGATTTTCGATGAAAGTACAGCCTTTAGAAAGTGAAGCAACACTCCATTCACTTCGCACAGTGAATTGAAGTGTTGGAACAGACTGCTTCTCTTTCAGAGAAACGCATGTGAGTTTCTTGTGAATGCTTGTAAGTAGCTTAAGGTACTTTGAAAGGAAAGTGATTTTCTATGAAAGTACAGCATTTAGAAACTGACGCAACACTCCATTCACTTCGCACAGTGAACTGAAGAGTTGGAACAGACTGCTTCTCTTTCAGAGAAACTCATGTGAGTTGCTGGTGAATGCTTGTAAGTATCTTAAGGAAGTTTCAGAGGAAAGTGATTTTCTCTGAAAGTACAGCATTTAGAAAGTGAAGCAACACTCCATTCACTTCGCACAGTGAATTGAAGTGTTGGAACAGACTGCTTCTCTTTCAGAGAAACGCATGTGAGTTTCTTGTGAATGCTTGTAAGTAGCTTAAGGCAGTATCAAAGGAAAGTGATTTTCTCTGAAAGTACAGCATTTAGAAAGTGAAACAACAACACATTCACTTCTCACAGTGAATGGAAGTGTTGGAACAGACTGCTTTCTTTCAGAGAAACTCATGTGAGTTGCTGGTGAATGCTTGTAAGTAGCTAAGGCACTTTCAAAGGAAAGTAATTTTCTCTGAAAGTACAGCATTTAGAAAGTGAAGCAACACTCCATTCACTTCGCACAGTGAATTGAAGTGTTCGAACAGACTGCTTCTATTTCAGAGAAATGAATGTGAATTGCTGGTGAAAGCTTGTAAGTAGCTTAAGGCACTTTCAAAGGAAAGTTTTTTTTCTGTGAAAGTGCAGAATTTAGAAAGTGAAGCAACACTCCATTCACTTTGCACAGTGAATTGAAGTGTTGGAACAGACTGCTTCTCTTTCAGAGAAATGCATGTGTGTTTCTAGTGAATGCTTATATTTATCTTAAGGCACTATCAAAGAAAGTGATTTTCTCTGAAATTACAGCATTTAGAAAGTGAAGCAACACTCCATTCACTTCGCACAGTGAATTGAAGTGTTGGAACAGACTGCTTCTATTTCAGAGAAATGAATGTGAATTGCTGGTGAATGCTTGTAAGTAGCTTAAGGCACTTTCAAAGGACAGTGATTTTCTCTGAAAGTACAGCATTTAGAAAGTGAAGCAACACTCCATTCACTTCGGACAGTGAATTCAAGTGTTGGAACAGACTGTTTCTCTTTCAGAGTAATGCATGAGAGTTGTTGTTGAATGCTTGTAAGTAGCTTAAGCCACTTTCAAAGGACAGTGATTTTTTCTGAAAGTACAGCATTTAGAAAGTGAAAGAACAACACTTTCACTTCGCACAGTGAATTAAAGTGTTGGAACAGACTGCTTCTCTTTCAGAGAAACTCATGTGAGTTGCTGGTGAATGCTTGTAAGTAGCTTAAGGCAGTTTCAAAAGAAAGTGATTTAATCTGAAAGTACAGCATTTAGAAAGTGAAGCAACAACACATTCACTTCTCACAGTGAATGGAAGTGTTGGAACAGACTGTATTCTTTCAGAGAAACTCATGTGAGTTGCTGGTGAATGCTTGTAAGTAGCTAAGGCACTTTCAAAGGAAAGTGATTTTCTCTGAAAGTACAGCATTTAGAAAGTGAAGCAACACTCCATTCACTTCGCACAGTGAATTGAAGTGTTCGAACAGACTGCTTCTATTTCAGAGAAATGAATGTGAATTGCTGGTGAATGCTTGTAAGTAGCTTAAGGCAGTTTCAAAGAAAGTGATTTTCCCTGAAAGTAGAGCATTTAGAAAGTGAAACAGCAACACATTCACTTCGCACAGTGAATTGAAGTGTTGGAACAGAGTGCTTCTGTTTCAAGAAACGCATGTGAATTGCTGGTGAATGCTTGTATGTAGCTTAAGGCAGTTTCAAAGGAAAGTTTTTTTCTGTGAAAGTGCAGCATTTAGAAAGTGAAGCAACACTCCATTCACTTTGCACAGTGAATTGAAGTGTTGGAACAGACTGCTAATCTTTCTGAGAAGCTCATGTGAGTTGTTGGTGAATGCTTGTAAGTAGCTTAAGGCACTTTCAAAGGAAAGTGATTTTCTCTGAAAGTACAGCATTTAGAAAGTGAAGCAACCCTCCATTCACTTCGCACAGTGAATTGAAGTGTTGGAACAGACTGCTTCTCTTTCAGAGAAATGCATGTGAGTTTCTTGTGAATGCTTATATTTATCTTAAGGCACTTTCAAAGAAAGTGATCTTCTCTGAAAGTACAGCATTTAGAAAGTGAAGCAACACTCCTTTCACTTCGCACAGTGAATTGAAGTGTTGTAACAGACTGCTTCTCTTTCAGAGAAACTCATGTGAGTTGCTGGTGAATGCTTGTAAGTAGCTTAAGGTACTTTGAAAGGAAAGTGATTTTCTCTGAAAGTACAGCATTTAGAAAGTGAAGCAACACTCCATTCACTTCGCACAGTGAATTGAAGTGTTGGAACAGACTGCTTCTCTTTCAGAGAAACGCATGTGAGTTTCTTGTGAATGCTTGTAAGTAGCTTAAGGCAGTATCAAAGGAAAGTGATTTTCTCTGAAAGTACAGCATTTAGAAAGTGAAACAACAACACATTCACTTCTCACAGTGAATGGAAGTGTTGGAACAGACTGCTTTCTTTCAGAGAAACTCATGTGAGTTGCTGGTGAATGCTTGTAAGTAGCTAAGGCACTTTCAAAGGAAAGTGATTTTCTCTGAAAGTACAGCATTTAGAAAGTGAAGCAACACTCCATTCACTTCGCACAGTGAATTGAAGTGTTCGAACAGACTGCTTCTATTTCAGAGAAATGAATGTGAATTGCTGGTGAATGCTTGTAAGTAGCTTAAGGCACTTTCAAAGGAAAGTTTTCTTTCTGTGAAAGTGCAGAATTTAGAAAGTGAAGCAACACTCCATTCACTTTGCACAGTGAATTGAAGTGTTGGAACAGACTGCTTCTCTTTCAGAGAAATGCATGTGAGTTTCTAGTGAATGCTTATATTTATCTTAAGGCACTATCAAAGAAAGTGATTTTCTCTGAAATTACAGCATTTAGAAAGTGAAGCAACACTCCATTCACTTCGCACAGTGAATTGAAGTATTGGAACAGACTGCTTCTATTTCAGAGAAATGAATGTGAATTGCTGGTGAATGCTTGTAAGTAGCTTAAGGCACTTTCAAAGGACAGTGATTTTCTCTGAAAGTACAGCATTTAGAAAGTGAAGCAACACTCCATTCACTTCGGACAGTGAATTCAAGTGTTGGAACAGACCGTTTCTCTTTCAGAGTAATGCATGAGAGTTGTTGTTGAATGCTTGTAAGTAGCTTAAGCCACTTTCAAAGGACAGTGATTTTTTCTGAAAGTACAGCATTTAGAAAGTGAAAGAACAACACTTTCACTTCGCACAGTGAATTAAAGTGTTGGAACAGACTGCTTCTCTTTCAGAGAAATGCATGTGAGTTTCTAGTGAATGCTTATATTTATCTTAAGGCACTATCAAAGAAAGTGATTTTCTCTGAAATTACAGCATTTAGAAAGTGAAGCAACACTCCATTCACTTCGCACAGTGAATTGAAGTATTGGAACAGACTGCTTCTATTTCAGAGAAATGAATGTGAATTGCTGGTGAATGCTTGTAAGTAGCTTAAGGCACTTTCAAAGGACAGTGATTTTCTCTGAAAGTACAGCATTTAGAAAGTGAAGCAACACTCCATTCACTTCGGACAGTGAATTCAAGTGTTGGAACAGACCGTTTCTCTTTCAGAGTAATGCATGAGAGTTGTTGTTGAATGCTTGTAAGTAGCTTAAGCCACTTTCAAAGGACAGTGATTTTTTCTGAAAGTACAGCATTTAGAAAGTGAAAGAACAACACTTTCACTTCGCACAGTGAATTAAAGTGTTGGAACAGACTGCTTCTCTTTCAGAGAAACTCATGTGAGTTGCTGGTGAATGCTTGTAAGTAGCTTAAGGCAGTTTCAAAAGAAAGTGATTTTCTCTGAAAGTACAGCATTTAGAAAGTGAAGCAACACTCCATTCACTTCACACATTGAATTGAAGTGTTGAACAGACTGCTTCTCTTTCAGAGAAACTCATGTGTGTTGCTGGTGAATGCTTGTAAGTAGCTTAAGGCAGTTTCAAAGAAAGTGATTTTCCCTGAAAGTAGAGCATTTAGAAAGTGAAACAGCAACACATTCACTTCGCACAGTGAATTGAAGTGTTGGAACAACTGCTTCTGTTTCAAGAAACACATGTGAATTGCTGGTGAATGCTTGTATGTAGCTTAAGGCAGTTTCAAAGGAAAGTTTTTTTCTGTGAAAGTGCAGCATTTAGAAAGTGAAGCAACACTCCATTCACTTTGCACAGTGAATTGAAGTGTTGGAACAGACTGCTAATCTTTCTGAGAAACTCATGTGAGTTGTTGGTGAATGCTTGTAAGTAGCTTAAGGCACTTTCAAAGGAAAGTGATTTTCTCTGAAAGTACAGCATTTAGAAAGTGAAGCAACCCTCCATTCACTTCGCACAGTGAATTGAAGTGTTGGAACAGACTGCTTCTCTTTCAGAGAAATGCATGTGAGTTTCTTGTGAATGCTTATATTTATCTTAAGGCACTTTCAAAGAAAGTGATCTTCTCTGAAAGTACAGCATTTAGAAAGTGAAGCAACACTCCTTTCACTTCGCACAGTGAATTGAAGTGTTGGAACAGACTGCTTCTCTTTCAGAGAAACCCATGTGAGTTGCTGGTGAATGCTTGTAAGTAGCTTAAGGTACTTTGAAAGGAAAGTGATCTTCTCTGAAAGGACAGCATTTAGAAAGTGAAGCAACACTCCTTTCACTTCGCACAGTGAATTGAAGTGTTGGAACAGACTGCTTCTCTTTCAGAGAAACTCATGTGAGTTGCTGGTGAATGCTTGTAAGTAGTTTAAGGCAGTTGCAAAGGACAGTGATTTTCTCTGAAAGTACAGCATTTAGAAAGTGACGCAACACTCCATTCACTTCACACAGTGAATTGAAGTGTTGAACAGACTGCTTCTCTTTCAGAGAAACTCATGTGAGTTGCTGGTGAATGCTTGTAAGTAGCTTAAGGCAGTTTCAAAGGAAAGTTTTTTTTCTGTGAAAGTGCAGCATTTAGAAAGTGAAGAAACACTCCATTCACATTGCACAGTGAATTGAAGTGTTGGAACAGACCGCTAATCTTTCACAGAAACTCATGTGAGTTGCTGGTGAATGCTTGTAAGAAGCCTAAGGCACTTTCAAAGGAAAGTGATTTTCTCTGAAAGTACAGCATTTAGAAAGTGAAGCGACCCTCCATTCACTTCGCACAGTGAATTGAAATGTTGGAACAGACTGCTTCGCTTTCAGAGAAATGCAAGTGAGTTTCTTGTGAATGCTTATATTTATCTTAAGGCACTTTCAAAGAAAGTGATTTTCTCTGAAAGGACAGCATTTAGAAAGTGAAGCAACACTTCATTCACTTCGCCCTGTGAATGGAAGTTTTGGAACAGACTGCTTCTCTTTCAGAGAAATGCATGTGAATTGCTGGTGAATGCTTGTAAGTAGCTTAAGGCAGTTTCAAAGGACAGTGATTTTCTCTGAAAGTACAGCATTTAGAAAGTGAAAGAACAACACTTTCACTTCGCACAGTGAATTAAAGTGTTGGAACAGACTGCTTCTCTTTCAGAGAAACTCATGTGAGTTGCTGGTGAATGCTTGTAAGTAGCTTAAGGCAGTTTCAAAAGAAAGTGATTTTCTCTGAAAGTACAGCATTTAGAAAGTGAAGCAACACTCCATTCACTTCACACATTGAATTGAAGTGTTGAACAGACTGCTTCTCTTTCAGAGAAACTCATGTGTGTTGCTGGTGAATGCTTGTAAGTAGCTTAAGGCAGTTTCAAAGAAAGTGATTTTCCCTGAAAGTAGAGCATTTAGAAAGTGAAACAGCAACACATTCACTTCGCACAGTGAATTGAAGTGTTGGAACAACTGCTTCTGTTTCAAGAAACACATGTGAATTGCTGGTGAATGCTTGTATGTAGCTTAAGGCAGTTTCAAAGGAAAGTTTTTTTCTGTGAAAGTGCAGCATTTAGAAAGTGAAGCAACACTCCATTCACTTTGCACAGTGAATTGAAGTGTTGGAACAGATTGCTAATCTTTCTGAGAAACTCATGTGAGTTGTTGGTGAATGCTTGTAAGTAGCTTAAGGCACTTTCAAAGGAAAGTGATTTTCTCTGAAAGTACAGCATTTAGAAAGTGAAGCAACCCTCCATTCACTTCGCACAGTGAATTGAAGTGTTGGAACAGACTGCTTCTCTTTCAGAGAAATGCATGTGAGTTTCTTGTGAATGCTTATATTTATCTTAAGGCACTTTCAAAGAAAGTGATCTTCTCTGAAAGTACAGCATTTAGAAAGTGAAGCAACACTCCTTTCACTTCGCACAGTTAATTGAAGTGTTGGAACAGACTGCTTCTCTTTCAGAGAAACCCATGTGAGTTGCTGGTGAATGCTTGTAAGTAGCTTAAGGTACTTTGAAAGGAAAGTGATCTTCTCTGAAAGGACAGCATTTAGAAAGTGAAGCAACACTCCTTTCACTTCGCACAGTGAATTGAAGTGTTGGAACAGACTGCTTCTCTTTCAGAGAAACTCATGTGAGTTGCTGGTGAATGCTTGTAAGTAGTTTAAGGCAGTTGCAAAGGACAGTGATTTTCTCTGAAAGTACAGCATTTAGAAAGTGACGCAACACTCCATTCACTTCACACAGTGAATTGAAGTGTTGAACAGACTGCTTCTCTTTCAGAGAAACTCATGTGAGTTGCTGGTGAATGCTTGTAAGTAGCTTAAGGCAGTTTCAAAGGAAAGTTTTTTTTCTGTGAAAGTGCAGCATTTAGAAAGTGAAGAAACACTCCATTCACATTGCACAGTGAATTGAAGTGTTGGAACAGACCGCTAATCTTTCACAGAAACTCATGTGAGTTGCTGGTGAATGCTTGTAAGAAGCCTAAGGCACTTTCAAAGGAAAGTGATTTTCTCTGAAAGTACAGCATTTAGAAAGTGAAGCGACCCTCCATTCACTTCGCACAGTGAATTGAAATGTTGGAACAGACTGCTTCGCTTTCAGAGAAATGCAAGTGAGTTTCTTGTGAATGCTTATATTTATCTTAAGGCACTTTCAAAGAAAGTGATTTTCTCTGAAAGGACAGCATTTAGAAAGTGAAGCAACACTTCATTCCCTTCGCCCTGTGAATGGAAGTTTTGGAACAGACTGCTTCTCTTTCAGAGAAATGCATGTGAATTGCTGGTGAATGCTTGTAAGTAGCTTAAGGCAGTTTCAAAGGACAGTGATTTTCTCTGAAAGTACAGCATTTAGAAAGTGAAGCAACACTCCATTCACTTCGCACAGTGAATTGAAGAGTTGAAACAGACTGCTTCTCTTTCAGAGAAACTCATGTGAGTTGCTGGTGAATGATTGTAAGTAGCTTAAGGCACTTTCAAAGGAAAGTGATTTTCTCTGAAAGGACAGCATTTAGAAAGTGAAGCAACACTCCATTCACTTTGCACAGTGAATTGAAGTGTTGGAACAGACTGCTTTTCTTTCAGAGAAACTCATGTGAGTTGCTGATGAACGCTTGTAAGTAGCTTAAGGCAGTTTCAAAGAAAAGTGATTTTCGATGAAAGTACAGTATTTAGAAAGTGAAGCAACCCTCCATTCACTTTGCACAGTGAATTGAAGTGTTGGAACAGACTGCTTCTCTTTCAGAGAAATGCATGTGAGTTTCTAGTGAATGCTTATATTTATCTTAAGGCACTATCAAAGAAAGTGATTTTCTCTGAAATTGCAGCATTTAGAAAGTGAAGCAACACTCCATTCACTTCGCACAGTGAATTGAAGTGTTGTAACAGACTGCTTCTATTTCAGAGAAATGAATGTGAATTGCTGGTGAATGCTTGTAAGTAGCTTAAGGCACTTTCAAAGGACAGTGATTTTCTCTGAAAGTACAGCATTTAGAAAGTGAAGCAACACTCCATTCACTTCGGACAGTGAATTCAAGTGTTGGAACAGACTGTTTGTCTTTCAGAGCAATGCATGAGAGTTGTTGTTGAATGCTTGTAAGTAGCTTAAGCCACTTTCAAAGGACAGTGATTTTTTCTGAAAGTACAGTATTTAGAAAGTGAAAGAACAACACTTTCACTTCGCACAGTGAATTAAAGTGTTGGAACAGACTGCTTCTCTTTCAGAGAAACTCATGTGAGTTGCTGGTGAATGCTTGTAAGAAGCTTAAGGCAGTTTTAAAGGAAAGTGATTTTCTCTGAAAGTACAGCATATAGAAAGTGAAGCAACACTCCATTCACTTCACACATTGAATGGAAGTGTTGAACAGACTGCTTCTCTTTCAGAGAAACTCATGTGTGTTGCTGGTGAATGCTTGTAAGTAGCTTAAGGCAGTTTCAAAGGAAAGTGATTTTCTCTGAAAGTACAGCATTTAGAAAGTGAAGCAACACTCCATTCACTTCACACATTGAATGGAAGTATTGAACAGACTGCTTCTCTTTCAGAGAAACTCATGAGTGTTGCTGGTGAATGCTTGTAAGTAGCTTAAGGCAGTTTCAAAGAAAGTGATTTTCTCTGAAAGTAGAGCATTTAGAAAGTGAAACAGCAACACATTCACTTCGCACAGTGAATTGAAGTGTTGGAACAGACTGCTTCTCTTACAAAGAAATTCATGTGAGTTGCTGGTGAATGCTTGTAAGTAGCTTAAGGCACTTTCAAAGGAAGTGATTTTCTCTGAAAGTACAGCATTTAGAAAGTGAAGCAACCCTCCATTCACTTCGCACCGTGAATTGAAGTGTTGGAACAGACTGCTTCTGTTTCAAGAAACGCGTGTGAATTGCTGGTGAATGCTTGTATGTACCTTAAGGCAGTTTCAAAGGAAAGTTTTTTTCTGTGAAAGTGCAGCATTTAGAAAGTGAAGCAACACTCCATTCACTTTGCACAGTGAATTGAAGTGTTGGAACAGACTGCTAATCTTTCAGAGAAACTCATGTGAGTTGCTGGTGAATGCTTGTAAGTAGCTTAAGGCACTTTCAAAGGAAAGTGATTTTCTCTGAAAGAACAGCATTTAGAAAGTGAAGCAACTGCATTCACTTTGCACAGTGAATTGAAGTGTTGGAACAAACTGCTTCTCGTTCAGAGAAATGCATGTGAGTTTCTTGTGAATGCTTATATTTATCTTAAGGCACTTTCAAAGAAAGTGATCTTCTCTGAAAATACAGCATTTAGAAAGTGAAGCAACACTCCATTCACTTCGCACAGTGAATTGAAGTGTTGGAACAGACTGCTTCTCTTTCAGAGAAACTCATGTGAGTTGCTGGAGAATGCTTGTAAGTAGCTTAAGGTACTTTGAAAGGAAAGTGATTTTCTCTGAAAGTACAGCCTTTAAAAGTGAAGCAACACTCCATTCACATCGCACAGTGAATTGAAGTGTTGGAACAGACTGCTTCTCTTTCAGAGAAACGCATGTGAGTTTCTTGTGAATGCTTGTAAGTAGCTTAAGGTACTTTGAAAGGAAAGTGATTTTCTCTGAAAGTACAGCATTTAAAAAGTGACACAACACTCCATTCACTTCGCACAGTGAATTGAAGAGTTGGAACAGACTGCTTCTCTTTCAGAGAAACTCATGTGAGTTGCTGGTGAATGCTTGTAAGTAGCTTACGGCAGTTTCATAGGAAAGTGATTTTCTCTGAAATTACAGCATTTAGTAAGTGAAGCAACACTCCATTCACTTCGCACAGTGAATTGAAGTGTGGGAACAGACTGCTTCTCTTTCAGAGAAATGCATGTGAGTTTCTTGTGAATGCTTGTAAGTAGCTTAAGGCAGTATCAAAGGAAAGTGATTTTCTCTGAAAGTACAGCACTTAGAAAGTGAAACAACAACACATTCACCTCTCACAGTGAATGGAAGTGTTGGAACAGACTGCTTTCTTTCAGAGAATCTCATGTGAGGTGCTGGTGAATGCTTGTATGTAGCTTAAGGCAGTTTCAAAGGAAAGTTTTTTTTCTGTGAAAGTGCAGCATTTAGAAAGTGAAGCAACACTCCATTCACTTTGCACAGTGAATTGAAGTGTTGGAACAGACTGCTAATCTTTCAGAGAAACTCATGTGAGTTGCTGTTGAATGCTTGTAAGTTGCTTAAGGCAGTTTCAAAGGAAAGTGATTTTCTCTGAAAGTACTGCATTTTGAAAGTGAAGCAACACTCCATTCACTTCGAACAGTGAATTGAAGTGTTGGAACAGACTGCCTTTCTTTCAGAGAAACTCATGTGAGTTGCTGATGAACGCTTGTAAGTAGCTTAAGGCAGTTTCATAGGAAAGTGATTTTCGATTAAAGTACAGCCTTTAGAAAGTGAAGCAACACTCCATTCACTTCGTACAGTGAATTGAAGTGTTGGAACAGACTGCTTCTCTTTCAGAGAAATGCATGTGAGTTTCTTGTGAATGCTTGTAAGTAGCTTAAGGTACTTTGAAAGGAAAGTGATTTTCTCTGAAAGTACAGCATTTAGAAAGTGATGCAACACCCCATTCACTTCGCACAGTGAATTGAAGAGTTGGAACAGACTGCTTCTCTTTCAGAGAAACTCATGTGAGTTGCTGGTGAATGCTTGTGAGTAGCTTAAGGCAGTTTCAGAGGAAAGTGATTTTCTCTGAAAGTACAGCATTTAGAAAGTGAAACAACACTCCATTCACTTCGCACAGTGAATTGAAGTGTTCGAACAGACTGCTTCTCTTTCAGAGAAATGCATGTGAATTGCTGGTGAATACTTGTAAGTAGCTTAAGGCAGTTTCAAAGGAAAGTTTTTTTTCTGTGAAAGTGCAGAATTTAGAAAGTGAAGCAACACTCCATTCACTTTGCACAGTGAATTGAAGTGTTGGAACAGACTGCTTCTCTTTCAGAGAAACTCATGTGAGTTGCTGGTGAACGCTTGTAAGTAGCTTAAGGCAGGTTCAAAGGAAAGTGATTTTCTCTGAAAGTACAGCATTTAGAAAGTGAAGCAACCCTCCATTCACTTCGCACAGTGAATTGAAGTGTTTGAACAGACTGCTTGTTTTTCAGAGAAATGCATGTGAGTTTCTAGTGAATGCTTATATTTATCTTAAGGCACTATCAAAGAAAGTGATTTTCTCTGAAATTACAGCATTTAGAAAGTGAAGCAACACTCCATTCACTTCACACAGTGAATTGAAGTGTTGTAACAGACTGCTTCTATTTCAGAGAAATGAATGTGAATTGCTGGTGAATGCTTGTAAGTAGCTTAAGGCACTTTCAAAGGACAGTGATTTTCTCTGAAAGTACAGCACTTAGAAAGTGAAGCAACACTCCATTCACTTCGGACAGTGAATTCAAGTGTTGGAACAGACTGTTTCTCTTTCAGAGTAATGCATGAGAGTTGTTGTTGAATGCTTGTAAGTAGCTTAAGCCACTTTCAAAAGACAGTGTTTTTTTCTGAAAGTACAGCATTTAGAAAGTGAAAGAACAACACTTTCACTTCGCACAGTGAATTAAAGTGTTGGAACAGACTGCTTCACTTTCAGAGAAACTCATGTGAGTTGCTGGTGAATGCTTGTAAGTAGCTTAAGGCAGTTTCAAAGGAAAGTGATTTTCTCTGAAAGTACAGCATTTAGAAAGTGAAGCAACACTCCATTCACTTCACACATTGAATTGAAGTGTTGAACAGACTGCTTCTTTTTCAGAGAAACTCATGTGTGTTGCTGGTGAATGCTCGTAAGTAGCTTAAGGCAGTTTCAAAGAAAGTGATTTTCTCTGAAAGTAGAGCATTTAGAAAGTGAAACAGCAACACATTCACTTCGCACAGTGAATTGAAGTGTTGGAACAGACTGCTTCTCTTACAGAGAAATTCATGAGAGTTGCTGGTGAATGCTTTTAAGTAGCTTAAGGCACTTTCAAAGGAAAGTGATTTTCTCTGAAAGTACAGCATTTAGAAAGTGAAGCAACCCTCCATTCACTTCGCACAGTGAATTGAAGTGTTGGAACAGACTGCTTCTGTTTCAAGAAACGCGTGTGAATTACTGGTGAATGCTTGTATGTAGCTTAAGGCAGTTTCAAAGGAAAGTTTTTTTCTGTGAAAGTGCAGCATTTAGAAAGTGAAGCAACACTCCATTCACTTTGCACAGTGAATTGAAGTGTTGGAAGAGACTGCTAATCTGTCAGAGAAACTCAGGTGAGTTGTTGGTGAATGCTTGTAAGTAGCTTAAGGCACTTTCAAAGGAAAGTGATTTTCTCTGAAAGAACAGCATTTAGAAAGTGAAGCAACCCTCCATTCACTTCGCACAGTGAATTGAAATGTTGGAACAGAATGCTTCTCTTTCAGAGAAATGCATGTGAGTTTCTTGTGAATGCTTATATTTATCTTAAGGCACTTTCAAAGAAAGTGATCTCCTCTGAAAATACAGCATTTAGAAAGTGAAGCAACACTCCATTCACTTCGCACAGTGAATTGAAGTGTTGGAACAGACTGCTTCTCTTTCAGAGAAACTCATGTGAGTTGCTGGTGAATGCTTGTAAGTAGCTTAAGGTACTTTGAAAGGAAAGTGATTTTCTCTGAAAGTACAGCATTTATGAAGTGACGCAACACTCCATTCACTTCGCACAGTGAATTGAAAAGTTGGAACAGACTGCTTCTCTTTCAGAGAAACTCATGTGAGTTGCTGGTGAATGCTTGTAAGTAGCTAAGGCACTTTCAAAGGAAAGTGATTTTCTCTGAAAGTACAGCATTTTGAAAGTGAAGCAACACTCCATTCACTTTGCACAGTGAATTGATGTGTTGGAACAGACTGCTTCTCTTTCAGAGAAACTCATGTGAGTTGCTGGTGAATGCTTGTAAGTAGCTTAAGGCACTTTCAAAGGAAAGTGATTTTCTCTGAAAGTACAGCATTTAGAAAGTGAAGCAACACTCCATTCACTTTGCACAGTGAATTGAAGTGTTGGAACAGACTGCTTCTCTTTCAGAGAAACTCATGTGAGTAGCTGGTGAACGCTTGTAAGTAGCTTAAGGCAGGTTCAAAGGAAAGTGATTTTCTCTGAAAGTACAGCCTTTAGAAAGTGAAGCAACACTCCATTCACATCGCACAGTGAATTGAAGTGTTGGAACAGACTGCTTCTCTTTCAGAGAAACGCATGTGAGTTTCTTGTGAATGCTTGTAAGTAGCTTAAGGTACTTTGAAAGGAAAGTGATTTTCTCTGAAAGTGCAGCATTTAGAAAGTGAAGCAACACTCCATTCACTTTGCACAGTGAATTGAAGAGTTGGAAGAGACTGCTTCTCTTTCAGAGAAACTCATGTGAGTTGCTGGTGAATGCTTGTAAGTAGCTTAAGGCAGTTTCATAGGAAAGTGATTTTCTCTGAAAGTACAGCATTTAGAAAGTGAAACAACAACACATTCACTTCTCACAGTGAATGGAAGTGTTGGAACAGACTGCTTTCTTTCAGAGAATCTCATGTGAGTTGCTGGTGAATGCTTGTATGTAGCTTAAGGCAGTTTCAAAGGAAAGTTTTTTTCTGTGAAAGTGCAGCATTTAGAAAGTGAAGCAACACTCCATTCACTTTGCACAGTGAATTGAAGTGTTGGAACAGACTGCTAATCTTTCAGAGAAACTCATGTGAGTTACTGGTGAATGCTTGTAAGTTGCTAAAGGCACTTTCAAAGGAAAGTGATTTTCTCTGAAAGTACTGCATTTTGAAAGTGAAGCAACACTCCATTCACTTCGAACAGTGAATTGAAGTGTTGGAACAGACTGCTTTTCTTTCAGAGAAACTCATGTGAGTTGCTGATGAACGCTTGTAAGTAGCTTAAGGCAGTTTCAAAGGAAAGTGATTTTCGATAAAAGTACAGCCTTTAGAAAGTGAAGCAACACTCCATTCACTTCGCACAGTGAATTGAAGTGTTGGAACAGACTGCTTCTCTTTCAGAGAAACGCATGTGAGTTTCTTGTGAATGCTTGTAAGTAGCTTAAGGTACTTTGAAAGGAAAGTGATTTTCTCTGAAAGTACAGCATTTAGAAAGTGACGCAACACTCCATTCACTTCGCACAGTGAAATGAAGAGTTGGAACAGACTGCTTCACTTTCAGAGAAGCTCATGTGAGTTGCTGGTGAATGCTTGTAAGTAGCTTAAGGCAGTTTCAGAGGAAAGTGATTTTCTCTGAAAGTACAGCATTTAGAAAGTGAAGCAACACTCCATTCACTTTGCACAGTGAATTGAAGTGTTGGAACAGACTGCTTCCCTTTCAGAGAAACGCATGTGAGTTTCTTGTGAATGCTTGTAAGTAGCTTAAGGCAGTGTCAAAGGAAAGTGATTTTCTCTGAAAGTACAGCATTTAGAAAGTGAAACAACAACACATTCACTTCTCACAGTGAATGGAAGTGTTGGAACAGACTGCTTTCTTTCAGAGAAACTCATGTGAGTTGCTGGTGAATGCTTTTAAGTAGCTAAGGCACTTTCAAAGGAAAGTGATTTTCTCTGAAAGTACAGCATTTAGAAAGTGAAGCAACACTCCATTCACTTCGCACAGTGAATGGAAGTGTTCGAACAGACTGCTTCTCTTTCAGAGAAACGCATGTGAATTGCTGGTGAATGCTTGTAAGTAGCTTAAGGCAGTTTCAAAGGAAAGTTTTTTTCTGTGAAAGTGCAGAATTTAGAAAGTGAAGCAACACTCCATTCTCTTTGCACAGTGAATTGAAGTGTTGGAACAGACTGCTTCTCTTTCAGAGAAACTCATGTGAGTTGCTGGTGAACGTTTGTAAGTAGCTTAAGGCAGGTTCAAAGGAAAGTGATTTTCTCTGAAAGTACAGCATTTAGAAAGTGAAGCAACCCTCCATTCACTTCGCACAGTGAATTGAAGTGTTGGAACAGACTGCTTCTCTTTCAGAGAAATGCATGTGAGTTTCTAGTGAATGCTTATATTTATCTTAAGGCACTATCAAAGAAAGTGATTTTCTCTGAAATTACAGCATTTAGAAAGTGAAGCAACACTCCATTCACTTCGCACAGTGAATTGAAGTGTTGTAACAGACTGCTTCTATTTCAGAGAAATGAATGTGAATTGCTGGTGAATGCTTGTAAGTAGCTTAAGGCACTTTCAAAGGACAGTGATTTTCTCTGAAAGTACAGAATTTAGAAAGTGAAGCAACACTCCATTCACTTCGGACAGTGAATTCAAGTGTTGGAACAGACTGTTTCTCTTTCAGAGAAATGCATGAGAGTTGTTGTTGAATGCTTGTAAGTAGCTTAAGCCACTTTCAAAGGACTGTGATTTTTTCTGAAAGTACAGCATTTAGAAAGTGAAAGAACAACACTTTCACTTCGCACAGTGAATTAAAGTGTTGGAACAGACTGCTTCTATTTCAGAGAA
This sequence comes from Myodes glareolus, assembly GCF_982192425.1. Lineage (NCBI taxonomy): Eukaryota > Metazoa > Chordata > Mammalia > Rodentia > Cricetidae > Myodes > Myodes glareolus. The sequence continues at coordinate 170,079 of NW_028263258.1, forward strand.
ATTCATGTGAGTTGCTGGTGAATGCTTGTAAGTAGCTTAAGGCAGTTTCAAAGGAAAGTGATTTTCTCTGAAAGTACAGCATTTAGTAAGTGAAGCAACACTCCATTCACTTCACACATTGAATTGAAGTGTTGAACAGACTGCTTCTCTTTCAGAGAAACTCATGTGTGTTGCTGGTGAAGGCTTGTAAGTAGCTTAAGGCAGTTTCAAAGAAAGTGATTTTCTCTGAAAGTAGAGCATTTTGAAAGTGAAACAGCAACACATTCACTTCGGACAGTGAATTGAAGTGTTGGAACAGACTGCTTCTCTTACAGAGAAATTCATGTGAGTTGCTGGTGAATGCTTGTAAGTACCTTAAGGCACTTTCAAAGGAAAGTGATTTTCTCTGAAAGTACAGCATTTAGAAAGTGAAGCAACCCTCCATTCACTTCGCACAGTGAATTGAAGTGTTGGAACAGACTGCTTCTGTTTCAAGAAACGCGTGTGAATTGCTGGTGGATGCTTGTATGTAGCTTAAGGCAGTTTCAAAGGAAAGTTTTTTTCTGTGAAAGTGCAGCATTTAGAAAGTGAAGCAACACTCCATTCACTTTGCACAGTGAATTGAAGTGTTGGAACAGACTGCTAATCTTTCAGAGAAACTCATGTGAGTTGTTGGTGAATGCTTGCAAGTAGCTTATGGCACTTTCAAAGGAAAGTGATTTTCTCTGAAAAAACAGCATTTAGAAAGTGAAGCAACCCTCTATTCACTTCGCACAGTGAATTGAAGTGTTGGAACAGACTGCTTCTCTTTCAGAGAAATGCAGGTGAGTTTCTTGTGAATGCTTATATTTATCTTAAGGCACTTTCACAGAAAGTGATCTTCTCTGAAAATACAGCATTTAGAAAGTGAAGCAACACTCCATTCACTTCGCACAGTGAATTGAAGTGTTGGAACAGACTGCTTCTCTTTCAGAGAAACTCATGTGAGTTGCTGGTGAATGCTTGTAAGTAGCTTAAGGTACTTTGAAGGGAAAGTGATTTTCTCTGAAAGTACAGCATTTATAAAGTGACGCAACACTCCATTCACTTCGCACAGTGAATTGAAGAGTTGGAACAGACTGCTTCTCTTTCAGAGAAACTCATGTGAGTTGCTGGTGAATGCTTGTAAGTAGTTTAAGGCATTTTCAAAGGAAAGTGATTTTCTCTGAAAGTACAGCATTTTGAAAGTGAAGCAACACTCCATTCACTTTGCACAGTGAATTGAAGTGTTGGAACAGACTGCTTCTCTTTCAGAGAAACTCATGTGAGTTGCTGGTGAATGCTTGTAAGTAGCTTAAGGCACTTTCAAAGGAAAGTGATTTTCTCTGAAAGTACAGCATTTAGAAAGTGAAGCAACACTCCATTCACTTTGCACAGTGAATTGAAGTGTTGGAACAGACTGCTTCTCTTTCAGAGAAACTCATGTGAGTTGCTGGTGAACGCTTGTAAGTAGCTTAAGGCAGGTTCAAAGGAAAGTGATTTTCTCTGAAAGTACAACCTTTAGAAAGTGAAGCAACACTCCATTCACATCGCACAGTGAATTGAAGTGTTGGAACAGACTGCTTCTCTTTCAGAGAAACGCATGTGAGTTTCTTGTGAATGCTTGTAAGTAGCTTAAGGTACTTTGAAAGGAAAGTGATTTTCTCTGAAAGTACAGCATTTAAAAAGTGACGCAACACTCCATTCACTTTGCGCAGTGAATTGAAGAGTTGGAAGAGACTGCTTCTCTTTCAGAGAAACTCATGTGAGTTGCTGGTGAATGCTTGTAAGTAGCTTAAGGCAGTTTCATAGGAAAGTGATTTTCTCTGAAATTACAGCATTTAGAAAGTGAAGCAACACTCCATTCACTTCGCACAGTGAATTGAAGTGTTGGAACAGACTGCTTCTCTTTCAGAGAAACGCATGTGAGTTTCTTGTGAATGCTTGTAAGTAGCTTAAGGCAGTATCAAAGGAAAATGATTTTCTCTGAAAGTACAGCATTTAGAAAGTGAAACAACAACACATTCACTTCTCACAGTGAATGGAAGTGTTGGAACAGACTGCTTTCTTTCAGAGAATCTCATGTGAGGTGCTGGTGAATGCTTGTATGTAGCTTAAGTCAGTTTCAAAGGAAAGTTTTTTTTTCTGTGAAAGTGCAGCATTTAGAAAGTGAAGCAGCACTCCATTCACTTTGCACAGTGAATTGAAGTGTTGGAACAGACTGCTAATCTTTCAGAGAAACTCATGTGAGTTGCTGGTGAATGCTTGTAAGTTGCTTAAGGCAGTTTCAAAGGAAAATGATTTTCTCTGAAAGTACTGCATTTTGAAAGTGAAGCAACACTCCATTCACTTCGAACAGTGAATTGAAGTGTTGGAACAGACGGCTTCTCTTTCAGAAAAATGAATGTGAATTGCTGGTGAATGCTTGTAAGTAGCTTAAGGCACTTTCAAAAGACAGTGATTTTCTCTGAAAGTACAGCATTTAGAAAGTGAAGCAACACTCCATTCACTTCGCGCAGTGAATTGAAGTGTTGGAACAGACTGCTTCTCTTTCAGGGAAACTCATGTGTGTTGCTGGTGAATGCTTGTAAGTAGCTTAAGGCACTTTCAAAGGAAAGTGATTTTCTCTGAAACTAGAGCATTTAGAAAGTGAAACAACAACACATTCACTTCGCACAGTGAATAGATGTGTTGGAACAGACTGCTTCTCTTTCAGAGAAACTCATGAGAGTTGCTGGTGAATACTTGTAAGTAGCTTAAGGTACTTTGAAAGGAAAGTGATTTTCTCTGAAAGGACAGCATTTAGAAAGTGAAGCAACACTCCATTCACTTCGCACAGTGAATTGAAGTGTTGGAACAGACTGCTTCTCTTTCAGAGAAACGCATGTGAGTTTCTTGTGAATGCTTGAAAGTAGCTTAAGGCAGTATCAAAGGAAAATGATTTTATCTGAAAGTACAGCATTTAGAAAGTGAAACAACAACACATTCACTTCTCACAGTGAATGGAAGTGTTGGAACAGACTGCTTTCTTTCAGAGAATCTCATGTGAGTTGCTGGTGAATGCTTGTATGTAGCTTAAGGCAGTTTTAAAGGAAAGTTTTTTTTCTGTGAAAGTGCAGCATTTAGAAAGTGAGGCAACACTCCATTCACTTTGCACAGTGAATTGAATTGTTGGAACAGACTGCTAATCTTTCAGAGAAACTCATGTTAGTTGCTGGTGAATGCTTGTAAGTTGCTTAAGGCAGTTTCAAAGGAAAGTGATTTTCTCTGAAAGTACTGCATTTTGAAAGTGAAGCAACACTCCATTCACTTCGAACAGTGAATTGAAGTGTTGGAACAGACGGCTTCTCTTTCAGAAAAATGAATGTGAATTGCTGGTGAATGCTTGTAAGTAGCTAAAGGCACTTTCAAAAGACAGTGATTTTCTCTGAAAGTACAGCATTTAGAAAGTGAAGCAACACTCCATTCACTTCGCACAGTGAATTGAAGTGTTGGAACAGACTGCTTCTCTTTCAGGGAAACTCATGTGTGTTGCTGGTGAATGCTTGTAAGTAGCTTAAGGCACTTTCAAAGGAAAGTGATTTTCTCTGAAAGTAGAGCATTTAGAAAGTGAAACAACAACACATTCACTTCGCACAGTGAATAGATGTGTTGGAACAGACTGCTTCTCTTTCAGAGAAACTCATGTGAGTTGCTGGTGAATACTTGTAAGTAGCTTAAGGTACTTTGAAAGGAAAGTGATTTTCTCTGAAAGTACAGCATTTAGAAGGTGAAGGAACACTCCATTCACTTCGCACAGTGAATTGAAGTGTTGGAAAAGACTGCTTCTCTTTCAGAGAAACGCATGTGAGTTTCTTGTGAATGCTTGTAAGTAGCTTAAGGCAGTATCAAAGGAAAGTGAATTTCTCTGAAAGTACAGCATTTAGAAAGTGAACAACAACACATTCACTTCGCACAGTGAATTGAAGTGTTGGAACAGACTGCTTCTCTTTCAGAGTAATGCATGAGAGTTGTTGGTGAATGCTTTTAAGTAGCTTAAGGCACTTTCAAAGAAGAGTGATTTTCTCTGAAAGTACAGCATTTAGAAAGTGAAACAACAATACATTCACTTCGCACAGTGAATTAAAGTGTTGGAACAGACTGCTTCTCTTTCAGAGAAACTCATGTGAGTTGCTGGTGAATGCTTGTAAGTAGCTTAAGGCAGTTTCAAAGGACAGTGATTTTCTCTGAAAGGACAGCATTTAGAAACTGACGCAACACTCCATTCACTTCACACAGTGAATTGAAGTTTTGAACAGATTGCTTCTCTTTCAGAGAAACTCATGTGTGTTGCTGGTGAATGCTTGTAAGTAGCTTAAGGCAGTTTCAAAGAAAGTGATTTTCTCTGAAAGTAGAGCATTTAGAAAGTGACACAACACTCCATTCATTTTGCACAGTGAATTGAAGTGTTGGAACAGACTGCTAATCTTTCAGATAAACTCATGTGAGTTGCTGGTGAATGCTTGTAAGTAGCTTAAGGCACTTTCAAAGGAAAGTGATTTTCTCTGAAAGTACAGCATTTAGAAAGTGAAACAACAACACATTCACTTCGCAGAGTGAATTGAAGTGTTGGAACAGACTGCTTCTCTTTCACAGAAACGCATGTGAATTGCTGGTGAATTCTTGTAAGTAGCTTAAGGCAGTTTCAAAGGAAAGTTTTTTTCTGTGAAGGTGCAGCATTTAGAAAGTGAAGCAACACTCCATTCACTTTGCACAGTGAATTGAAGTGTTGGAACAGACCGCTAATCTTTCAGAGAAACTCATGTGAGTTGCTGGGGAATGCTTGTAAGTAGCTTAAGACACTTTCAAAGGAAAGTGATTTTCTCTGAATGTACAGCATTTAGAAAGTGAAGCGACCCTCCATTCACTTCGCACAGTGAATTGAAATGTTGGAACCGACTGCTTCGCTTTCAGAGAAATGCAAGTGAGTTTCTTGTGAATGCTTATATTTTTCTTAAGGCACTTTCAAAGAAAGTGATTTTCTCTGAAAGTACAGCATTTAGAAAGTGAAGCAACACTCCATTCACTTCGCCCTGTGATTTGAAGTGTTGGAACAGACTGCTTCTCTTTCAGAGAAATGCATGTGAATTGCTGGTGAATGCTTGTAAGTAGCTTAAGGCAGTTTCAAAGGACAGTGATTTTCTCTGAAAGTACAGCCTTTAGAAATTGAAGCAACACTCCATTCACTTCGCACAGTGAATTGAAGTGTTGGAACAGACTGCTTCTCTTTCAGAGAAACTCATGTGAGTTGCTGGTGAATGCTTGTAAGTAGCTTAAGGCACTTTCAAAGGAAAGTGATTTTCTCTGAAAGTACAGCATTTAGAAAGTGAAGCCACACTCCATTCACTTTGCACAGTGAATTGAAGTGTTGGAACAGACTGCTTTTCTTTCAGAGAAACTCATGTGAGTTGCTGATGAACACGTGTAAGTAGCTTAAGGCAGTTTCAAAGGAAAGTGATTTTCGATGAAAGTACAGCCTTTAGAAAGTGAAGCAACACTCCATTCACTTCGCACAGTGAATTGAAGTGTTGGAACAGACTGCTTCTGTTTCAAGAAACGCGTGTGAATTGCTGGTGAATGCTTGTATGTAGCTTAAGGCAGTTTCAAAGGAAAGTTTTTTTCTGTGAAAGTGCAGCATTTAGAAAGTGAAGCAACACTCCATTCACTTTGCACAGTGAATTGAAGTGTTGGAACAGACTGCTAATCTTTCAGAGAAACTCATGTGAGTTGTTGGTGAATGCTTGCAAGTAGCTTATGGCACTTTCAAAGGAAAGTGATTTTCTCTGAAAAAACAGCATTTAGAAAGTGAAGCAACCCTCTATTCACTTCGCACAGTGAATTGAAGTGTTGGAACAGACTGCTTCTCTTTCAGAGAAATGCAGGTGAGTTTCTTGTGAATGCTTATATTTATCTTAAGGCACTTTCACAGAAAGTGATCTTCTCTGAAAATACAGCATTTAGAAAGTGAAGCAACACTCCATTCACTTCGCACAGTGAATTGAAGTGTTGGAACAGACTGCTTCTCTTTCAGAGAAACTCATGTGAGTTGCTGGTGAATGCTTGTAAGTAGCTTAAGGTACTTTGAAGGGAAAGTGATTTTCTCTGAAAGTACAGCATTTATAAAGTGACGCAACACTCCATTCACTTCGCACAGTGAATTGAAGAGTTGGAACAGACTGCTTCTCTTTCAGAGAAACTCATGTGAGTTGCTGGTGAATGCTTGTAAGTAGTTTAAGGCAGTTTCAAAGGAAAGTGATTTTCTCTGAAAGTACAGCATTTTGAAAGTGAAGCAACACTCCATTCACTTTGCACAGTGAATTGAAGTGTTGGAACAGACTGCTTCTCTTTCAGAGAAACTCATGTGAGTTGCTGGTGAATGCTTGTAAGTAGCTTAAGGCACTTTCAAAGGAAAGTGATTTTCTCTGAAAGTACAGCATTTAGAAAGTGAAGCAACACTCCATTCACTTTGCACAGTGAATTGAAGTGTTGGAACAGACTGCTTCTCTTTCAGAGAAACTCATGTGAGTTGCTGGTGAACGCTTGTAAGTAGCTTAAGGCAGGTTCAAAGGAAAGTGATTTTCTCTGAAAGTACAGCCTTTAGAAAGTGAAGCAACACTCCATTCACATCGCACAGTGAATTGAAGTGTTGGAACAGACTGCTTCTCTTTCAGAGAAACGCATGTGAGTTTCTTGTGAATGCTTGTAAGTAGCTTAAGGTACTTTGAAAGGAAAGTGATTTTCTCTGAAAGTACAGCATTTAAAAAGTGACGCAACACTCCATTCACTTCGCACAGTGAATTGAAGAGTTGGAAGAGACTGCTTCTCTTTCAGAGAAACTCATGTGAGTTGCTGGTGAATGCTTGTAAGTAGCTTAAGGCAGTTACATAGGAAAGTGATTTTCTCTGAAATTACAGCATTTAGAAAGTGAAGCAACACTCCATTCACTTCGCACAGTGAATTGAAGTGTTGGAACAGACTGCTTCTCTTTCAGAGAAACGCATGTGAGTTTCTTGTGAATGCTTGTAAGTAGCTTAAGGCAGTATCAAATGAAAATGATTTTCTCTGAAAGTACAGCATTTAGAAAGTGAAACAACAACACATTCACTTCTCACAGTGAATGGAAGTGTTGGAACAGACTGCTTTCTTTCAGAGAATCTCATGTGAGTTGCTGGTGAATGCTTGTATGTAGCTTAAGTCAGTTTCAAAGGAAAGTTTTTTTTCTGTGAAAGTGCAGCATTTAGAAAGTGAAGCAGCACTCCATTCACTTTGCACAGTGAATTGAAGTGTTGGAACAGACTGCTAATCTTTCAGAGAAACTCATGTGAGTTGCTGGTGCATGCTTGTAAGTTGCTTAAGGCAGTTTCAAAGGAAAGTGATTTTCTCTGAAAGTACTGCATATTGAAAGTGAAGCAACACTCCATTCACTTCGAACAGTGAATTGAAGTGTTGGAACAGACGGCTTCTCTTTCAGAAAAATGAATGTGAATTGCTGGTGAATGCTTGTAAGTAGCTTAAGGCACTTTCAAAAGACAGTGATTTTCTCTGAAAGTACAGCATTTAGAAAGTGAAGCAACACTCCATTCACTTCGCACAGTGAATTGAAGTGTTGGAACAGACTGCTTCTCTTTCAGGGAAACTCATGTGTGTTGCTGGTGAATGCTTGTAAGTAGCTTAAGGCACTTTCAAAGGAAAGTGATTTTCTCTGAAACTAGAGCATTTAGAAAGTGAAACAACAACACATTCACTTCGCACAGTGAATAGATGTGTTGGAACAGACTGCTTCTCTATCAGAGAAACTCATGAGAGTTGCTGGTGAATACTTGTAAGTAGCTTAAGGTACTTTGAAAGGAAAGTGATTTTCTCTGAAAGGACAGCATTTAGAAAGTGAAGCAACACTCCATTCACTTCGCACAGTGAATTGAAGTGTTGGAACAGACTGCTTCTCTTTCAGAGAAACGCATGTGAGTTTCTTGTGAATGCTTGTATGTAGCTTAAGGCAGTAACAAAGGAAAGTGAATTTCTCTGAAAGTACAGCATTTAGAAAGTGAACAACAACACATTCACTTCGCACAGTGAATTGAAGTGTTGGAACAGACTGCTTCTCTTTCAGAGTAATGCATGAGAGTTGTTGGTGAATGCTTTTAAGTAGCTTAAGGCACTTTCAAAGAAGAGTGATTTTCTCTGAAAGTACAGCATTTAGAAAGTGAAACAACAATACATTCACTTCGCACAGTGAATTAAAGTGTTGGAACAGACTGCTTCTCTTTCAGAGAAACTCATGTGAGTTGCTGGTGAATGCTTGTAAGTAGCTTAAGGCAGTTTCAAAGGACAGTGATTTTCTCTGAACGGACAGCATTTAGAAAGTGACGCAACACTCCATTCACTTCGCACAGTGAATTGAAGAGTTGGAAGAGACTGCTTCTCTTTCAGAGAAACTCATGTGAGTTGCTGGTGAATGCTTGTAAGTAGCTTTAGGCAGTTTCATAGGAAAGTGATTTTCTCTGAAATTACAGCATTTAGAAAGTGAAGCAACACTCCATTCACTTCGCACAGTGAATTGAAGTGTTGGAACAGACTGCTTCTCTTTCAGAGAAACGCATGTGAGTTTCTTGTGAATGCTTGAAAGTAGCTTCAGGCAGTATCAAAGGAAAATGATTTTATCTGAAAGTACAGCATTTAGAAAGTGAAACAACAACACATTCACTTCTCACAGTGAATGGAAGTGTTGGAACAGACTGCTTTCTTTCAGAGAATCTCATGTGAGTTGCTGGTGAATGCTTGTATGTAGCTTAAGGCAGTTTTAAAGGAAAGTTTTTTTTCTGTGAAAGTGCAGCATTTAGAAAGTGAAGCAACACTCCATTCACTTTGCACAGTGAATTGAAGTGTTGGAACAGACTTCTAATCTTTCAGAGAAACTCATGTTAGTTGCTGGTGAATGCTTGTAAGTTGCTTAAGGCAGTTTCAAAGGAAAGTGATTTTCTCTGAAAGTACTGCATTTTGAAAGTGAAGCAACACTCCATTCACTTCGAACAGTGAATTGAAGTGTTGGAACAGACGGCTTCTCTTTCAGAAAAATGAATGTGAATTGCTGGTGAATGCTTGTAAGTAGCTAAAGGCACTTTCAAAAGACAGTGATTTTCTCTGAAAGTACAGCATTTAGAAAGTGAAGCAACACTCCATTCACTTCGCACAGTGAATTGAAGTGTTGGAACAGACTGCTTCTCTTTCAGGGAAACTCATGTGTGTTGCTGGGGAATGCTTGTAAGTAGCTTAAGGCACTTTCAAAGGAAAGTGATTTTCTCTGAAAGTAGAGCATTTAGAAAGTGAAACAACAACACATTCACTTCGCACAGTGAATAGATGTGTTGGAACAGACTGCTTCTCTTTCAGAGAAACTCATGTGAGTTGCTGGTGAATACTTGTAAGTAGCTTAAGGTACTTTGAAAGGAAAGTGATTTTCTCTGAAAGTACAGCATTTAGAAGGTGAAGGAACACTCCATTCACTTCGCACAGTGAATTGAAGTGTTGGAAAAGACTGCTTCTCTTTCAGAGAAACGCATGTGAGTTTCTTGTGAATGCTTGTAAGTAGCTTAAGGCAGTATCAAAGGAAAGTGAATTTCTCTGAAAGTACAGCATTTAGAAAGTGAACAACAACACATTCACTTTGCACAGTGAATTGAAGTGTTGGAACAGACTGCTTCTCTTTCAGAGTAATGCATGAGACTTGTTGGTGAATGCTTTTAAGTAGCTTAAGGCACTTTCAAAGAAGAGTGATTTTCTCTGAAAGTACAGCATTTAGAAAGTGAAACAACAATACATTCACTTCGCACAGTGAATTAAAGTGTTGGAACAGACTGCTTCTATTTCAGAGAAACTCATGTGAGTTGCTGGTGAATGCTTGTAAGTAGCTTAAGGCAGTTTCAAAGGACAGTGATTTTCTCTGAAAGGACAGCATTTAGAAACTGACGCAACACTCCATTCACTTCACACAGTGAATTGAAGTGTTGAACAGACTGCTTCTCTTTCAGAGAAACTCATGTGTGTTGCTGGTGAATGCTTGTAAGTAGCTTAAGGCAGTTTCAAAGAAAGTGATTTTCTCTGAAAGTAGAGCATTTAGAAAGTGAAACAACAACACATTCACTTCACACAGTGAATTGATGTGTTGGAACAGACTGCTTTTCTTTCAGAAAAACTCATGTGAGTTGCTGGTGAATGCTTGTAAGTAGCTTAAGGTACTTTGAAAGGAAAGTGATTTTCTCTGAAAGTACAGCATTTAGAAAGTGACACAACACTCCATTCACTTTGCACAGTGAATTGATGTGTTGGAACAGACTGCTAATCTTTCAGATAAACTCATGTGAGTTGCTGGTGAATGCTTGTAAGTAGCTTAAGGCACTTTCAAAGGAAAGTGATTTTCTCTGAAAGTACAGCATTTAGAAAGTGAAACAACAACACATTCACTTCGCAGAGTGAATTGAAGTGTTGGAACAGACTGCTTCTCTTTCACAGAAACGCATGTGAATTGCTGGTGAATTCTTGTAAGTAGCTTAAGGCAGTTTCAAAAGAAAGTTTTTTTCTGTGAAGGTGCAGCATTTAGAAAGTGAAGCAACACTCCATTCACTTTGCACAGTGAATTGAAGTGTTGGAACAGACCGCTAATATTTCAGAGAAACTCATGTGAGTTGCTGGGGAATGCTTGTAAGTAGCTTAAGACACTTTCAAAGGAAAGTGATTTTCTCTGAATGTACAGCATTTAGAAAGTGAAGCGACCCTCCATTCACTTCGCACAGTGAATTGAAATGTTGGAACCGACTGCTTCGCTTTCAGAGAAATGCAAGTGAGTTTCTTGTGAATGCTTATATTTTTCTTAAGGCACTTTCAAAGAAAGTGATTTTCTCTGAAAGTACAGCATTTAGAAAGTGAAGCAACACTCCATTCACTTCGCCCTGTGAATTGAAGTGTTGGAACAGACTGCTTCTCTTTCAGAGAAATGCATGTGAATTGCTGGTGAATGCTTGTAAGTAGCTTAAGGCAGTTTCAAAGGACAGTGATTTTCTCTGAAAGTACAGCCTTTAGAAAGTGAAGCAACACTCCATTCACTTCGCACAGTGAATTGAAGTGTTGGAACAGACTGCTTCTCTTTCAGAGAAACTCATGTGAGTTGCTGGTGAATGCTTGTAAGTAGCTTAAGGCACTTTCAAAGGAAAGTGATTTTCTCTAAAAGGACAGCATTTAGAAAGTGAAGCCACACTCCATTCACTTTGCACAGTGAATTGAAGTGTTGGAACAGACTGCTTTTCTTTCAGAGAAACTCATGTGAATTGCTGATGAACACGTGTAAGTAGCTTAAGGCAGTTTCAAAGGAAAGTGATTTTCGATGAAAGTACAGCCTTTAGAAAGTGAAGCAACACTCCATTCACTTCGCACAGTGAATTGAAGTGTTGGAACAGACTGCTTCTCTTTCAGAGAAACGCATGTGAGTTTCTTGTGAATGCTTGTAAGTAGCTTAAGGTACTTTGAAAGAAAAGTGATTTTCTCTGAAAGTACAGCATTTAGAAAGTGACGCAACACTCCATTCACTTCGCACAGTGAATTGAAGAGTTGGAACAGACTGCTTCTCTTTCAGAGAAACTCATGTGAGTTGCTGGTGAATGCTTGTAAGTAGCTTAAGGCAGTTTCAGAGGAAAGTGATTTTCTCTGAAAGTACAGCATTTAGAAAGTGAAGCAACACTCCATTCACTTCGCACAGTGAATTGAAGTGTTGGAACAGACTGCTTCTCTTTCAGAGAAACGCATGTGAGTTTCTTGTGAATGCTTGTAAGTGGCTAAGGCAGTATCAAAGGAAAGTGATTTTCTCTGAAAGTACAGCATTTAGAAAGTGAAACAACAACACATTCACTTCTCACAGTGAATGGAAGTGTTGGAACAGACTGCTTTCTTTCAGAGAAATTCATGTGAGTTGCTGGTGAATGCTTTTAAGTAGCTAAGGCACTTTCAAAGGAAAGTGATTTTCTCTGAAAGTACAGCATTTAGAAAGTGAAGCAACACTCCATTCACTTCGCACAGTGAATTGAAGTGTTGGAACAGACTGCTTCTATTTCAAGAAACGCATGTGACTTGCTGGTGAATGCTTGTATGTAGCTTAAGGCAGTTTCAAAGGAAAGTTTTTTTCTGTGAAAGTGCAGCATTTAGAAAGTGAAGCAACACTCCATTCAGTTTGCACAGTGAATTGAAGTGTTGGAACAGACTGCTAATCTTTCAGAGAACCTCATGTGAGTTGTTGGTGAATGCTTGTAAGTAGCTTAAGGCACTTTCAAAGGAAAGTGATTTTCTCTGAAAGTACAGCATTTAGAAAGTGAAGCAACCCTCCATTCACTTCACACAGTGAATTGAAGTGCTGGAAAAGACTGCTTCTCTTTCAGAGAAATGCATTGAGTTTCTTGTGAATGCTTATATTTATCTTAAGGCACTTTCAAAGAAAGTGATCTTCTCTGAAAGTACAGCATTTAGAAAGTGAAGCAACACTCCATTCACTTCGCACAGTGAATTGAAGTGTTGGAACAGACTGCTTCTCTTTCAGAGAAACTCATGTGAGTTGCTGGTGAATGCTTGTAAGTAGTTAAAGCAGTTTCAAAGGAAAGTGATTTTCTCTGAAAGTACAGCATTTTGAAAGTGAAGCAACACTCCATTCACTTTGCACAGTGAATTGTAGAGTTGGAACAGACTGCTTCTCTTTCAGAGAAACTCATGTGAGTTGCTGGTGAATGCTTGTAAGTAGCTTAAGGCACTTTCAAAGGAAAGTGATTTTCTCTGAAAGGACAGCATTTAGAAAGTGAAGCAACACTCCATTCACTTCGCACAGTGAATCGAAGTGTTGGAACGGACTGCTTCTCTTTCAGAGAAACTCATGTGTGTTTCTTGTGAATGCTTGTAAGTAGCTTAAGGCAGTATCAAAGGAAAGTGAATTTCTCTGAAAGTACAGCATTTAGAAAGTGAACAACAACACATTCACTTCGCACAGTGAATTGAAGTGTTGGAACAGACTGCTTCTCTTTCAGAGTAATGCATGAGAGTTGTTGGTGAATGCTTTTAAGTAGCTTAAGGCACTTTCAAAGAAGAGTGATTTTCTCTGAAAGTACAGCATTTAGAAAGTGAAACAACAATACATTCACTTCGCACAGTGAATTAAAGTGTTGGAACAGACAGCTTCTCTTTCAGAGAAACTCATGTGAGTTGCTGGTGAATGCTTGTAAGTAGCTTAAGGCAGTTTCAAAGGACAGTGATTTTCTCTGAAAGTACAGCATTTAGAAAGTGACGCAACACTCCATTCACTTCGCACAGTGAATTGAAGAGTTGGAAGAGACTGCTTCTCTTTCAGAGAAACTCATGTGAGTTGCTGGTGAATGCTTGTAAGTAGCTTAAGGCAGTTTCATAGGAAAGTGATTTTCTCTGAAATTACAGCATTTAGAAAGTGAAGCAACACTCCATTCACTTCGCACAGTGAATTGAAGTGTTGGAACAGACTGCTTCTCTTTCAGAGAAACGCATGTGAGTTTCTTGTGAATGCTTGTAAGTAGCTAAGGCAGTATCAAAGGAAAATGATTTTATCTGAAAGTACAGAATTTAGTGAGTGAAACAACAACACATTCACTTCTCACAGTGAATGGAAGTGTTGGAACAGACTGCTTTCTTTCAGAGAATCTCATGTGAGTTGCTGGTGAATGCTTGTATGTAGCTTAAGGCAGTTTCAAAGGAAAGTTTTTTTTCTGTGAAAGTGCAGCATTTAGAAAGTGAAGAAACACTCCATTCACTTTGCACAGTGAATTGAAGTGTTGGAACAGACTGCTAATCTTTCAGAGAAACTCATGTTAGTTGCTGGTGAATGCTTGTAAGTTGCTTAAGGCAGTTTCAAAGGAAAGTGATTTTCTCTGAAAGTACAGCATTTAGAAAGTGAAGCAACACTCCATTCACTTCGCACAGTGAATTGAAGTGTTGGAACAGACTGCTTCTCTTTCAGAGAAACTCATGTGTGTTGCTGGTGAATGCTTGTAAGTAGCTTAAGGCAATTTCAAAGGAAAGTGATTTTCTCTGAAAGTAGAGCATTTTGAAAGTGAAACAACAACACATTCACTTCGCACAGTGAATAGATGTGTTGGAACAGACTGCTTCTCTTTCAGAGAAACTCATGTGAGTTGCTGGTGAATACTTGTAAGTAGCTTAAGGTACTTTGAAAGGAAAGTGATTTTCTCTGAAAGTAAAGCATTTAGAAGGTGAAGGAACACTCCATTCACTTCGCACAGTGAATTGAAGTGTTGGAACAGACTGCTAATCTTTCAGAGAAACGCATGTGAGTTTCTTGTGAATGCTTGTAAGTAGCTTAAGGCAGTATCAAAGGAAAGTGAATTTCTCTGAAAGTACAGCATTTAGAAAGTGAACAACAACACATTCACTTCGCACAGTGAATTGAAGTGTTGGAACAGACTGCTTCTCTTTCAGAGTAATGCATGAGAGTTGTTGGTGAATGCTTTTAAGTAGCTTAAGGCACTTTCAAAGAAGAGTGATTTTCTCTAAAAGTACAGCATTTAGAAAGTGAAACAACAATACATTCACTTCGCACAGTGAATTAAAGTGTTGGAACAGACTGCTTCTCTTTCAGAGAAACTCATGTGAGTTGCTGGTGAATGCTTGTAAGTAGCTTAAGGCAGTTTCAAAGGACAGTGAGTTTCTCTGAAAGGACAGCATTTAGAAAGTGACGCAACACTCCATTCACTTCACACAGTGAATTGAAGTGTTGAACAGACTGCTTCTCTTTCAGAGAAACTCATGTGTGTTGCTGGTGAATGCTTGTAAGTAGCTTAAGGCAGTTTCAAAGAAAGTGATTTTCTCTGATAGTAGAGCATTTAGAAAGTGAAACAACAACACATTCACTTCACACAGTGAATTGATGTGTTGGAACAGACTGCTTCTCTTTCAGAAAAACTCATGTGAGTTGCTGGTGAATGCTTGTAAGTAGCTTAAGGTACTTTGAAAGGAAAGTGATTTTCTCTGAAAGTACAGCATTTAGAAAGTGACACAACACTCCATTCACTTTGCACAGTGAATTGAAGTGTTGGAACAGACTGCTAATCTTTCAGAGAAACTCATGTGAGTTGCTGGTGAATGCTTGTAAGTAGCTTAAGGCACTTTCAAAGGAAAGTGATTTTCTCTGAAAGTACAGCATTTAGAATGTGAAACAACAACACATTCACTTCGCAGAGTGAATTGAAGTGTTGGAAGAGACTGCTTCTCTTTCAGAGAAACGCATGTGAATTGCTGGTGAATTCTTGTAAGTAGCTTAAGGCAGTTTCAAAGGAAAGTTTTTTTTCTGTAAAGGTGCAGCATTTAGAAAGTGAAGCAACACTCCATTCACTTTGCACAGTGAATTGAAGTGTTGGAACAGACCGCTAATCTTTCAGAGAAACTCATGTGAGTTGCTGGTGAATGCTTGTAAGTAGCTTAAGACACTTTCAAAGGAAAGTGATTTTCTCTGAATGTACAGCATTTAGAAAGTGAAGCGACCCTCCATTCACTTCGCACAGTGAATTGAAATGTTGGAACCGACTGCTTCGCTTTCAGAGAAATGCAAGTCAGTTTCTTGTGAATGCTTATATTTTTCTTAAGGCACTTTCAAAGAAAGTGATTTTCTCTGAAAGTAGAGCATTTAGAAAGTGAAGCAACACTCCATTCACTTCGCACAGTGAATTGAAGTGTTGGAACAGACAGCTTCTCTTCCATAGAAACGCATTTGAGTTTCCTGTGAATGTGTGTAAGTAGCTTAAGGCACTTTCAAAGGAAAGTGATTTTCTCTGAAAGGACAGCATTTAGAAAGTGAAGCAACACTCCATTCACTTCGCCCTGTGAATTGAAGTGTTGGAACAGACTGCTTCTATTTCAGAGAAATGCATGTGAATTGCTGGTGAATGCTTGTAAGTAGCTTAAGGCAGTTTCAAAGGACAGTGATTTTCTCTGAAAGTACAGCATTTAGAAAGTGAAGCAACACTCCATTCACTTCGCACAGTGAATTGAAGTGTTGGAACAGACTGCTTCTCTTTCAGAGAAACTCATGTGAGTTGCTGGTGAATGCTTGTAAGTAGCTTAAGGCGCTTTCAAAGGAAAGTGATTTTCTCTGAAAGTACAGCATTTAGAAAGTGAAGCCACACTCCATTCACTTTGCAAGGTGAATTGAAGTGTTGGAACAGACTGCTTTTCTTTCAGAGAAACTCATGTGAGTTGCTGATGAACGCTTGTAAGTAGCTTAAGGCAGTTTCAAAGGAAAGTGATTTTCGATGAAAGTATAGCCTTTAGAAAGTGAAGCAACACTCCATTCACTTCGCACAGTGAATTGAAGTGTTGGAACAGACTGCTTCTCTTTCAGAGAAACGCATGTGAGTTTCTTGTGAATGCTTGTAAGTAGCTTAAGGTACTTTGAAAGAAAAGTGATTTTCTCTGAAAGTACAGCATTTAGAAAGTGACCCAACACTCCATTCACTTCAAACAGTGAATTGAAGTGTTGGAACAGACTGCTTCTCTTTCAGAGAAATTCATGTGAGTTTCTTGTGAATGCTTATATTTATCTTAAGGCACTTTCAGAGAAAGTGATCTTCTCTGAAAGTACAGCATTTAGAAAGTGAAGCAACACTCCATTCACTTCGCACAGTGAATTGAAGTGTTGGAACAGACTGCTTCTCTTTCAGAGAAACTCATGAGAGTTGCTGGTGAATGCTTGTAAGTAGTTAAAGCAGTTTCAAAGGAAAGTGATTTTCTCTGAAAGTACAGCATTTTGAAAGTGAAGCAACACTCCATTCACTTTACACAGTGAATTGTAGAGTTGGAACAGACTGCTTCTCTTTCAGAGAAACTCATGTGAGTTCCTGGTGAATGCTTGTAAGTAGCTTAAGGCACTTTCAAAGGAAAGTGATTTTCTCTGAAAGGACAGCATTTAGAAAGTGAAGCAACACTCCATTCACTTTGCACAGTGAATTGAAGTGTTGGAACAGACTGCTTCTCTTTCAGAGAAACTCATGTGAGTTGCTGGTGAACGCTTGTAAGTAGCTTAAGGCAGGTTCAAAGGAAAGTGATTTTCTATGAAAGTACAGCCTTTAGAAAGTGAAGCAACACTCCATTCACTTCGCACAGTGAATTGAAGTGTTGGAACGGACTGCTTCTCTTTCAGAGAAACGCATGTGTGTTTCTTGTGAATGCTTGTAAGTAGCTTAAGGTACTTTGAAAGGAAAGTGATTTTCTCTGAAAGTACAGCATTTAGAAAGTGACGCAACACTCCATTCACTTCGCACAGTGAATTGAAGAGTTGGAAGAGACTGCTTCTCTTTCAGAGAAACTCATGTGAGTTGCTGGTGAATGCTTGTAAGTAGCTTAAGGCAGTTTCATAGGAAAGTGATTTTCTCTGAAATTACAGCGTTTAGAAAGTGAAGCAACACTCCATTCACTTCGCACAGTGAATTGAAGTGTTGGAACAGACTGCTTCTCTTTCAGGAAACGCATGTGAGTTTCTTGTGAATGCTTGTAAGTAGCTTAAGGCAGTATCAAAGAAAAGTGATTTTCTCTGAAAGTACAGCATTTAGAAAGTGAAACAACAACACATTCACTTCTCACAGTGAATGGAAGTGTTAGAACAGACTGCTTTCTTTCAGAGAATCTCATGTGAGTTGCTGGTGAATGCTTGTAAGTAGCTTAAGGCAGTTTCAAAGGAAAGTGATTTTCTCTGAAAGTACAGCATTTAGAAAGTGAAGCAACACTCCATTCACTTTGCACAGTGAATTGAAGTGTTGGAACAGACTGCTAATCTTTCAGAGAAACTCATGTGAGTTGCTGGTGAATGCTTGTAAGTAGCTTAAGGCAGTTTCAAAGGAAAGTGATTTTCTCTGAAAGTACAGCATTTTGAAAGTCAAGCAACACTCCATTCACTTCGAACAGTGAATTGAAGTGTTGGAACAGACTGCTTCTCTTTCAGAAAAATGAATGTGAATTGCTGGTGAATGCTTGTAAGTAGCTTAAGGCACTTTCAAAGGACAGTGATTTTCTCTGAAAGTACAGCATTTAGAAAGTGAAGCAACACTCCATTCACTTCGCACAGTGAATTGAAGTGTTGGAACAGACTGCTTCTCTTTCAGGGAAACTCATGTGTGTTGCTGGTGAATGCTTGTAAGTAGCTTAAGGCACTTTCAAAGGAAAGTGATTTTCTCTGAAAGTAGAGCATTTAGAAAGTGAAACAACAACACATTCACTTCGCACAGTGAATACATGTGTTGGAACAGACTGCTTCTCTTTCAGAGAAACTCATGTGAGTTGCTGGTGAATACTTGTAAGTAGCTTAAGGTACTTTGAAAGGAAAGTGATTTTCTCTGAAAGTACAGCATTTAGAAGGTGAAAGAACACTCCATTCACTTCGCACAGTGAATTGAAGTGTTGAAACAGACTGCTTCTCTTTCAGATAAACGCATGTGAGTTTCTTGTGAATGCTTGTAAGTAGCTTAAGGCAGTATCAAAGGAAAGTGATTTTCTCTGAAAGTACAGCATTTAGAAAGTGAACAACAACACATTGACTTCGCACACTGAATTGAAGTGTTGGAACAGACTGCCTCTCTTACAGAGAAATTCATGTGAGTTGCTGGTGAATGCTTGTAAGTAGCTTAAGGCACTTTCAAAGGAAAGTGATTTTCTCTGAAAGTGCAGCATTTAGAAAGTGAAGCAACCCTCCATTCACTTTGCACAGTGAATTGAAGTGTTGGAACAGACTGCTTCTGTTTCAGAGAAATGCATGTGAATTGCTGGTTAATGCTTGTATGTAGCTTAAGGCAGTTTCAAAGGAAAGTGATTTTCTCTGAAAGTACAGCATTTAGAAAGTGAAGCAACACTCCATTCACTTCGCACAGTGAATTGAAGTGTTGGAACAGACTGCTTTTCTTTCAGAGAAACTCATGTGAATTGCTGGTGAATGCTTGTAAGTAATTAAGGCAGTTTCAAACGAAAGTGATTTTCTCTGAAAGTACAGCATTTAGAAAGTGAAACAACCAGACATTCACTTCGCACAGTGAATTGAAGTGTTGGAACAGACTGCTTCTCTTACAGAGAAATTCATGTGAGTTGCTGGTGAATGCTTGTAAGTAGCTTTAGGCACCTTCAAAGGAAAGTGATTTTCTCTAAAAGGACAGCATTTAGAAAGTGAAGCAACACTCCATTCAATTCGCACAGTGAATTGAAGAGTTGGAACAGACTGCTTCTCTTTCAGAGAAACTCATGTGAGTTGCTGGTGAATGCTTGTAAGTAGTTTAAGGCAATTTCAAAGGAAAGTGACTTTCTCTGAAAGTACAGCATTTTGAAAGTGAAGCAACACTCCATTCACTTTGCACAGTGAATTAAAGTGTTGGAACAGACTGCTTCTGTTTCAGAGAAACTCATGTGAGTTGCTGGTGAATGCTTGTAAGTAGCTTAAGGCACTTTCAAAGGATAGTGATTTTCTCTGAAAGTACAGCATTTAGAAAGTGAAGCAACACTCCATTCACTTTGCACAGTGAATTGAAGTGTTGGAACAGACTGCTTCTCTTTCAGAGAAACACATGTGAGTTTCTTGTGAATGCTTGTAAGTAGCTTAAGGTACTTTGAAAGGAAAGTGATTTTCTCTGAAAGTACAGCATTTAGAAAGTGACACAACACTCCATTCACTTCGCACAGTGAATTGAAGAGTTGGAACAGACTGCTTCTCTTTCAGAGAAACGCATGTGAGTTGCTGGTGAATGCTTATAAGTAGCTTAAGGCAGTTTCATAGGAAAGTGATTTTCTCTGAAAGTACAGCATTTAGAAAGTGAAGCAACACTCCATTCACTTCGCACAGTGAATGGAAGTGTTGGAACAGACTGCTTCTCTTTCAGGAAACGCATGTGAGTTTCTTGTGAATGCTTGTAAGTAGCTTAAGGCAATATCAAAGGAAAATGATTTTCTCTGAAAGTACAGCATTTAAAAAGTGAAACAACAACACATTCACTTCTCAGAGTGAATGGAAGTGTTGGAACAGACTGCTTTCTTTCAGAGAAACACATGTGAGTTGCTGGTGAATGCTTGTAAGTAGCTTAAGGCAGTTTCAAAGGAAAGTGATTTTCTCTGAAAGTACAGCATTTAGAAAGTGAAGCAACCCTGTATTCACGTCGCACAGTGAACTGAAGTGTTGGAACAGACTGCTTCTCTTTCAGAGAAATGCATGTGAGTTTCTTGTGAATGCTTATATATATCTTAAGGCACTTTCAAAGAAAGTGATTTTCTCTTAAAGTACAGCATTTAGAATGTGAAGCAACACTCCATTCACTTCGCCCTGTGAATTGAAGTGTTGGAACAGACTGCTTCTCTTTCAGAGAAATGCATGTGAATTGCTGGTGAATGCTTGTAAGTAGCCTAAGGCAGTTTCAAAGGACAGTGATTTTCTCTGAAAGTACAGCATTTAGAAAGTGAAGCAACACTCCATTCACTTCGCACAGTGAATTCAAGTGTTGGAACAGACTGCTTCTCTTTCAGAGAAATGCATGAGAGTTGTTGGTGAATGCTTGTAAGTAGCTTAAGGCACTTTCAAAGAAGAGTGATTTTCTCTGAAAGTACAGCATTTAGAAAGTGAAACAACAACACATTCACTTCGCACAGTGAATTGAAGTGTTGGAACAGACTGCTTCTCTTTCAGAGAAACTCATGTGAGTTGCTGGTGAATGTTTGTAAGTAGCATAAGGCAGTTTCAAAGGAAAGTTTTTTCTGTGAAAGTGCAGCAATTAGAAAGTGAAGCAACACTCCATTCACTTTGCACAGTGAATTGAAGTGTTGGAACAGACTGCTAATCTTTCTGAGAAACTCATGTGAGTTGCTGGTGAATGCTTGTAAGTAGCTTAAGGCACTTTCAAAGGAAAGTGATTTTCTCTGAATGTACTGCATTTTGAAAGCGAAGCAGCACTCCATTCACTTCGAACAGTGAAATGAAGTGTTGGAACAGACTGCTAATCTTTCAGAGAAATGCATGTGAGTTTCTTGTGAATGCTTATATTTATCTTAAGGCACTTTCAAAGAAAGTGATTTTCTCTGAAAGGACAGCATTTAGAAAGTGAAACAACAACATTTCACTTCGCACAGTGAATTGAAGTGTTGGAACAGACTGCTTCTCTTTCAGAGAAACTCATGTGTGTGGCTTGTGAATGCTTGTAAGTAGCTTGAGGCACTTTGAAAGAAGAGTGATTTTCTCTGAAAGTACAGCATTTAGAAAGTGGAACAACAACACATTCACTTCGCACAGTGAATTGAAGTGTTGGAACAGACTGCTTCTCTTTCAGAGAAACTCATGTGAGTTGCTGGTGAATGCTTGTAAGTAGCTTAAGGCAGTTTCAAAGGAAAGTTTTTTTCTGTGAAAGTGCAGCATTTAGAAAGTGAAGCAACACTCCATTCACTTTGCACAGTGAATTGAAGTGTTGGAACAGACTGCAAATCTTACAGAGAAACTAAAGTGAGTTGCTGGTGATTGCTTGTAAGTAGCTTAAGGCACTTTCAAAGGAAAGTGATTTTCTCTGAAAGGACAGCACTTAGAAAGTGAAGCAACCCTCCATTCACTTCGCACAGTGAATTGAAGTGTTGGAACAGACTGCTTCTCTTTCAGAGAAATGCATGTGAGTTTCTTCTGAATGCTTATATTTATCTTAAGGCACTTTCAAAGAAAGTGATCTTCTCTGAAATTACAGCATTTAGAAAGTGAAGCAACACTCCATTCACTTCGCACAGTGAATTGAAGTGTTGGAACAGACTGCTTCTCTTTCAGAGAAATGCATGTGAGTTACTGTAAATGCTTGTAAGTAGCTTATGGCAGTTTCAAAGGAAAGTGATTTTCTCTGAATGTACTGCATTTTGAAAGTGAAGCATCACTCCATTCACTTTGAACAGTGAAATGAAGTGTTGGAACAGACTGCTTCTCTTTCAGAGAAATGCATGTGAGTTGCTGTTGAATGCCTGTAAGTAGCTTAAGGCAGTTTCAAAGGAAAGTGATTTTCTCTGAAAGTACTGCATTTTGAAAGTGAAGCAACACTCCATTCACTTTGAACAGTGAATTGAAGTGTTGGAACAGACTGCTTCTCTTTCAGAGAAATGCATGTGAATTGCTAGTGAATGCTTGTAAGTAGCTTAAGGCAGTTTCAAAGGACAGTGATTTTCTCTGAAAGTACAGCATTTAGAAAGTGAAGCTACACTCCATTCAATTCGCACAGTGAATTCAAGTATTGGAACAGACTGCTTCTCTTTCAGAGTAATGCATGAGAGTTGTTGGTGAATGCTTGTAAGTAGCTTAAGGCACTTTCAAAGAACAGTGATTTTCTCTGAAAGGACAGCACTTAGAAAGTGAAGCAACAATCCATTCACTTCGCACAGTGAATTGAAGTGTTGGAACAGACGGCTTCTCTTTCAGAGAAATGTATGTGAGTTACTGTGGAATGCTTGTAAGTAGGTTGAGGCAGATTCAAAGTAAAGTGATTTTCTCTGAATGTACTGCATTTTGAAAGCGAAGCATCACTCCATTCACTTCGAACAGTGAAATGAAGTGTTGGAACAGACTGCTTCTCTTTCAGAGAAATGCATGTGAGTTTCTTGTGAATGCTTGTAAGAAGCTTAAGGCAATATAAAAGGAAAGTGATTTTCTCTGAAAATACAGCATTTAGAAAGTGAAACAAAAACACATTCATTTCGCACAGTGAATTGAAGTGTTGGAACAGACTGCTTCTCTTTCAGAGAAACTGATGTGAGTTGCTGGTGAATGCTTGGAAGTAGCTTAAGGCACTTTCAAAGAAGAGTGATTTTCTCTGAAAGTACAGCATTTAGAAAGGGAAGCAACACTCCATTTACTTCGCACAGTGAATTGATGTGTTGGACCAGACTCCTTCTCTTTCAGAAAAACTCATGTGAGTTGCTGGTGAATGCTAGCACTTAGCTTAAGGTACTTTGAAAGGAAAGTGATTTTCTCTGAAAGTACAGCATTTAGAAAGTGAAGAAACACTCCATTCACTTCACACAGTGAATTGAAGTTTTGGAACAGACTGCTTCTCTTTCAGAGAAACTCAAGTGAGTTTCTTGTGAATGCTTATATTTATCTTAAGGCACTTTCAAAGAGAGTGATCTTCTCTGAAAGTACAGCATTTAGAAAGTGAAGCAACACTCCATTCACTTTGCACAGTGAATTGAAGTGTTGGAACAGACTGCTTCTCTTTCAGAGAAGTGCATGTGAGTTACTGTGGAATGCTTGTAAGTAGCTTATGGCAGTTTCAATGGAAAGTGATTTTCTCTGAATGTACTGCATTTTGAATGTGAAGCATCACTCCATTCACTTCGAACAGTGAAATGAAGTGTTGGAACAGACTGCTACTCTTTCAGAGAAATGCATGTGAGTTGCTGTTGAATGCCTGTAAGTAGCTTAAGGAAGTTTCAAAGGAAAGTGATTTTCTCTGAAAGTACTGCATTTTGAAAGTGAAGCAACACTCCATTCACATTGAACAGAGAATTGAAGTGTTGGAACAGACTGCTTCTCTTTCAGAGAAATGCATGTGAATTGCTGGTGAATGCTTTTAAGTAGCTTAAGGCAGTTTCAAAGGACAGTGATTTTCTCTGAAAGTACAGCATTTAGAAAGTGATGCAACACTCCATTCAATTCGCACAGTGAATTCAAGTATTGGAACAGACTGCTTCTCTTTCAGAGTAATGCATGAGAGTTGTTTGTGAATGCTTGTAAATAGCTTAAGGCACTTTCAAAGAACAGTGATTTTCTCTGAAAGTACAGCATTTAGAAAGTGAAACAACAACATTTCACTTCGCACAGTGAATTGAAGTGTTGGAACAGACTGCTTCTCTTTCAGAGAAACTCATGTGAGTTGCTGGTGAATGCTTGTAAGTAGCTTAAGGCAGTTTCAGGAAAGTGATTTTCTCTGAAAGTACAGCATTTAGAAAGTGACGCAACCCTCAATTCACTTCGCACAGTGAATTGAAGTGTTGGAACAGACTGCTTCTCTTTCAGAGAAACTCATGTGTGTTGCTTGTGAATGCTTGTAAGTACCTTATGGCAGTTTCAAAGGAAAGAGATTTTCTCTGAAAGTAGAGCATTTACAAAGTGAAACAACAACACATTCACTTCGCACAGTGAATTGAAGTGTTGGAACAGACTGCTACTCTTCCAGAGAAACGCATGTGAGTTTCTTGAGAATGCATGTAAGTAGCTTAAGGCAGTATCAAAGGAAAGTGATTTTCTCTGAAAGTACAGCACTTAGAAAGTGAAACAACAGCACATTCACTTTGAACAGTGAATTGAAGTGTTGGAACAGACTGCTTCTCTTTCAGAGAAACTCTGGTGAGTTGCTGGTGAATGCTTGTAAGTAGCTTAAGGCAGTTTCAAAGGAAAGTGTTTTTCTGTGAAAGGGCAGCATTTAGAAAGTGAAGCAACACTCCATTCACTTTGCACAGTGAATTGAAGTGTTGGAACAGACTGCTAATCTTTCAGAGAAACTCATGTGAGTTGCTGGTGAATGCTTGTAAGTAGCTTAAGGCAGTTTCATAGGAAAGTGATTTTCTCTGAAAGTACAGCATTTAGAAAGTGAAGCAACCCTCCATTCACTTCGCACAGTGAACTGAAGTGTTGGAACAGACTGCTTCTCTTTCAGAGAAATGCATGTGAGTTTCTTCTGAATGCTTATATTTATCTTAAGGCACTTTCAAAGAAAGTGATTTTCTCTGAAAGTACAGCATTTAGAAAGTGACGCAATACTCCGTTCACTTCGCACAGTGAAATGAGGAGTTGGAACAGACTGCTTCTCTTTCAGAGAAACTCATGTGAGTTTCTGGTGAATGCTTGTAAGTAGTTTAAGGCAGTTTCAAAGGAAAGTGATTTTCTCTGAAAGTACAGCATATAGAAAGTGAAGCAACCCTCCATTCACTTCGCACAGTGAATTGAAGTGTTGGAACAGACTGCTTCTCTTTCAGAAAAACTCATGTGAGTTGCTGTTGAATACTTGCAAGTAGCTTAAGGCAGTTTCAAAGGAAAGTGATTTTCTCTGAAAGTACAGCATTTAGAAAGTGAAGCAGCACTCCGTTCACTTCACACAGTGAATTGAAGTGTTGGAACAGACTGCTTCTCTTTCAGAGAAACGCATGTGAGTTTCTTGTGAATGCTTGTACGTAGCTTAAGGCAGTATCAAAGGAAAGTGATTTTCTCTGAAAATACAGCATTTAGAAAGTGAAAAAAAACACATTCATTTCGCACAGTGAATTGAAGTGTTGGAACAGACTGCTTCTCTTTCAGAGAAACTGATGTGAGTTGCTGGTGAAGGCTTGGAAGTAGTTTAAGGCACTTTCAAAGAAGAGTGATTTTCTCTGAAAGTACAGCATTTAGAAAGTGAAACAACCAGACATTCACTTCGCACAGTGAATTGAAGTGTTGGAACAGACTGCTTCTCTTTCACAGAAACTCATGTGAGTTGTTGGTAATACTTGTAAGTAGCTTAAGGTACTTTGATAGGAAAGTGATTTTCTCTGAAAGTACAGCATTTAGAAAGTGACGCAACACTCCATTCACTTCGCACAGTGAACTGAGGAGTTGGAACAGACTGCTTCTCTTTCAGAGAAACTCATGTGAGTTACTGGTGAATGCTTGTAAGTAGTTTAAGGCAGTTTCAAAGGAAAGTGATTTTCTCTGAAAGTACAGCATTTAGAAAGTGAAGCAACCCTCCATTCACTTCGAACAGTGAGTTGAAGTGTTGAAACAGACTGCTTCTCTTTCAGAGAAATGCATGTGAGTTTCTTGTGAATGCTTATATTTATCTTAAGGCACTTTCAAAGAAAGTGATCTTCTCTGAAAGTACAGCATTTAGAAAGTGAAGCAACACTCCATTCACTTCGCACAGTGAATTGAAGTGTTGGAACAGACTGCTTCTCTTTCAGAGAAGTGCATGTGAGTTACTGTGGAATGCTTGTAAGTAGCTTATGGCAGTTTCAATGGAAAGTGATTTTCTCTGAAAGTACTGCATTTTGAATGTGAAGCATCACTCCATTCACTTCGAACAGTGAAATGAAGTGTTGGAACAGACTGCTTCTCTTTCAGAGAAATGCATGTGAGTTGCTGTTGAATGCCTGTAAGTAGCTTAAGGCAGTTTCAAAGGAAAGTGATTTTCTCTGAAAGTACTGCATTTTGAAAGTGAAGCAACACTCCATTCACTTTGAACAGTGAATTGAAGTGTTGGAACAGACTGCTTCTCTTTCAGAGAAATGCATGTGAATTGCTGGTGAATGCTTGTAAGTAGCTTAAGGCAGTTTCAAAGGACAGTGATTTTCTCTGAAAGTACAGCATTTAGAAAGTGAAGCAACACTCCATTCAATTCGCACAGTGAATTCAAGTATTGGAACAGACTGCTTCTCTTTCAGAGTAATGCATGAGAGTTGTTTGTGAATGCTTGTAAATAGCTTAAGGCACTTTCAAAGAACAGTGATTTTCTCTGAAAGTACAGCATTTAGAAAGTGAAACAACAACATTTCACTTCGCACAGTGAATTGAAGTGTTGGAACAGACTGCTTCTCTTTCAGAGAAACTCATGTGAGTTGCTGGTGAATGCTTGTAAGTAGCTTAAGGCAGTTTCAAAGGAAAGTGATTTTATCTGAAAGTACAGCATTTAGAAAGTGACGCAACCCTCAATTCACTTCGCACAGTGAATTGAAGTGTTGGAACAGACTGCTTCTCTTTCAGAGAAACTCATGTGTGTTGCTTGTGAATGCTTGTAAGTAGCTTATGGCAGTTTCAAAGGAAAGAGATTTTCTCTGAAAGTAGAGCATTTACAAAGTGAAACAACAACACATTCACTTCGCACAGTGAATTGAAGTGTTGGAACAGACTGCTACTCTTTCAGAGAAACGCATGTGAGTTTCTTGAGAATGCATGTAAGTAGCTTAAGGCAGTATCAAAGGAAAGTGATTTTCTCTGAAAGTACAGCACTTAGAAAGTGAAACAACAGCACATTCACTTTGAACAGTGAATTGAAGTGTTGGAACAGACTGCTTCTCTTTCAGAGAAACTCTGGTGAGTTGCTGGTGAATGCTTGTAAGTAGCTTAAGGCAGTTTCAAAGGAAAGTGTTTTTCTGTGAAAGGGCAGCATTTAGAAAGTGAAGCAACACTCCATTCACTTTGCACAGTGAATTGAAGTGTTGGAACAGACTGCTAATCTTTCAGAGAAACTCATGTGAGTTGCTGGTGAATGCTTGTAAGTAGCTTAAGGCAGTTTCATAGGAAAGTGATTTTCTCTGAAAGTACAGCATTTAGAAAGTGAAGCAACCCTCCATTCACTTCGCACAGTGAACTGAAGTGTTGGAACAGACTGCTTCTCTTTCAGAGAAATGCATGTGAGTTTCTTCTGAATGCTTATATTTATCTTAAGGCACTTTCAAAGAAAGTGATTTTCTCTGAAAGTACAGCATTTAGAAAGTGACGCAATACTCCGTTCACTTCGCACAGTGAAATGAGGAGTTGGAACAGACTGCTTCTCTTTCAGAGAAACTCATGTGAGTTTCTGGTGAATGCTTGTAAGTAGTTTAAGGCAGTTTCAAAGGAAAGTGATTTTCTCTGAAAGTACAGCATATAGAAAGTGAAGCAACCCTCCATTCACTTCGCACAGTGAATTGAAGTGTTGGAACAGACTGCTTCTCTTTCAGAAAAACTCATGTGAGTTGCTGTTGAATACTTGCAAGTAGCTTAAGGCAGTTTCAAAGGAAAGTGATTTTCTCTGAAAGTACAGCATTTAGAAAGTGAAGCAGCACTCCGTTCACTTCACACAGTGAATTGAAGTGTTGGAACAGACTGCTTCTCTTTCAGAGAAACGCATGTGAGTTTCTTGTGAATGCTTGTACGTAGCTTAAGGCAGTATCAAAGGAAAGTGATTTTCTCTGAAAATACAGCATTTAGAAAGTGAAAAAAAACACATTCATTTCGCACAGTGAATTGAAGTGTTGGAACAGACTGCTTCTCTTTCAGAGAAACTGATGTGAGTTGCTGGTGAAGGCTTGGAAGTAGTTTAAGGCACTTTCAAAGAAGAGTGATTTTCTCTGAAAGTACAGCATTTAGAAAGTGAAACAACCAGACATTCACTTCGCACAGTGAATTGAAGTGTTGGAACAGACTGCTTCTCTTTCACAGAAACTCATGTGAGTTGTTGGTAATACTTGTAAGTAGCTTAAGGTACTTTGATAGGAAAGTGATTTTCTCTGAAAGTACAGCATTTAGAAAGTGACGCAACACTCCATTCACTTCGCACAGTGAACTGAGGAGTTGGAACAGACTGCTTCTCTTTCAGAGAAACTCATGTGAGTTACTGGTGAATGCTTGTAAGTAGTTTAAGGCAGTTTCAAAGGAAAGTGATTTTCTCTGAAAGTACAGCATTTAGAAAGTGAAGCAACCCTCCATTCACTTCGAACAGTGAGTTGAAGTGTTGAAACAGACTGCTTCTCTTTCAGAGAAATGCATGTGAGTTTCTTGTGAATGCTTATATTTATCTTAAGGCACTTTCAAAGAAAGTGATCTTCTCTGAAAGTACAGCATTTAGAAAGTGAAGCAACACTCCATTCACTTCGCACAGTGAATTGAAGTGTTGGAACAGACTGCTTCTCTTTCAGAGAAGTGCATGTGAGTTACTGTGGAATGCTTGTAAGTAGCTTATGGCAGTTTCAATGGAAAGTGATTTTCTCTGAAAGTACTGCATTTTGAATGTGAAGCATCACTCCATTCACTTCGAACAGTGAAATGAAGTGTTGGAACAGACTGCTTCTCTTTCAGAGAAATGCATGTGAGTTGCTGTTGAATGCCTGTAAGTAGCTTAAGGCAGTTTCAAAGGAAAGTGATTTTCTCTGAAAGTACTGCATTTTGAAAGTGAAGCAACACTCCATTCACTTTGAACAGTGAATTGAAGTGTTGGAACAGACTGCTTCTCTTTCAGAGAAATGCATGTGAATTGCTGGTGAATGCTTGTAAGTAGCTTAAGGCAGTTTCAAAGGACAGTGATTTTCTCTGAAAGTACAGCATTTAGAAAGTGAAGCAACACTCCATTCAATTCGCACAGTGAATTCAAGTATTGGAACAGACTGCTTCTCTTTCAGAGTAATGCATGAGAGTTGTTTGTGAATGCTTGTAAATAGCTTAAGGCACTTTCAAAGAACAGTGATTTTCTCTGAAAGTACAGCATTTAGAAAGTGAAACAACAACATTTCACTTCGCACAGTGAATTGAAGTGTTGGAACAGACTGCTTCTCTTTCAGAGAAACTCATGTGAGTTGCTGGTGAATGCTTGTAAGTAGCTTAAGGCAGTTTCAAAGGAAAGTGATTTTATCTGAAAGTACAGCATTTAGAAAGTGACGCAACCCTCAATTCACTTCGCACAGTGAATTGAAGTGTTGGAACAGACTGCTTCTCTTTCAGAGAAACTCATGTGTGTTGCTTGTGAATGCTTGTAAGTAGCTTATGGCAGTTTCAAAGGAAAGAGATTTTCTCTGAAAGTAGAGCATTTACAAAGTGAAACAACAACACATTCACTTCGCACAGTGAATTGAAGTGTTGGAACAGACTGCTACTCTTTCAGAGAAACGCATGTGAGTTTCTTGAGAATGCATGTAAGTAGCTTAAGGCAGTATCAAAGGAAAGTGATTTTCTCTGAAAGTACAGCACTTAGAAAGTGAAACAACAGCACATTCACTTTGAACAGTGAATTGAAGTGTTGGAACAGACTGCTTCTCTTTCAGAGAAACTCTGGTGAGTTGCTGGTGAATGCTTGTAAGTAGCTTAAGGCAGTTTCAAAGGAAAGTGTTTTTCTGTGAAAGGGCAGCATTTAGAAAGTGAAGCAACACTCCATTCACTTTGCACAGTGAATTGAAGTGTTGGAACAGACTGCTAATCTTTCAGAGAAACTCATGTGAGTTGCTGGTGAATGCTTGTAAGTAGCTTAAGGCACTTTCAAAGGAAAGTGATTTTCTCTGAAAGTACAGCATTTAGAAAGTGAAGCAACCCTCCATTCACTTCGCACAGTGAACTGAAGTGTTGGAACAGACTGCTTCTCTTTCAGAGAAATGCATGTGAGTTTCTTCTGAATGCTTATATTTATCTTAAGGCACTTTCAAAGAAAGTGATTTTCTCTGAAAGTACAGCATTTAGAAAGTGACGCAATACTCCATTCACTTCGCACAGTGAAATGAGGAGTTGGAACAGACTGCTTCTCTTTCAGAGAAACTCATGTGAGTTTCTGGTGAATGCTTGTAAGTAGTTTAAGGCAGTTTCAAAGGAAAGTGATTTTCTCTGAAAGTACAGCATATAGAAAGTGAAGCAACCCTCCATTCACTTCGCACAGTGAATTGAAGTGTTGGAACAGACTGCTTCTCTTTCAGAAAAACTCATGTGAGTTGCTGTTGAATACTTGCAAGTAGCTTAAGGCAGTTTCAAAGGAAAGTGATTTTCTCTGAAAGTACAGCATTTAGAAAGTGAAGCAGCACTCCGTTCACTTCACACAGTGAATTGAAGTGTTGGAACAGACTGCTTCTCTTTCAGAGAAACGCATGTGAGTTTCTTGTGAATGCTTGTACGTAGCTTAAGGCAGTATCAAAGGAAAGTGATTTTCTCTGAAAATACAGCATTTAGAAAGTGAAAAAAAACACATTCATTTCGCACAGTGAATTGAAGTGTTGGAACAGACTGCTTCTCTTTCAGAGAAACTGATGTGAGTTGCTGGTGAAGGCTTGGAAGTAGCTTAAGGCACTTTCAAAGAAGAGTGATTTTCTCTGAAAGTACAGCATTTAGAAAGTGAAACAACCAGACATTCACTTCGCACAGTGAATTGAAGTGTTGGAACAGACTGCTTCTCTTTCACAGAAACTCATGTGAGTTGTTGGTAATACTTGTAAGTAGCTTAAGGTACTTTGATAGGAAAGTGATTTTCTCTGAAAGTACAGCATTTAGAAAGTGACGCAACACTCCATTCACTTCGCACAGTGAACTGAGGAGTTGGAACAGACTGCTTCTCTTTCAGAGAAACTCATGTGAGTTACTGGTGAATGCTTGTAAGTAGTTTAAGGCAGTTTCAAAGGAAAGTGATTTTCTCTGAAAGTACAGCATTTAGAGAGTGAAGCAACCCTCCATTCACTTCGAACAGTGAGTTGAAGTGTTGAAACAGACTGCTTCTCTTTCAGAGAAATGCATGTGAGTTTCTTGTGAATGCTTATATTTATCTTAAGGCACTTTCAAAGAAAGTGATCTTCTCTGAAAGTACAGCATTTAGAAAGTGAAGCAACACTCCATTCACTTCGCACAGTGAATTGAAGTGTTGGAACAGACTGCTTCTCTTTCAGAGAAGTGCATGTGAGTTACTGTGGAATGCTTGTAAGTAGCTTATGGCAGTTTCAAAGGACAGTGATTTTCTCTGAAAGTACAGCATTTAGAAAGTGAAGCAACACTCCATTCACTTCGCACAGTGAATTGAAGTGTTGGAACAGACTGCTTCTCTTTCAGAGAAATGCATGTGAATTGCTGGTGAATGCTTGTAAGTAGCTTAAGGCAGTTTCAAAGGACAGTGATTTTCTCTGAAAGTACAGCATTTAGAAAGTGAAGCAACACTCCATTCAATTCGCACAGTGAATTCAAGTATTGGAACAGACTGCTTCTCTTTCAGAGTAATGCATGAGAGTTGTTTGTGAATGCTTGTAAATAGCTTAAGGCAATTTCAAAGAACAGTGATTTTCTCTGAAAGTACAGCATTTAGAAAGTGAAACAACAACATTTCACTTCGCACAGTGAATTGAAGTGTTGGAACAGACTGCTTCTCTTTCAGAGAAACTCATGTGAGTTGCTGGTGAATGCTTGTAAGTAGCTTAAGGCAGTTTCAAAGGAAAGTGATTTT
Organism: Myodes glareolus; assembly: GCF_982192425.1. Taxonomy (NCBI): domain Eukaryota; kingdom Metazoa; phylum Chordata; class Mammalia; order Rodentia; family Cricetidae; genus Myodes; species Myodes glareolus. The sequence goes on from NW_028263258.1 coordinate 202,085, forward strand.
CTCTGAAAGTACAGCATTTAGAAAGTGACGCAACCCTCAATTCACTTCGCACAGTGAATTGAAGTGTTGGAACAGACTGCTACTATTTCAGAGAAACGCATGTGAGTTTCTTGGGAATGCTTGTAAGTAGCTTAAGGCAGTATCAAAGGAAAGTGATTTTCTCTGAAAGTACAGCACTTAGAAAGTGAAACAACAGCACATTCACTTTGAACAGTGAATTGAAGTGTTGGAACAGACTGCTTCTCTTTCAGAGAAACTCTGGTGAGTTGCTGGTGAATGATTGTAAGTAGCTTAAGGCAGTTTCAAAGGAAAGCTTTTTTCTGTGAAAGTGCAGCATTTAGAAAGTGAAGCAACACTCCATTCACTTTGCACAGTGAATTGAAGTGTTGGAACAGACTGCTAATCTTTCAGAGAAACTCATGTGAGTTGCTGGTGAATGCTTGTAAGTAGCTTAAGGCACTTTCTAAGGAAAGTGATTTTCTCTGAAAGTACAGCATTTAGAAAGTGAAGCAACCCTCCATTCACTTCGCACAGTGAACTGAAGTGTTGGAACAGACTGCTTCTCTTTCAGAGAAATGCATGTGAGTTTCTTGTGAATGCTTATATTTATCTTAAGGCACTTTCAAAGAAAGTGATTTTCTCTGAAAGTACAGCATTTAGAAAGTGACGCAATACTCCATTCACTTCGCACAGTGAAATGAGGAGTTGGAACAGACTGCTTCTCTTTCAGAGAAACTCATGTGAGTTTCTGGTGAATGCTTGTAAGTAGTTTAAGGCAGTTTCAAAGGAAAGTGATTTTCTCTGAAAGTACAGCATATAGAAAGTGAAGCAACCCTCCATTCACTCCGCACAGTGAATTGAAGTGTTGGAACAGACTGCTTCTCTTTCACAGAAACTCATGTGAGTTGCTGGTGAATACTTGTAAGTAGCTTAAGGCAGTTTCAAAGGAAAGTGATTTTCTCTGAAAGTACAGCATTTAGAAAGTGAAACAACATTCCATTCACTTCACACACTGAATTGAAGTGTTGGAACAGACTGCTTCTCTTTCAGAGAAACGCATGTGAGATTCTTATGAATGCTTGTAAGTAGCTTAAGGCAGTATCAAAGGAAAGTGATTTTCTCTGGAAATACAGCATTTAGAAAGTGAAACAACAACACATTCACTTCGCACAGTGAATTGAAGTGTTGGAACAGACTGCTTCTCTTTCAGAGAAACTCATGTGAGTTGCTGGTCAATGCTTGTAAGTAGCTTAAGGCAGTTTCAAAGGAAAGTGATTTTCTCTGAAAGTACAGCGTTTAGAAAGTGACGCAACACTACATTCACTTCACACACTGAATTGAAGTGTTGGAACAGACTGCTTCTCTTTCAGAGAAACTCATGTGAGTTGCTGGTGAATGCTTGTAAGTAGCTTAAGGCAGTTTCAAAGGAAAGTGATTTTCTCTGAAAGTACAGCATTTAGAAAGTGAAACAACAACACATTCACTTCGCACAGTGAATTGAAGTGTTGGAACAGACTGCTTCTCTTTCAAAGAAACTGATGTGAGTTGCTGGTGAATGCTTGTAAGTAGCTTAAGGCACTTTCAAAGAAGAGTGATTTTCTCTGAAAGTACAGCATTTAGAAAGTGAAAAAACAACACATTCACTTCGCACAGTGAATTGAAGTGTTGGAACAGACTGCTTCTCTTTCAGAGAAACTGATGTGAGTTGCTGGTGAATGCTTGTAAGTAGCTTAAGGCACTTTCAAAGGAAAGTGATTTTCTCTGAAAGTACAGCATTTAGAAAGTGAAGCAACCCTCCATTCACTTCGCACAGTGAATTGAAGTGTTGGAACAGACTGCTTCTCTTTCAGAGAAATGCATGTGAGTTTCTTGTGAATGCTTATATTTATCTTAAGGCACTTTCAAAGAAAGTGATTTTCTCTGAAAGTACAGCATTTAGAAAGTGAAGCAACACTCCATTAAGTTCGCACAGTGAATTGAAGTTTTGGAACAGACTGCTTCTCTTTAAGAGAAATGCATGTGAGTTACTGTTGAATGCTTGTAAGTAGCTTAAGGCAGTTTCAAAGGAAAGTGATTTTCTCTGAATGTACTGCATTTTGAAAGTGAAACAACACTCAATTCACTTCGAATAGTGAGTTGAAGTGTTGGAACAGACTGCTTCTCTTTCAGAGAAATGCATGTGAATTGCTGGTGAATGCTTGTAAGTAGCTTAAGGCAGTATCAAAGGACAGTGATTTTCTCTGAAAGTACAGCATTTAGAAAGTGAAGCAACACTCCATTCACTTCGCACAGTGAAATCAAGTGCTGGAACAGACTGCCTCTCTTTCAGAGTAATGCATTAGAGTTGTTGGTGAATGCTTGTAAGTAGCTTAAGGCACTTTCAAAGAAGAGTGATTTTCTCTGAAAGTACAGCATTTAGAAAGTGAAACAACAACATTTCACTTCGCACAGTGAATTGAAGTGTTGGAACAGACTGCTTCTCTTTCAGAGAAACTCATGTGAGTTGCTGGTGAATGCTTGTAAGTAGCTTAAGGCAGTTTCAAAGGAAAGTGATTTTCTCTGAAAGTACAGCATTTAGAAAGTGACGCAACCCTCAATTCACTTTCGCACAGTGAATTGAAGTGTTGGAACAGACTGCTTCTCTTTCAGAGAAACGCATGGGTGTTGCTTGTGAATGCTTGTAAGTAGCTTATGGCAGTTTCAAAGGAAAGTGATTTTCTCTGAAAGTAGAGCATTTAGAAAGTGAAACAACAACACATTCACTTCGCACAGTGAATTGAAGTGTTGGAACAGACTGCTACTCTTTCAGAGAAACGCACGTGAGTTGCTGGTGAATGCTTGTAAGTAGCTTAAGGCAATATCAAAGGGAAGTGATTTTCTCTGAAAGTACAGCATTTAGAAAGTGAAACAACAACACATTCACTTTGAACAGTGAATTGAACTATTGGAACAGACTGCTTCTCTTTCAGAGAAACTCTGGTGAGTTGCTGGTGAATGCTTATAAGTAGCTTAAGGCAGTTTCAAAGGAAAGTTTTTTTCTGTGAAAGTGCAGCATTTAGAAAGTGAAGCAACACTCCATTCACTTTGCACAGTGAATTGAAGTGTTGGAACAGACTGCTAATCTTTCAGAGAAACTCATGTGAGTTGCTGGTGAATGCTTGTAAGTAGCTTAAGGCACTTTCAAAGGACAGTGATTTTCTCTGAAAGTACAGCATTTAGAAAGTGAAGCAATCCTGTATTCACTTCGCACAGTGAACTGAAGTTTTGGAACTGACTGCTTCTCTTTCAGAGAAAGGCATGTGAGATTCTTGTGAATGCTTATATATATCTTAAGGCACTTTCAAAGAAAGTGATTTTCTCTTAAAGTACAGCATTTAGAAAGTGAAGCAACACTCCATTCACTTCGCCCTGTGAATTGAAGTGTTGGAACAGACTGCTTCTCTTTCAGAGAAATGCATGTGAATTGCTGGTGAATGCTTGTAAGTAGCCTAAGGCAGTTTCAAAGGACAGTGATTTTCTCTGAAAGTACAGCATTTAGAAAGTGAAGCAACACTCCATTCACTTCGCACAGTGAATTCAAGTGTTGGAACCGACTGCTTCTCTTTCAGAGAAATGCATGAGAGTTGTTGGTGAATGCTTGTAAGTAGCTTGAGGCACTTTCAAAGAAGAGTGATTTTCTCTGAAAGTACAGCATTTAGAAAGTGAAACAACAACACATTCACTTCGTACAGTGAATTGAAGTGTTGGAACAGACTGCTTCTCTTTCAGAGAAACTCATGTGAGTTGCTGGTGAATGTTTGTAAGTAGCATAAGGCAGTTTCAAAGGAAAGTGATTTTCTCTGAATGTACTGCATTTTGAAAGTGAAGCATCACTCCATTCACTTCGAACAGTGAAATGAAGTGTTGGAACAGACTGCTTCTCTTTCAGAGAAATGCATGTGAGTTTCTTGTGAATGCTTATATTTATCTTAAGGCACTTTCAAAGAAAGTGATTTTCTCTGAAAGTACAGCATTTAGAAAGTGAAACAACAACATTTCACTTCGAACAGTGAATTGAAGTGTTGGAACAGACTGCTTCTCTTTCAGAGAAACTCATGTGTGTTGCTTGTGAATGCTTGTAAGTAGCTTAAGGCAGTAACAAAGGAAAGTGATTTTCTCTGAAAGTAGAGCATTTAGAAAGTGAAACAACAACACATTCACTTCGCACAGTAAATTGAAGTGTTGGAACATACTGCTACTCTTTCAGAGAAACGCATGTGAGTTTCTTGGGAATACTTGTAAGTAGCTTAAGGCAGTATCAAAGGAAAGTGATTTTCTTTGAAAGTACAGCACTTAGAAAGTGAAACAACAGCACATTCACTTTGAACAGTTCATTGAAGTGTTGGAACAGACTGCTTCTCTTTCAGAGAAACTCTGATGAGTTGCTGGTGAATGCTTGTAAGTAGCTTAAGGCAGTTTCAAAGGAAAGTTTTTATCTGTGAAAGTGCAGCATTTAGAAAGTGAAGTAACACTCCATTCACTTTGCACAGTGAATTGAAGTGTTGGAACAGACTGCTAATCTTTCAGAGAAACTCATGTGAGTTGCTGGTGAATGCTTGTAAGTAGCTTAAGGCACTTTCAAAGGAAAGTGATTTTCTCTGAAAGGACAGCATTTAGAAAGTGAAGCAACCCTCCATTCACTTCGCACAGTGAACTGAAGTGTTGGAACAGGCTGCTTCTCTTTCAGAGAAATGCATGTGAGTTTCTTGTGAATGCTTATATTTATCTTAAGGCACTTTCAAAGAAAGTGATCTTCTCTGAAAGTACAGCATTTAGAAAGTGAAGCAACACTCCATTCAGTTCGCACAGTGAATTGAAGTTTTGGAACAGACTGCTTCTCTTTCAGAGAAATGCATGTGAGTTACTGTGGAATGCTTGTAAGTAGCTTATGGCAGTTTCAATGGAAAGTGATTTTCTCTGAATGTACTGCATTTTGAAAGTGAAGCATCACTCCATTCACTTCGAACAGTGAAATGAAGTGTTGGAACAGACTGCTTCTCTTTCAGAGAAATGCATGTGAGTTGCTGTTGAATGCCTGTAAGTAGCTTAAGGCAGTTTCAAAGGAAAGTGATTTTCTCTGAAAGTACTGCATTTTGAAAGTGAAACAACACTCCATTCAATTCGCATAGTGAATTCAAGTATTGGAACATACTGCTTCTCTTTCAGAGTAATGCATGAGAGTTGTTGGTGAATGCTTGTAAGTAGCTTAAGGCACTTTCAAAGAACAGTGATTTTCTCTGAAAGTACAGCATTTAGAAAGTGAAACAACAACATTTCACTTCGCACAGTGAATTGAAGTGTTGGAACAGACTGCTTCTCTTTCAGAGAAACTCATGTGAGTTGCTGGTGAATGCTTGTAAGTAGCTTAAGGCAGTTTCAAAGGAAAGTGATTTTCTCTGAAAGTACAGCATTTAGAAAGTGACGCAACCCTCCATTCACTTAGCACAGTGAATTGAAGTGTTGGAACAGACTGCTTCTCTTTCAGAGAAACTCATGGGTGTTGCTTGTGAATGCTTGTAAGTAGCTTATGGCAGTTTCAAAGGAAAGTGATTTTCTCTGAAAGTAGAGCATTTAGAAAGTGAAACAACAACACATTCACTTCGCACAGTGAATTGAAGTGTTGGAACAGACTGCTATTCTTTCAGAGAAACGCATGTGAGTATCTTGTGAATGCTTGTAAGTAGCTTAAGGCAATATCAAAGGAAAATGATTTTCTCTAAAAGTAAAGCATTTAGAAAGTGAAACAACAACACATTCACTTTGAACAGTGAATTGAACTGTTGGAACAGACTGCTTCTCTTTCAGAGAAACTCTGGTGAGTTGCTGGTGAATGCTTGTAAGTAGCTTAAGGCAGTTTCAAAGGAAAGTTTTTTTCTGTGAAAGTGCAGCATTTAGAAAGTGAAGCAACACTCCATTCACTTTGCACAGTGAATTGAAGTGTTGGAACAGACTGCTAATCTTTCAGAAAAACTCATGTGAGTTGCTGGTGAATGCTTGTAAGTAGCTTAAGGCACTTTCAAAGGACAGTGATTTTCTCTGAAAGTACAGCATTTAGAAAGTGACGCAATACTCCATTCACTTCGCACAGTGAACTGAAGTGTTGGAACAGACTGCTTCTCTTTCAGAGAAATGCATGTGAGTTTCTTGTGAATGCTTGAAAGTAGCTTAAGGCACTTTCAAAGAAGAGTGATGTTCTCTGAAAGTACAGCATTTAGAAAGTGAAACAACAACACCTTCACTTCGCACAGTGAATTAAAGTGTTGGAACAGACTGCTTCTCTTTCAGAGAAACTCATGTGAGTTGCTGGTGAATGCTTGTAAGTACCTTAAGGCAGTTTCAAAGGAAAGTGATTTTCTCTGAAAGTACAGCATTTAGAAAGTGACGCAACACTACATTCACTTCACAGAGTGAATTGAAGTGTTGGAAAAGACTGCTTCTCTTTCAGAGAAATTCATGTGTGTTGCTGGTGAATGCTTGTAAGTAGCTTAAGGCAGTTTCAAAGGACAGTGATTTTCTCTGAAAGTACAGCATTTAGAAAGTGAAGCAACCCTCCATTCACTTCGCACAGTGAATTGAAGTGTTGGAACAGACTGCTTCTCTTTCAGAGAAATGCATGTGAGTTTCTTGTGAATGCTTATATTTATCTTAAGGCACTTTCAAAGAAAGTGAGCTTCTCTGAAAGTACAGCATTTAGAAAGTGAAACAACAACACATTCACTTCGCAGAGTGAATTGAAGTTTCAGAACAGACTGCTTCTCTTTCAGAGAAACTCATGTGAGTTGCTGGTGAATGCTTGTATGTAGCTTAAGGCAGTTTCAAAGGAAAGTGATTTTCTCTGAAAGTACAGCATTTAGAAATTGAAACAAGCAGACATTCACTTCGCAGAGTGAATTGAAGTGTTGGAACAGACTGCTTCTCTTTCACAGAAACTCATGTGAGTTGTTGGTGAATACTTGTAAGTAGCTTAAGGTACTTTGAAAGGAAAGTGATTTTCTCTGAAAGTACAGCATTTAGAAAGTGACGCAATACTCCATTCACTTCGCACAGTGAAATGAGGAGTTGGAACAGACTGCTTCTCTTTCAGAGAAACTCATGTGAGTTGCTGGTGAATGCTTGTAAGTAGTTTATGGCAGTTTCAAAGGAAAGTGATTTTCTCTGAAAGTACAGCATGTAGAAAGTGAAGCAACCCTCCATTCACTTCGCACAGTAAATTGAAGTCTTGGAACAGACTGCTTCCCTTTCAGAGAAATGCATGTGAGTTACTGTTCATGCTTGTAAATAGCTTAAGGCAGTTTCAGAGGAAAGTGATTTTCTCTGAATGTACTGCATTTCGAAAGTGAAGCAACACTCAATTCACTTCGAACAGTGAATTGAAGTGTTGGAACAGACTGCTTCTCTTACAGAGAAATGCATGTGAATTGCTGGTGAATGCCTGTAAGTAGCTTAAGACAGTATCAAAGGACAGGGATTTTCTCAGAAAGTACAGCATTTAGAAAGTGAAGCAACACTACATTCACTTCGCACAGTGAATTGAAGTGTTGGAACAGACTGCTTCTCTTTCAGAGTAATGCATTAGAGTTGTTGGTGAATGCTTGTAAGTAGCTTAAGGCACTTTCAAAGAAGAGTGGTTTTCTCTGAAAGTACAGCATTTAGAAAGTGAAACAAAAACATATTCACTTCACACAGTGAATTGAAGTGTTGGAACAGACTGCTTCCCTTTCAGAGAAACTCATGTGAGTTGCTGGTGAATGCTTGTAAGTAGCTTAAGGAAGTTTCAAAGGAAAGTTTTTTCTGTGAAAGTGCAGCATTTAGAAAGTGAAGCAACACTCCATTCAGTTCGCACAGTGAATTGAAGTTTTGGAACAGACTGCTTCTCTTTCAGAGAAATGCATGTGAGTTACTGTGGAATGCTTGTAAGTAGCTTATGGCAGTTTCAAAGGAAAGTGATTTTCTCTGAATGTACTGCATTTTGAAAGTGAAGCATCACTCCATTCACTTCGAAGAGTGAAATGAAGTGTTGGAACAGACTGCTTCTCTTTCAGAGAAATGCATGTGAGTTGCTGTTGAATGCCTGTTAGTAGCTTAAGGCAGTTTCAAAGGAAAGTGATTTTCTCTGAAAGTACTGCATTTTCAAAGTGAAGCAACACTTCATTCACTTTGAACAGTGAATTGAAGTGTTGGAACAGACTGCTTCTCTTTCAGAGAAATGCATTTGAATTGCTGGTGAATGCTTGTAAGTAGCATAAGGCAGTTTCAAAGGACAGTGATTTTCTCTGAAAGTACAGCATTTAGAAAGTGAAGCAAGACTCCATTCACTTCGCACAGTGAAATAAAGTGTTGGAACAGACTGCCTCTCTTTCAGAGTAATGCATTAGAGTTGTTGGTGAATGCTTGTAAGTAGCTTAAGGCACTTTCAAAGAAGAGTGATTTTCTCTGAAAGTACAGCATTTAGAAAGTGAAACAACAACATTTCACTTCGCACAGTGAATTGAAGTGTTGGAACAGACTGCTTCTCTTTCAAAGAAACTGATGTGAGTTGCTGGTGAATGCTTGTAATTAGCTTAAGGCACTTTCAAAGAAGAGTGATTTTCTCTGAAAGTACAGCATTTAGAAAGTGAAAAAACAACACATTCACTTCGCACAGTGAATTGAAGTGTTGGAACAGACTGCTTCTCTTTCAGAGAAACTCATGTGAGTTGCTGGTGAATGCTTGTAAGTAGCTTAAGGCACTGTCAAAGGAAAGTGATTTTCTCTGAAAGTACAGCATTTAGAAAGTGAAGCAACCCTCCATTCACTTCGCACAGTGAATTGAAGTGTTGGAACAGACTGCTTCTCTTTCAGAGAAATGCATGTGAGTTTCTTGTGAATGCTTATATTTATCTTAAGGCACTTTCAAAGAAAGTGATTTTCTCTGAAAGTACAGCATTTAGAAAGTGAAGCAACACTCCATTCAGTTCGCACAGTGAATTGAAGTTTTGGAACAGACTGCTTCTCTTTAAGAGAAATGCATGTGAGTTACTGTTGAATGCTTGTAAGTAGCTTAAGGCAGTTTCAAAGGAAAGTGATTTTCTCTGAATGTACTGCATTTTGAAAGTGAAACAACACTCAATTCACTTCGAATAGTGAGTTGAAGTGTTGGAACAGACTGCTTCTCTTTCAGAGAAATGCATGTGAATTGCTGGTGAATGCTTGTAAGTAGCTTAAGGCAGTATCAAAGGACAGTGATTTTCTCTGAAAATACAGCATTTAGAAAGTGAAGCAACACTCCATTCACTTCGCACAGTGAAATCAAGTGTTGGAACAGACTGCCTCTCTTTCAGAGTAATGCATTAGAGTTGTTGGTGAATGCTTGTAAGTAGCTTAAGGCACTTTCAAAGAAGAGTGATTTTCTCTGAAAGTACAGCATTTAGAAAGTGAAACAACAACATTTCACTTCGCACAGTGAATTGAAGTGTTGGAACAGACTGCTTCTCTTTCAGAGAAACTCATGTGAGTTGCTGGTGAATGCTTGTAAGTAGCTTAAGGCAGTTTCAAAGGAAAGTGATTTTCTCTGAAAGTACAGCATTTAGAAAGTGACGCAACCCTCAATTCACTTTCGCACAGTGAATTGAAGTGTTGGAACAGACTGCTTCTCTTTCAGAGAAACTCATGGGTGTTGCTTGTGAATGCTTGTAAGTAGCTTATGGCAGTTTCAAAGGAAAGTGATTTTCTCTGAAAGTAGAGCATTTAGAAAGTGAAACAACAACACATTCACTTCGCACAGTGAATTGAAGTTTTGGAACAGACTGCTTCTCTTTCAGAGAAACTCAAGTGAGTTTCTTGTGAATGCTTATATTTATCTTAAGGCACTTTCAAAGAAAGTGATTTTCTCTGAAAGGACAGCATTTAGAAAGTGAAACAACAACATTTCACTTCGCACAGTGAATTGAAGTGTTGGAACAGACTGCTTCTCTTTCAGAGAAACTCATGTGTGTGGCTTGTGAATGCTTGTAAGTAGCTTGAGGCATTTGAAAGAAGAGTGATTTTCTCTGAAAGTACAGCATTTAGAAAGTGGAACAACAACACATTCACTTCGCACAGTGAATTGAAGTGTTGGAACAGACTGCTTCTCTTTCAGAGAAACTCATGTGAGTTGCTGGTGAATGCTTGTAAGTAATTAAGGCAGTTTCAAACGAAAGTGATTTTCTCTGAAAGTACAGCATTTAGAAAGTGAAACAACCAGACATTCACTTCGCACAGTGAATTGAAGTGTTGGAACAGACTGCTTCTCTTACAGAGAAATTCATGTGAGTTGCTGGTGAATGCTTGTAAGTAGCTTAAGGCACCTTCAAAGGAAAGTGATTTTCTCTAAAAGGACAGCATTTAGAAAGTGAAGCAACACTCCATTCAATTCGCACAGTGAATTGAAGAGTTGGAACAGACTGCTTCTCTTTCAGAGAAACTCATGTGAGTTGCTGGTGAATGCTTGTAAGTAGTTTAAGGCAGTTTCAAAGGAAAGTGACTTTCTCTGAAAGTACAGCATTTTGAAAGTGAAGCAACACTCCATTCACTTTGCACAGTGAATTAAAATGTTGGAACAGACTGCTTCTGTTTCAGAGAAACTCATGTGAGTTGCTGGTGAATGCTTGTAAGTAGCTTAAGGCACTTTCAAAGGATAGTGATTTTCTCTGAAAGTACAGCATTTAGAAAGTGAAGCAACACTCCATTCACTTTGCACAGTGAATTGAAGTGTTGGAACAGACTGCTTCTCTTTCAGAGAAACGCATGTGAGTTTCTTGTGAATGCTTGTAAGTAGCTTAAGGTACTTTGAAAGGAAAGTGATTTTCTCTGAAAGTACAGCATTTAGAAAGTGACACAACACTCCATTCACTTCGCACAGTGAATTGAAGAGTTGGAACAGACTGCTTCTCTTTCAGAGAAACGCATGTGAGTTGCTGGTGAATGCATATAAGTAGCTTAAGGCAGTTTCATAGGAAAGTGATTTTCTCAGAAAGTACAGCATTTAGAAAGTGAAGCAACACTGCATTCACTTCGCAGAGTGAATTGAAGTGTTGGAACAGACTGCTTCTCTTTCAGGAAACGCATGTGAGTTTCTTGTGAAAGCTTGTAAGTAGCTTAAGGCAATATCAAAGGAAAATGATTTTCTCTGAAAGTACAGCATTTAAAAAGTGAAACAACAACACATTCACTTCTCACAGTGAATGGAAGTGTTGGAACAGACTGCTTTCTTTCAGAGAAACTCATGTGAGTTGCTGGTGAATGCTTGTAAGTAGCTTAAGGCAGTTTCAAAGGAAAGTGATTTTCTCTGAAAGTACAGCATTTAGAAAGTGAAGCAACCCTGTATTCACGTCGCACAGTGAACTGAAGTGTTGGAACAGACTGCTTCTCTTTCAGAGAAATGCATGTGAGTTTCTTGTGAATGCTTATATATATCTTAAGGCACTTTCAAAGAAAGTGATTTTCTCTTAAAGTACAGCATTTAGAAAGTGAAGCAACACTCCATTCACTTCGCCCTGTGAATTGAAGTGTTGGAACAGACTGCTTCTCTTTCAGAGAAATGCATGTGAATTGCTGGTGAATGCTTGTAAGTAGCCTAAGGCAGTTTCAAAGGACAGTGATTTTCTCTGAAAGTACAGCATTTAGAAAGTGAAGCAACACTCCATTCACTTCGCACAGTGAATTCAAGTGTTGGAACAGACTGCTTCTCTTTCAGAGAAATGCATGAGAGTTGTTGGTGAATGCTTGTAAGTAGCTTGAGGCACTTTCAAAGAAGAGTGATTTTCTCTGAAAGTACAGCATTTAGAAAGTGAAACAACAACACATTCACTTCGCACAGTGAATTGAAGTGTTGGAACAGACTGCTTCTCTTTCAGAGAAACTCATGTGAGTTGCTGGTGAATGTTTGTAAGTAGCATAAGGCAGTTTCAAAGGAAAGTTTTTTCTGAGAAAGTGCAGCATTTAGAAAGTGAAGCAACACTCCATTCACTTTGCACAGTGAATTGAAGTGTTGGAACAGACTGCTAATCTTTCTAAGAAACTCATGTGAGTTGCTGGTGAATGCTTGTAAGTAGCTTAAGGCACTTTCAAAGGAAAGTGATTTTCTCTGAATGTACTGCATTTTGAAAGCGAAGCAGCACTCCATTCACTTCGAACAGTGAAATGAAGTGTTGGAACAGACTGCTAATCTTTCAGAGAAATGCATGTGAGTTTCTTGTGAATGCCTATATTTATCTTAAGGCACTTTCAAAGAAAGTGATTTTCTCTGAAAGGACAGCATTTAGAAAGTGAAACAACAACATTTCACTTCGCACAGTGAATTGAAGTGTTGGAACAGACTGCTTCTCTTTCAGAGAAACTCATGTGTGTGGCTTGTGAATGCTTGTAAGTAGCTTGAGGCACTTTGAAAGAAGAGTGATTTTCTCTGAAAGTACAGCATTTAGAAAGTGGAACAACAACACATTCACTTCGCACAGTGAATTGAAGTGTTGGAACAGACTGCTTCTCTTTCAGAGAAACTCATGTGAGTTGCTGGTGAATGCTTGTAAGTAGCTTAAGGCAGTTTCAAAGGAAAGTTTTTTTCTGTGAAAGTGCAGCATTTAGAAAGTGAAGCAACACTCCATTCACTTTGCACAGTGAATTGAAGTGTTGGAACAGACTGCTAATCTTTCAGAGAAACTAATGTGAGTTGCTGGTGATTGCTTGTAAGTAGCTTAAGGCACTTTCAAAGGAAAGTGATTTTCTCTGAAAGGACAGCACTTAGAAAGTGAAGCAACCCTCCATTCACTTCGCACAGTGAATTGAAGTGTTGGAACAGACTGCTTCTCTTTCAGAGAAATGCATGTGAGTTTCTTCTGAATGCTTATATTTATCTTAAGGCACTTTCAAAGAAAGTGATCTTCTCTGAAATTACAGCATTTAGAAAGTGAAGCAACACTCCATTCACTTCGCACAGTGAATTGAAGTGTTGGAACAGACTGCTTCTCTTTCAGAGAAATGCATGTGAGTTACTGTAAATGCTTGTAAGTAGCTTATGGCAGTTTCAAAGGAAAGTGATTTTCTCTGAATGTACTGCATTTTGAGAGTGAAGCATCACTCCATTCACTTTGAACAGTGAAATGAAGTGTTGGAACAGACTGCTTCTCTTTCAGAGAAATGCATGTGAGTTGCTGTTGAATGCCTGTAAGTAGCTTAAGGCAGTTTCAAAGGAAAGTGATTTTCTCTGAAAGTACTGCATTTTGAAAGTGAAGCAACACTCCATTCACTTTGAACAGTGAATTGAAGTGTTGGAACAGACTGCTTCTCTTTCAGAGAAATGCATGTGAATTGCTAGTGAATGCTTGTAAGTAGCTTAAGGCAGTTTCAAAGGACAGTGATTTTCTCTGAAAGTACAGCATTTAGAAAGTGAAGCTACACTCCATTCAATTCGCACAGTGAATTCAAGTATTGGAACAGACTGCTTCTCTTTCAGAGTAATGCATGAGAGTTGTTGGTGAATGCTTGTAAGTAGCTTAAGGCACTTTCGAAGAACAGTGATTTTCTCTGAAAGGACAGCACTTAGAAAGTGAAGCAACAATCCATTCACTTCGCACAGTGAATTGAAGTGTTGGAACAGACGGCTTCTCTTTCAGAGAAATGTATGTGAGTTACTGTGGAATGCTTGTAAGTAGGTTGAGGCAGTTTCAAAGTAAAGTGATTTTCTCTGAATGTACTGCATTTTGAAAGCGAAGCATCACTCCATTCACTTCGAACAGTGAAATGAAGTGTTGGAACAGACTGCTTCTCTTTCAGAGAAATGCATGTGAGTTTCTTGTGAATGCTTATATTTATCTTAAGGCACTTTCAAAGAAAGTGATTTTCTCTGAAAGTACAGCATTTAGAAAGTGACGCAACACTCCATTCACTTCGCACAGTGAAATGAGGAGTTGGAAAAGACTGCTTCTCTTGCAGAGAAACTCATGTGAGTTTCTGGTGAATGCCTGTAAGTAGTTTAAGGCAGTTTCAAAGGAAAGTGATTTTCTCTGAAAGTACAGCATATAGAAAGTGAAGCAACCCTCCATTCACTTCGCACAGTGAATTGAAGTGTTGGAACAGACTGCTTCTCTTTCAGAAAAACTCATGTGAGTTGCTGTTGAATACTTGCAAGTAGCTTAAGGCAGTTTCAACGGAAAGTGATTTTCTATGAAAGTACAGAATTTAGAAAGTGAAGCAACACTCCGTTCACTTCACACAGTGAATTGAAGTGTTGGAAGAGACTGCTTCTCTCTCAGAGAAACGCATGTGAGTTTTTTGTGAATGCTTGTAAGAAGCTTAAGGCAGTATAAAAGGAAAGTGATTTTCTCTGAAAATACAGCATTTAGAAAGTGAAACAAAAACACATTCATTTCGCACAGTGAATTGAAGTGTTGGAACAGACTGCTTCTCTTTCAGAGAAGTGCATGTGAGTTACTGTGGAATGCTTGTAAGTAGCTTATGGCAGTTTCAATGGAAAGTGATTTTCTCTGAATGTACTGCATTTTGAATGTGAAGCATCACTCCATTCACTTCGAACAGTGAAATGAAGTGTTGGAACAGACTGCCACTCTTTCAGAGAAATGCATGTGAGTTGCTGTTGAATGCCTGTAAGTAGCTTAAGGCAGTTTCAAAGGAAAGTGATTTTCTCTGAAAGTACTGCATTTTGAAAGTGAAGCAACACTCCATTCACATTGAACAGAGATTGAAGTGTTGGAACAGACTGCTTCTCTTTCAGAGAAATGCATGTGAATTGCTGGTGAATGCCTGTTAGTAGCTTAAGGCAGTTTCAAAGGACAGTGATTTTCTCTGAAAGTACAGCATTTAGAAAGTGAAGCAACACTCCATTCAATTCGCACAGTGAATTCAAGTATTGGAACAGACTGCTTCTCTTTCAGAGTAATGCATGAGAGTTGTTTGTGAATGCTTGTAAATAGCTTAAGGCACTTTCAAAGAACAGTGATTTTCTCTGAAGGTACAGCATTTAGAAAGTGAAACAACAACATTTCACTTCGCACAGTGAATTGAAGTGTTGGAACAGACTGCTTCTCTTTCAGAGAAACTCATGTGAGTTGCTGGTGAATGCTTGTAAGTAGCTTAAGGCAGTTTCAAAGGAAAGTGATTTTCTCTGAAAGTACAGCATTTAGAAAGTGACGCAACCCTCAATTCACTTCGCACAGTGAATTGAAGTGTTGGAACAGACTGCTTCTCTTTCAGAGAAACTCATGTGTGTTGCTTGTGAATGCTTGTAAGTAGCTTATGGCAGTTTCAAAGGAAAGAGATTTTCTCTGAAAGTAGAGCATTTACAAAGTGAAACAACAACACATTCACTTCGCACAGTGAATTGAAGTGTTGGAACAGACTGCTACTCTTTCAGAGAAACGCATGTGAGTTTCTTGAGAATGCATGTAAGTAGCTTAAGGCAGTATCAAAGGAAAGTGATTTTCTCTGAAAGTACAGCACTTAGAAAGTGAAACAACAGCACATTCACTTTGAACAGTGAATTGAAGTGTTGGAACAGACTGCTTCTCTTTCAGAGAAACTCTGGTGAGTTGCTGGTGAATGCTTGTAAGTAGCTTAAGGCAGTTTCAAAGGAAAGTGTTTTTCTGTGAAAGGGCAGCATTTAGAAAGTGAAGCAACACTCCATTCACTTTGCACAGTGAATTGAAGTGTTGGAACAGACTGCTAATCTTTCAGAGAAACTCATGTGAGTTGCTGGTGAATGCTTGTAAGTAGCTTAAGGCACTTTCAAAGGAAAGTGATTTTCTCTGAAAGTACAGCATTTAGAAAGTGAAGCAACCCTCCATTCACTTCGCACAGTGAACTGAAGTGTTGGAACAGACTGCTTCTCTTTCAGAGAAATGCATGTGAGTTTCTTCTGAATGCTTATATTTATCTTAAGGCACTTTCAAAGAAAGTGATTTTCTCTGAAAGTACAGCATTTAGAAAGTGACGCAATACTCCATTCACTTCGCACAGTGAAATGAGGAGTTGGAACAGACTGCTTCTCTTTCAGAGAAACTCATGTGAGTTTCTGGTGAATGCTTGTAAGTAGTTTAAGGCAGTTTCAAAGGAAAGTGATTTTCTCTGAAAGTACAGCATATAGAAAGTGAAGCAACCCTCCATTCACTTCGCACAGTGAATTGAAGTGTTGGAACAGACTGCTTCTCTTTCAGAAAAACTCATGTGAGATGCTGTTGAATACTTGCAAGTAGCTTAAGGCAGTTTCAAAGGAAAGTGATTTTCTCTGAAAGTACAGCATTTAGAAAGTGAAGCAGCACTCCGTTCACTTCACACAGTGAATTGAAGTGTTGGAACAGACTGCTTCTCTTTCAGAGAAACGCATGTGAGTTTCTTGTGAATGCTTGTACGTAGCTTAAGGCAGTATCAAAGGAAAGTGATTTTCTCTGAAAATACAGCATTTAGAAAGTGAAAAAAAACACATTCATTTCGCACAGTGAATTGAAGTGTTGGAACAGACTGCTTCTCTTTCAGAGAAACTGATGTGAGTTGCTGGTGAAGGCTTGGAAGTAGCTTAAGGCACTTTCAAAGAAGAGTGATTTTCTCTGAAAGTACAGCATTTAGAAAGTGAAACAACCAGACATTCACTTCGCACAGTGAATTGAAGTGTTGGAACAGACTGCTTCTCTTTCACAGAAACTCATGTGAGTTGTTGGTAATACTTGTAAGTAGCTTAAGGTACTTTGAAAGGAAAGTGATTTTCTCTGAAAGTACAGCATTTAGAAAGTGACGCAACACTCCATTCACTTCGCACAGTGAACTGAGGAGTTGGAACAGACTGCTTCTCTTTCAGAGAAACTCATGTGAGTTACTGGTGAATGCTTGTAAGTAGTTTAAGGCAGTTTCAAAGGAAAGTGATTTTCTCTGAAAGTACAGCATGTAGAAAGTGAAGTAACCCTGCATTCACTTCGCACAGTGAATTGAAGTGTTGGAACAGACTGCTTCTCTTTCACAGAAACTCATGTGAGTTGCTGGTGAATACTTGTAAGTAGCTTAAGGCAGTTTCAAAGGAAAGTGATTTTCTCTGAAAGTACAGCATTTAGAAAGTGAAGCAACCCTCCATTCACTTCGAACAGTGAGTTGAAGTGTTGAAACAGACTGCTTCTCTTTCAGAGAAATGCATGTGAGTTTCTTGTGAATGCTTATATTTATCTTAAGGCACTTTCAAAGAAAGTGATCTTCTCTGAAAGTACAGCATTTAGAAAGTGAAGCAACACTTCATTCACTTCGCACAGTGAATTGAAGTGTTGGAACAGACTGCTTCTCTTTCAGAGAAGTGCATGTGAGTTACTGTGGAATGCTTGTAAGTAGCTTATGGCAGTTTCAATGGAAAGTGATTTTCTCTGAAAGTACTGCATTTTGAATGTGAAGCATCACTCCATTCACTTCGAACAGTGAAATGAAGTGTTGGAACAGACTGCTTCTCTTTCACAGAAATGCATGTGAGTTGCTGTTGAATGCCTGTAAGTAGCTTAAGGCAGTTTCAAAGGAAAGTGATTTTCTCTGAAAGTACTGCATTTTGAAAGTGAAGCAACACTCCATTCACTTTGAACAGTGAATTGAAGTGTTGGAACAGACTGCTTCTCTTTCAGAGAAATGCATGTGAATTGCTGGTGAATGCTTGTAAGTAGCTTAAGGCAGTTTCAAAGGACAGTGATTTTCTCTGAAAGTACAGCATTTAGAAAGGGAAGCAACACTCCATTCAATTCGCACAGTGAATTCAAGTATTGGAACAGACTGCTTCTCTTTCAGAGTAATGCATGAGAGTTGTTTGTGAATGCTTGTAAATAGCTTAAGGCACTTTCAAAGAACAGTGATTTTATCTGAAAGTACAGCATTTAGAAAGTGAAACAACAACATTTCACTTCGCACAGTGAATTGAAGTGTTGGAACAGACTGCTTCTCTTTCAGAGAAACTCATGTGAGTTGCTGGTGAATGCTTGTAAGTAGCTTAAGGCAGTTTCAAAGGAAAGTGATTTTCTCAGAAAGTACAGCATTTAGAAAGTGACGCAACCCTCAATTCACTTCGCACAGTGAATTGAAGTGTTGGAACAGACTGCTTCTCTTTCAGAGAAACTCATGTGTGTTGCTTGTGAATGCTTGTAAGTAGCTTATGGCAGTTTCAAAGGAAAGTGATTTTCTCTGAAAGTAGAGCATTTACAAAGTGAAACAACAACACATTCACTTCGCACAGTGAATTGAAGTGTTGGAACAGACTGCTACTCTTTCAGAGAAACGCATGTGAGTTTCTTGGGAATGCTTGTAAGTAGCTTAAGGCAGTATCAAAGGAAAGTGATTTTCTCTGAAAGTACAGCACTTAGAAAGTGAAACAACAGCACATTCACTTTGAACAGTGAATTGAAGTGTTGGAACAGACTGCTTCTCTTTCAGAGAAACTCTGGTGAGTTGCTGGTGAATGCTTGTAAGTAGCTTAAGGCAGTTTCAAAGGAAAGCTTTTTTCTGTGAAAGTGCAGCATTTAGAAAGTGAAGCAACACTCCATTCACTTTGCACAGTGAATTGAAGTGTTGGAACAGACTGCTAATCTTTCAGAGAAACTCATGTGAGTTGCTGGTGAATGCTTGTAAGTAGCTTAAGGCACTTTCTAAGGAAAGTGATTTTCTCTGAAAGTACAGCATTTAGAAAGTGAAGCAACCCTCCATTCACTTCGCACAGTGAACTGAAGTGTTGGAACAGACTGCTTCTCTTTCAGAGAAATGCATGTGAGTTTCTTGTGAATGCTTATATTTATCTTAAGGCACTTTCAAAGAAAGTGATTTTCTCTGAAAGTACAGCATTTAGAAAGTGACGCAATACTCCATTCACTTCGCACAGTGAAATGAGGAGTTGGAACAGACTGCTTCTCTTTCAGAGAAACTCATGTGAGTTTCTGGTGAATGCTTGTAAGTAGTTTAAGGCAGTTTCAAAGGAAAGTGATTTTCTCTGAAAGTACAGCATATAGAAAGTGAAGCAACCCTCCATTCACTCCGCACAGTGAATTGAAGTGTTGGAACAGACTGCTTCTCTTTCACAGAAACTCATGTGAGTTGCTGGTGAATACTTGTAAGTAGCTTAAGGCAGTTTCAAAGGAAAGTGATTTTCTCTGAAAGTACAGCATTTAGAAAGTGAAACAACATTCCATTCACTTCACACACTGAATTGAAGTGTTGGAACAGACTGCTTCTCTTTCAGAAAAACGCATGTGAGTTTCTTATGAATGCTTGTAAGTAGCTTAAGGCAGTATCAAAGGAAAGTGATTTTCTCTGGAAATACAGCATTTAGAAAGTGAAACAACAACACATTCACTTCGCACAGTGAATTGAAGTGTTGGAACAGACTGCTTCTCTTTCAGAGAAACTCATGTGAGTTGCTGGTCAATGCTTGTAAGTAGCTTAAGGCAGTTTCAAAGGAAAGTGATTTTCTCTGAAAGTACAGCGTTTAGAAAGTGACGCAACACTACATTCACTTCACACACTGAATTGAAGTGTTGGAACAGACTGCTTCTCTTTCAGAGAAACTCATGTGAGTTGCTGGTGAATGCTTGTAAGTAGCTTAAGGCAGTTTCAAAGGAAAGTGATTTTCTCTGAAAGTACAGCATTTAGAAAGTGAAACAACAACACATTCACTTCGCACAGTGAATTGAAGTGTTGGAACAGACTGCTTCTCTTTCAAAGAAACTGATGTGAGTTGCTGGTGAATGCTTGTAAGTAGCTTAAGGCACTTTCAAAGAAGAGTGATTTTCTCTGAAAGTACAGCATTTAGAAAGTGAAAAAACAACACATTCACTTCGCACAGTGAATTGAAGTGTTGGAACAGACTGCTTCTCTTTCAGAGAAACTCATGTGAGTTGCTGGTGAATGCTTGTAAGTAGCTTAAGGCACTTTCAAAGGAAAGTGATTTTCTCTGAAAGTGCAGCATTTAGAAAGTGAAGCAACCCTCCATTCACTTCGCACAGTGAATTGAAGTGTTGGAACAGACTGCTTCTCTTTCAGAGAAATGCATGTGAGTTTCTTGTGAATGCTTATATTTATCTTAAGGCACTTTCAAAGAAAGTGATTTTCTCTGAAAGTACAGCATTTAGAAAGTGAAGCAACACTCCATTAAGTTCGCACAGTGAATTGAAGTTTTGGAACAGACTGCTTCTCTTTAAGAGAAATGCATGTGAGTTACTGTTGAATGCTTGTAAGTAGCTTAAGGCAGTTTCAAAGGAAAGTGATTTTCTCTGAATGTACTGCATTTTGAAAGTGAAACAACACTCAATTCACTTCGAATAGTGAGTTGAAGTGTTGGAACAGACTGCTTCTCTTTCAGAGAAATGCATGTGAATTGCTGGTGAATGCTTGTAAGTAGCTTAAGGCAGTATCAAAGGACAGTGATTTTCTCTGAAAGTACAGCATTTAGAAAGTGAAGCAACACTCCATTCACTTCGCACAGTGAAATCAAGTGCTGGAACAGACTGCCTCTCTTTCAGAGTAATGCATTAGAGTTGTTGGTGAATGCTTGTAAGTAGCTTAAGGCACTTTCAAAGAAGAGTGATTTTCTCTGAAAGTACAGCATTTAGAAAGTGAAACAACAACATTTCACTTCGCACAGTGAATTGAAGTGTTGGAACAGACTGCTTCTCTTTCAGAGAAACTCATGTGAGTTGCTGGTGAATGCTTGTAAGTAGCTTAAGGCAGTTTCAAAGGAAAGTGATTTTCTCTGAAAGTACAGCATTTAGAAAGTGACGCAACCCTCAATTCACTTTCGCACAGTGAATTGAAGTGTTGGAACAGACTGCTTCTCTTTCAGAGAAACTCATGTGAGTTGCTGGTGAATGCTTGTAAGTAGCTTAAGGCAGTTTCAAAGGAAAGTGATTTTCTCAGAAAGTACAGCATGTAGAAAGTGACGCAACCCTCAATTCACTTCGCACAGTGAATTGAAGTGTTGGAACAGACTGCTTCTCTTTCAGAGAAACTCATGTGTGTTGCTTGTGAATGCTTGTAAGTAGCTTATGGCAGTTTCAAAGGAAAGTGATTTTCTCTGAAAGTAGAGCATTTACAAAGTGAAACAACAACACATTCACTTCGCACAGTGAATTGAAGTGTTGGAACAGACTGCTACTCTTTCAGAGAAACGCATGTGAGTTTCTTGGGAATGCTTGTAAGTAGCTTAAGGCAGTATCAAAGGAAAGTGATTTTCTCTGAAAGTACAGCACTTAGAAAGTGAAACAACAGCACATTCACTTTGAACAGTGAATTGAAGTGTTGGAACAGACTGCTTCTCTTTCAGAGAAACTCATGTGAGTTGCTGGTGAATGCTTGTAAGTAGCTTAAGGCAGTTTCAAAGGAAAGTGATTTTCTCTGAAAGTACAGCATTTAGAAAGTGAAACAACAACACATTCACTTCGCACAGTGAATTGAAGTGTTGGAACAGACTGCTTCTCTTTCAAAGAAACTGATGTGAGTTGCTGGTGAATGCTTGTAAGTAGCTTAAGGCACTTTCAAAGAAGAGTGATTTTCTCTGAAAGTACAGCATTTAGAAAGTGAAAAAACAACACATTCACTTCGCACAGTGAATTGAAGTGTTGGAACAGACTGCTTCTCTTTCAGAGAAACTCATGTGAGTTGCTGGTGAATGCTTGTAAGTAGCTTAAGGCACTTTCAAAGGAAAGTGATTTTCTCTGAAAGTACAGCATTTAGAAAGTGAAGCAACCCTCCATTCACTTCGCACAGTGAATTGAAGTGTTGGAACAGACTGCTTCTCTTTCAGAGAAATGCATGTGAGTTTCTTGTGAATGCTTATATTTATCTTAAGGCACTTTCAAAGAAAGTGATTTTCTCTGAAAGTACAGCATTTAGAAAGTGAAGCAACACTCCATTAAGTTCGCACAGTGAATTGAAGTTTTGGAACAGACTGCTTCTCTTTAAGAGAAATGCATGTGAGTTACTGTTGAATGCTTGTAAGTAGCTTAAGGCAGTTTCAAAGGAAAGTGATTTTCTCTGAATGTACTGCATTTTGAAAGTGAAACAACACTCAATTCACTTCGAATAGTGAGTTGAAGTGTTGGAACAGACTGCTTCTCTTTCAGAGAAATGCATGTGAATTGCTGGTGAATGCTTGTAAGTAGCTTAAGGCAGTATCAAAGGACAGTGATTTTCTCTGAAAGTACAGCATTTAGAAAGTGAAGCAACACTCCATTCACTTCGCACAGTGAAATCAAGTGCTGGAACAGACTGCCTCTCTTTCAGAGTAATGCATTAGAGTTGTTGGTGAATGCTTGTAAGTAGCTTAAGGCACTTTCAAAGAAGAGTGATTTTCTCTGAAAGTACAGCATTTAGAAAGTGAAACAACAACATTTCACTTCGCACAGTGAATTGAAGTGTTGGAACAGACTGCTTCTCTTTCAGAGAAACTCATGTGAGTTGCTGGTGAATGCTTGTAAGTAGCTTAAGGCAGTTTCAAAGGAAAGTGATTTTCTCTGAAAGTACAGCATTTAGAAAGTGACGCAACCCTCAATTCACTTTCGCACAGTGAATTGAAGTGTTGGAACAGACTGCTTCTCTTTCAGAGAAACTCATGTGAGTTGCTGGTCAATGCTTGTAAGTAGCTTAAGGCAGTTTCAAAGGAAAGTGATTTTCTCAGAAAGTACAGCATTTAGAAAGTGACGCAACCCTCCATTCACTTCGCACAGTGAATTGAAGTGTTGGAACAGACTGCTTCTCTTTCAGAGAAACTCATGTGTGTTGCTTGTGAATGCTTGTAAGTAGCTTATGGCAGTTTCAAAGGAAAGTGATTTTCTCTGAAAGTAGAGCATTTACAAAGTGAAACAACAACACATTCACTTCGCACAGTGAATTGAAGTGTTGGAACAGACTGCTACTCTTTCAGAGAAACGCATGTGAGTTTCTTGGGAATGCTTGTAAGTAGCTTAAGGCAGTATCAAAGGAAAGTGATTTTCTCTGAAAGTACAGCACTTAGAAAGTGAAACAACAGCACATTCACTTTGAACAGTGAATTGAAGTGTTGGAACAGACTGCTTCTCTTTCAGAGAAACTCTGGTGAGTTGCTGGTGAATGCTTGTAAGTAGCTTAAGGCAGTTTCAAAGGAAAGCTTTTTTCTGTGAAAGTGCAGCATTTAGAAAGTGAAGCAACACTCCATTCACTTTGCACAGTGAATTGAAGTGTTGGAACAGACTGCTAATCTTTCAGAGAAACTCATGTGAGTTGCTGGTGAATGCTTGTAAGTAGCTTAAGGCACTTTCTAAGGAAAGTGATTTTCTCTGAAAGTACAGCATTTAGAAAGTGAAGCAACCCTCCATTCACTTCGCACAGTGAACTGAAGTGTTGGAACAGACTGCTTCTCTTTCAGAGAAATGCATGTGAGTTTCTTGTGAATGCTTATATTTATCTTAAGGCACTTTCAAAGAAAGTGATTTTCTCTGAAAGTACAGCATTTAGAAAGTGACGCAATACTCCATTCACTTCGCACAGTGAAATGAGGAGTTGGAACAGACTGCTTCTCTTTCAGAGAAACTCATGTGAGTTTCTGGTGAATGCTTGTAAGTAGTTTAAGGCAGTTTCAAAGGAAAGTGATTTTCTCTGAAAGTACAGCATATAGAAAGTGAAGCAACCCTCCATTCACTCCGCACAGTGAATTGAAGTGTTGGAACAGACTGCTTCTCGTTCACAGAAACTCATGTGAGTTGCTGGTGAATACTTGTAAGTAGCTTAAGGCAGTTTCAAAGGAAAGTGATTTTCTCTGAAAGTACAGCATTTAGAAAGTGAAACAACATTCCATTCACTTCACACACTGAATTGAAGTGTTGGAACAGACTGCTTCTCTTTCAGAGAAACGCATGTGAGTTTCTTATGAATGCTTGTAAGTAGCTTAAGGCAGTATCAAAGGAAAGTGATTTTCTCTGGAAATACAGCATTTAGAAAGTGAAACAACAACACATTCACTTCGCACAGTGAATTGAAGTGTTGGAACAGACTGCTTCTCTTTCAGAGAAACTCATGTGAGTTGCTGGTCAATGCTTGTAAGTAGCTTAAGGCAGTTTCAAAGGAAAGTGATTTTCTCTGAAAGTACAGCGTTTAGAAAGTGACGCAACACTACATTCACTTCACACACTGAATTGAAGTGTTGGAACAGACTGCTTCTCTTTCAGAGAAACTCATGTGAGTTGCTGGTGAATGCTTGTAAGTAGCTTAAGGCAGTTTCAAAGGAAAGTGATTTTCTCTGAAAGTACAGCATTTAGAAAGTGAAACAACAACACATTCACTTCGCACAGTGAATTGAAGTGTTGGAACAGACTGCTTCTCTTTCAAAGAAACTGATGTGAGTTGCTGGTGAATGCTTGTAAGTAGCTTAAGGCACTTTCAAAGAAGAGTGATTTTCTCTGAAAGTACAGCATTTAGAAAGTGAAAAAACAACACATTCACTTCGCACAGTGAATTGAAGTGTTGGAACAGACTGCTTCTCTTTCAGAGAAACTCATGTGAGTTGCTGGTGAATGCTTGTAAGTAGCTTAAGGCACTTTCAAAGGAAAGTGATTTTCTCTGAAAGTACAGCATTTAGAAAGTGAAGCAACCCTCCATTCACTTCGCACAGTGAATTGAAGTGTTGGAACAGACTGCTTCTCTTTCAGAGAAATGCATGTGAGTTTCTTGTGAATGCTTATATTTATCTTAAGGCACTTTCAAAGAAAGTGATTTTCTCTGAAAGTACAGCATTTAGAAAGTGAAGCAACACTCCATTAAGTTCGCACAGTGAATTGAAGTTTTGGAACAGACTGCTTCTCTTTAAGAGAAATGCATGTGAGTTACTGTTGAATGCTTGTAAGTAGCTTAAGGCAGTTTCAAAGGAAAGTGATTTTCTCTGAATGTACTGCATTTTGAAAGTGAAACAACACTCAATTCACTTCGAATAGTGAGTTGAAGTGTTGGAACAGACTGCTTCTCTTTCAGAGAAATGCATGTGAATTGCTGGTGAATGCTTGTAAGTAGCTTAAGGCAGTATCAAAGGACAGTGATTTTCTCTGAAAGTACAG
Organism: Myodes glareolus; assembly: GCF_982192425.1. Classification (NCBI taxonomy): domain Eukaryota; kingdom Metazoa; phylum Chordata; class Mammalia; order Rodentia; family Cricetidae; genus Myodes; species Myodes glareolus. The sequence goes on from NW_028263258.1 coordinate 227,182, forward strand.
CATTTAGAAAGTGAAGCAACACTCCATTCACTTCGCACAGTGAAATCAAGTGCTGGAACAGACTGCCTCTCTTTCAGAGTAATGCATTAGAGTTGTTGGTGAATGCTTGTAAGTAGCTTAAGGCACTTTCAAAGAAGAGTGATTTTCTCTGAAAGTACAGCATTTAGAAAGTGAAACAACAACATTTCACTTCGCACAGTGAATTGAAGTGTTGGAACAGACTGCTTCTCTTTCAGAGAAACTCATGTGAGTTGCTGGTGAATGCTTGTAAGTAGCTTAAGGCAGTTTCAAAGGAAAGTGATTTTCTCTGAAAGTACAGCATTTAGAAAGTGACGCAACCCTCAATTCACTTTCGCACAGTGAATTGAAGTGTTGGAACAGACTGCTTCTCTTTCAGAGAAACTCATGTGAGTTGCTGGTGAATGCTTGTAAGTAGCTTAAGGCAGTTTCAAAGGAAAGTGATTTTCTCAGAAAGTACAGCATTTAGAAAGTGACGCAACCCTCCATTCACTTCGCACAGTGAATTGAAGTGTTGGAACAGACTGCTTCTCTTTCAGAGAAACTCATGTGTGTTGCTTGTGAATGCTTGTAAGTAGCTTATGGCAGTTTCAAAGGAAAGTGATTTTCTCTGAAAGTAGAGCATTTACAAAGTGAAACAACAACACATTCACTTCGCACAGTGAATTGAAGTGTTGGAACAGACTGCTACTCTTTCAGAGAAACGCATGTGAGTTTCTTGGGAATGCTTGTAAGTAGCTTAAGGCAGTATCAAAGGAAAGTGATTTTCTCTGAAAGTACAGCACTTAGAAAGTGAAACAACAGCACATTCACTTTGAACAGTGAATTGAAGTGTTGGAACAGACTGCTTCTCTTTCAGAGAAACTCATGTGAGTTGCTGGTGAATGCTTGTAAGTAGCTTAAGGCACTTTCAAAGGAAAGTGATTTTCTCTGAAAGTACAGCGTTTAGAAAGTGACACAACACTACATTCACTTCACACACTGAATTGAAGTGTTGGAACAGACTGCTTCTCTTTCAGAGAAACTCATGTGAGTTGCTGGTGAATGCTTGTAAGTTGCTTAAGGCAGTTTCAAAGGAAAGTGATTTTCTCTGAAAGTACAGCATTTAGAAAGTGAAACAACAACACATTCACTTCGCACAGTGAATTGAAGTGTTGGAACAGACTGCTTCTCTTTCAAAGAAACTGATGTGAGTTGCTGGTGAATGCTTGTAAGTAGCTTAAGGCACTTTCAAAGAAGAGTGATTTTCTCTGAAAGTACAGCATTTAGAAAGTGAAAAAACAACACATTCACTTCGCACAGTGAATTGAAGTGTTGGAACAGACTGCTTCTCTTTCAGAGAAACTCATGTGAGTTGCTGGTGAATGCTTGTAAGTAGCTTAAGGCACTTTCAAAGGAAAGTGATTTTCTCTGAAAGTACAGCATTTAGAAAGTGAAGCAACCCTCCATTCACTTCGCACAGTGAATTGAAGTGTTGGAACAGACTGCTTCTCTTTCAGAGAAATGCATGTGAGTTTCTTGTGAATGCTTATATTTATCTTAAGGCACTTTCAAAGAAAGTGATTTTCTCTGAAAGTACAGCATTTAGAAAGTGAAGCAACACTCCATTAAGTTCGCACAGTGAATTGAAGTTTTGGAACAGACTGCTTCTCTTTAAGAGAAATGCATGTGAGTTACTGTTGAATACTTGTAAGTAGCTTAAGGCAGTTTCAAAGGAAAGTGATTTTCTCTGAATGTACTGCATTTTGAAAGTGAAACAACACTCAATTCACTTCGAATAGTGAGTTGAAGTGTTGGAACAGACTGCTTCTCTTTCAGAGAAATGCATGTGAATTGCTGGTGAATGCTTGTAAGTAGCTTAAGGCAGTATCAAAGGACAGTGATTTTCTCTGAAAGTACAGCATTTAGAAAGTGAAGCAACACTCCATTCACTTCGCACAGTGAAATCAAGTGCTGGAACAGACTGCCTCTCTTTCAGAGTAATGCATTAGAGTTGTTGGTGAATGCTTGTAAGTAGCTTAAGGCACTTTCAAAGAAGAGTGATTTTCTCTGAAAGTACAGCATTTAGAAAGTGAAACAACAACATTTCACTTCGCACAGTGAATTGAAGTGTTGGAACAGACTGCTTCTCTTTCAGAGAAACTCATGTGAGTTGCTGGTGAATGCTTGTAAGTAGCTTAAGGCAGTTTCAAAGGAAAGTGATTTTCTCTGAAAGTACAGCATTTAGAAAGTGACGCAACCCTCAATTCACTTTCGCACAGTGAATTGAAGTGTTGGAACAGACTGCTTCTCTTTCAGAGAAACTCATGTGAGTTGCTGGTGAATGCTTGTAAGTAGCTTAAGGCAGTTTCAAAGGAAAGTGATTTTCTCAGAAAGTACAGCATTTAGAAAGTGACGCAACCCTCAATTCACTTCGCACAGTGAATTGAAGTGTTGGAACAGACTGCTTCTCTTTCAGAGAAACTCATGTGTGTTGCTTGTGAATGCTTGTAAGTAGCTTATGGCAGTTTCAAAGGAAAGTGATTTTCTCTGAAAGTAGAGCATTTACAAAGTGAAACAACAACACATTCACTTCGCACAGTGAATTGAAGTGTTGGAACAGACTGCTACTCTTTCAGAGAAACGCATGTGAGTTTCTTGGGAATGCTTGTAAGTAGCTTAAGGCAGTATCAAAGGAAAGTGATTTTCTCTGAAAGTACAGCACTTAGAAAGTGAAACAACAGCACATTCACTTTGAACAGTGAATTGAAGTGTTGGAACAGACTGCTTCTCTTTCAGAGAAACTCTGGTGAGTTGCTGGTGAATGCTTGTAAGTAGCTTAAGGCAGTTTCAAAGGAAAGCTTTTTTCTGTGAAAGTGCAGCATTTAGAAAGTGAAGCAACACTCCATTCACTTTGCACAGTGAATTGAAGTGTTGGAACAGACTGCTAATCTTTCAGAGAAACTCATGTGAGTTGCTGGTGAATGCTTGTAAGTAGCTTAAGGCACTTTCTAAGGAAAGTGATTTTCTCTGAAAGTACAGCATTTAGAAAGTGAAGCAACCCTCCATTCACTTCGCACAGTGAACTGAAGTGTTGGAACAGACTGCTTCTCTTTCAGAGAAATGCATGTGAGTTTCTTGTGAATGCTTATATTTATCTTAAGGCACTTTCAAAGAAAGTGATTTTCTCTGAAAGTACAGCATTTAGAAAGTGACGCAATACTCCATTCACTTCGCACAGTGAAATGAGGAGTTGGAACAGACTGCTTCTCTTTCAGAGAAACTCATGTGAGTTTCTGGTGAATGCTTGTAAGTAGTTTAAGGCAGTTTCAAAGGAAAGTGATTTTCTCTGAAAGTACAGCATATAGAAAGTGAAGCAACCCTCCATTCACTCCGCACAGTGAATTGAAGTGTTGGAACAGACTGCTTCTCTTTCACAGAAACTCATGTGAGTTGCTGGTGAATACTTGTAAGTAGCTTAAGGCAGTTTCAAAGGAAAGTGATTTTCTCTGAAAGTACAGCATTTAGAAAGTGAAACAACATTCCATTCACTTCACACACTGAATTGAAGTGTTGGAACAGACTGCTTCTCTTTCAGAGAAACGCATGTGAGTTTCTTATGAATGCTTGTAAGTAGCTTAAGGCAGTATCAAAGGAAAGTGATTTTCTCTGGAAATACAGCATTTAGAAAGTGAAACAACAACACATTCACTTCGCACAGTGAATTGAAGTGTTGGAACAGACTGCTTCTCTTTCAGAGAAACTCATGTGAGTTGCTGGTCAATGCTTGTAAGTAGCTTAAGGCAGTTTCAAAGGAAAGTGATTTTCTCTGAAAGTACAGCGTTTAGAAAGTGACGCAACACTACATTCACTTCACACACTGAATTGAAGTGTTGGAACAGACTGCTTCTCTTTCAGAGAAACTCATGTGAGTTGCTGGTGAATGCTTGTAAGTAGCTTAAGGCAGTTTCAAAGGAAAGTGATTTTCTCTGAAAGTACAGCATTTAGAAAGTGAAACAACAACACATTCACTTCGCACAGTGAATTGAAGTGTTGGAACAGACTGCTTCTCTTTCAAAGAAACTGATGTGAGTTGCTGGTGAATGCTTGTAAGTAGCTTAAGGCACTTTCAAAGAAGAGTGATTTTCTCTGAAAGTACAGCATTTAGAAAGTGAAAAAACAACACATTCACTTCGCACAGTGAATTGAAGTGTTGGAACAGACTGCTTCTCTTTCAGAGAAACTCATGTGAGTTGCTGGTGAATGCTTGTAAGTAGCTTAAGGCACTTTCAAAGGAAAGTGATTTTCTCTGAAAGTACAGCATTTAGAAAGTGAAGCAACCCTGCATTCACTTCGCACAGTGAATTGAAGTGTTGGAACAGACTGCTTCTCTTTCAGAGAAATGCATGTGAGTTTCTTGTGAATGCTTATATTTATCTTAAGGCACTTTCAAAGAAAGTGATTTTCTCTGAAAGTACAGCATTTAGAAAGTGAAGCAACACTCCATTAAGTTCGCACAGTGAATTGAAGTTTTGGAACAGACTGCTTCTCTTTAAGAGAAATGCATGTGAGTTACTGTTGAATGCTTGTAAGTAGCTTAAGGCAGTTTCAAAGGAAAGTGATTTTCTCTGAATGTACTGCATTTTGAAAGTGAAACAACACTCAATTCACTTCGAATAGTGAGTTGAAGTGTTGGAACAGACTGCTTCTCTTTCAGAGAAATGCATGTGAATTGCTGGTGAATGCTTGTAAGTAGCTTAAGGCAGTATCAAAGGACAGTGATTTTCTCTGAAAGTACAGCATTTAGAAAGTGAAGCAACACTCCATTCACTTCGCACAGTGAAATCAAGTGCTGGAACAGACTGCCTCTCTTTCAGAGTAATGCATTAGAGTTGTTGGTGAATGCTTGTAAGTAGCTTAAGGCACTTTCAAAGAAGAGTGATTTTCTCTGAAAGTACAGCATTTAGAAAGTGAAACAACAACATTTCACTTCGCACAGTGAATTGAAGTGTTGGAACAGACTGCTTCTCTTTCAGAGAAACTCATGTGAGTTGCTGGTGAATGCTTGTAAGTAGCTTAAGGCAGTTTCAAAGGAAAGTGATTTTCTCTGAAAGTACAGCATTTAGAAAGTGACGCAACCCTCAATTCACTTTCGCACAGTGAATTGAAGTGTTGGAACAGACTGCTTCTCTTTCAGAGAAACGCATGGGTGTTGCTTGTGAATGCTTGTAAGTAGCTTATGGCAGTTTCAAAGGAAAGTGATTTTCTCTGAAAGTAGAGCATTTAGAAAGTGAAACAACAACACATTCACTTCGCACAGTGAATTGAAGTGTTGGAACAGACTGCTACTCTTTCAGAGAAACGCACGTGAGTATCTTGTGAATGCTTGTAAGTAGCTTAAGGCAATATCAAAGGAAAGTGATTTTCTCTGAAAGTACAGCATTTAGAACGTGAAACAACAACACATTCACTTTGAACAGTGAATTGAACTATTGGAACAGACTGCTTCTCTTTCAGAGAAACTCTGGTGAGTTGCTGGTGAATGCTTATAAGTAGCTTAAGGCAGTTTCAAAGGAAAGTTTTTTTCTGTGAAAGTGCAGCATTTAGAAAGTGAAGCAACACTCCATTCACTTTGCACAGTGAATTGAAGTGTTGGAACAGACTGCTAATCTTTCAGAGAAACTCATGTGAGTTGCTGGTGAATGCTTGTAAGTAGCTTAAGGCACTTTCAAAGGACAGTGATTTTCTCTGAAAGTACAGCATTTAGAAAGTGAAGCAATCCTGTATTCACTTCGCACAGTGAACTGAAGTTTTGGAACTGACTGCTTCTCTTTCAGAGAAAGGCATGTGAGATTCTTGTGAATGCTTATATATATCTTAAGGCACTTTCAAAGAAAGTGATTTTCTCTTAAAGTACAGCATTTAGAAAGTGAAGCAACACTCCATTCACTTCGCCCTGTGAATTGAAGTGTTGGAACAGACTGCTTCTCTTTCAGAGAAATGCATGTGAATTGCTGGTGAATGCTTGTAAGTAGCCTAAGGCAGTTTCAAAGGACAGTGATTTTCTCTGAAAGTACAGCATTTAGAAAGTGAAGCAACACTCCATTCACTTCGCACAGTGAATTCAAGTGTTGGAACCGACTGCTTCTCTTTCAGAGAAATGCATGAGAGTTGTTGGTGAATGCTTGTAAGTAGCTTGAGGCACTTTCAAAGAAGAGTGATTTTCTCTGAAAGTACAGCATTTAGAAAGTGAAACAACAACACATTCACTTCGTACAGTGAATTGAAGTGTTGGAACAGACTGCTTCTCTTTCAGAGAAACTCATGTGAGTTGCTGGTGAATGTTTGTAAGTAGCATAAGGCAGTTTCAAAGGAAAGTGATTTTCTCTGAATGTACTGCATTTTGAAAGTGAAGCATCACTCCATTCACTTCGAACAGTGAAATGAAGTGTTGGAACAGACTGCTTCTCTTTCAGAGAAATGCATGTGAGTTTCTTGTGAATGCTTATATTTATCTTAAGGCACTTTCAAAGAAAGTGGTTTTCTCTGAAAGTACAGCATTTAGAAAGTGAAACAACAACATTTCACTTCGAACAGTGAATTGAAGTGTTGGAACAGACTGCTTCTCTTTCAGAGAAACTCATGTGTGTTGCTTGTGAATGCTTGTAAGTAGCTTAAGGCAGTAACAAAGGAAAGTGATTTTCTCTGAAAGTAGAGCATTTAGAAAGTGAAACAACAACACATTCACTTCGCACAGTAAATTGAAGTGTTGGAACATACTGCTACTCTTTCAGAGAAACGCATGTGAGTTTCTTGGGAATACTTGTAAGTAGCTTAAGGCAGTATCAAAGGAAAGTGATTTTCTTTGAAAGTACAGCACTTAGAAAGTGAAACAACAGCACATTCACTTTGAACAGTTCATTGAAGTGTTGGAACAGACTGCTTCTCTTTCAGAGAAACTCTGATGAGTTGCTGGTGAATGCTTGTAAGTAGCTTAAGGCAGTTTCAAAGGAAAGTTTTTATCTGTGAAAGTGCAGCATTTAGAAAGTGAAGTAACACTCCATTCACTTTGCACAGTGAATTGAAGTGTTGGAACAGACTGCTAATCTTTCAGAGAAACTCATGTGAGTTGCTGGTGAATGCTTGTAAGTAGCTTAAGGCACTTTCAAAGGAAAGTGATTTTCTCTGAAAGGACAGCATTTAGAAAGTGAAGCAACCCTCCATTCACTTCGCACAGTGAACTGAAGTGTTGGAACAGGCTGCTTCTCTTTCAGAGAAATGCATGTGAGTTTCTTGTGAATGCTTATATTTATCTTAAGGCACTTTCAAAGAAAGTGATCTTCTCTGAAAGTACAGCATTTAGAAAGTGAAGCAACACTCCATTCAGTTCGCACAGTGAATTGAAGTTTTGGAACAGACTGCTTCTCTTTCAGAGAAATGCATGTGAGTTACTGTGGAATGCTTGTAAGTAGCTTATGGCAGTTTCAATGGAAAGTGATTTTCTCTGAATGTACTGCATTTTGAAAGTGAAGCATCACTCCATTCACTTCGAACAGTGAAATGAAGTGTTGGAACAGACTGCTTCTCTTTCAGAGAAATGCATGTGAGTTGCTGTTGAATGCCTGTAAGTAGCTTAAGGCAGTTTCAAAGGAAAGTGATTTTCTCTGAAAGTACTGCATTTTGAAAGTGAAGCAACACTTCATTCACTTTGAACAGTGAATTGAAGTGTTGGAACAGACTGCTTCTCTTTCAGAGAAATGCATGTGAATTGCTGGTGAATGCTTGTAAGTAGCTTAAGGCAGTTTCAAAGGACAGTGATTTTCTCTGAAAGTACAGCATTTAGAAAGTGAAACAACACTCCATTCAATTCGCATAGTGAATTCAAGTATTGGAACATACTGCTTCTCTTTCAGAGTAATGCATGAGAGTTGTTGGTGAATGCTTGTAAGTAGCTTAAGGCACTTTCAAAGAACAGTGATTTTCTCTGAAAGTACAGCATTTAGAAAGTGAAACAACAACATTTCACTTCGCACAGTGAATTGAAGTGTTGGAACAGACTGCTTCTCTTTCAGAGAAACTCATGTGAGTTGCTGGTGAATGCTTGTAAGTAGCTTAAGGCAGTTTCAAAGGAAAGTGATTTTCTCTGAAAGTACAGCATTTAGAAAGTGACGCAACCCTCCATTCACTTAGCACAGTGAATTGAAGTGTTGGAACAGACTGCTTCTCTTTCAGAGAAACTCATGGGTGTTGCTTGTGAATGCTTGTAAGTAGCTTATGGCAGTTTCAAAGGAAAGTGATTTTCTCTGAAAGTAGAGCATTTAGAAAGTGAAACAACAACACATTCACTTCGCACAGTGAATAGAAGTGTTGGAACAGACTGCTATTCTTTCAGAGAAACGCATGTGAGTATCTTGTGAATGCTTGTAAGTAGCTTAAGGCAATATCAAAGGAAAATGATTTTCTCTAAAAGTAAAGCATTTAGAAAGTGAAACAACAACACATTCACTTTGAACAGTGAATTGAACTGTTGGAACAGACTGCTTCTCTTTCAGAGAAACTCTGGTGAGTTGCTGGTGAATGCTTGTAAGTAGCTTAAGGCAGTTTCAAAGGAAAGTTTTTTTCTGTGAAAGTGCAGCATTTAGAAAGTGAAGCAACACTCCATTCACTTTGCACAGTGAATTGAAGTGTTGGAACAGACTGCTAATCTTTCAGAAAAACTCATGTGAGTTGCTGGTGAATGCTTGTAAGTAGCTTAAGGCACTTTCAAAGGACAGTGATTTTCTCTGAAAGTACAGCATTTAGAAAGTGACGCAATACTCCATTCACTTCGCACAGTGAACTGAAGTGTTGGAACAGACTGCTTCTCTTTCAGAGAAATGCATGTGAGTTTCTTGTGAATGCTTGAAAGTAGCTTAAGGCACTTTCAAAGAAGAGTGATTTTCTCTGAAAGTACAGCATTTAGAAAGTGAAACAACAACACCTTCACTTCGCACAGTGAATTAAAGTGTTGGAACAGACTGCTTCTCTTTCAGAGAAACTCATGTGAGTTGCTGGTGAATGCTTGTAAGTACCTTAAGGCAGTTTCAAAGGAAAGTGATTTTCTCTGAAAGTACAGCATTTAGAAAGTGACGCAACACTACATTCACTTCACAGAGTGAATTGAAGTGTTGGAAAAGACTGCTTCTCTTTCAGAGAAATTCATGTGTGTTGCTGGTGAATGCTTGTAAGTAGCTTAAGGCAGTTTCAAAGGACAGTGATTTTCTCTGAAAGTACAGCATTTAGAAAGTGAAGCAACCCTCCATTCACTTCGCACAGTGAATTGAAGTGTTGGAACAGACTGCTTCTCTTTCAGAGAAATGCATGTGAGTTTCTTGTGAATGCTTATATTTATCTTAAGGCACTTTCAAAGAAAGTGAGCTTCTCTGAAAGTACAGCATTTAGAAAGTGAAACAACAACACATTCACTTCGCAGAGTGAATTGAAGTTTCAGAACAGACTGCTTCTCTTTCAGAGAAACTCATGTGAGTTGCTGGTGAATGCTTGTATGTAGCTTAAGGCAGTTTCAAAGGAAAGTGATTTTCTCTGAAAGTACAGCATTTAGAAATTGAAACAAGCAGACATTCACTTCGCAGAGTGAATTGAAGTGTTGGAACAGACTGCTTCTCTTTCACAGAAACTCATGTGAGTTGTTGGTGAATACTTGTAAGTAGCTTAAGGTACTTTGAAAGGAAAGTGATTTTCTCTGAAAGTACAGCATTTAGAAAGTGACGCAATACTCCATTCACTTCGCACAGTGAAATGAGGAGTTGGAACAGACTGCTTCTCTTTCAGAGAAACTCATGTGAGTTGCTGGTGAATGCTTGTAAGTAGTTTATGGCAGTTTCAAAGGAAAGTGATTTTCTCTGAAAGTACAGCATGTAGAAAGTGAAGCAACCCTCCATTCACTTCGCACAGTGAATTGAAGTCTTGGAACAGACTGCTTCCCTTTCAGAGAAACTCATGTGAGTTGCTTGTGAATGCTTGTAAGTAGCTTAAGGCACTTTCAAAGAAGAGTGATATTCTCTGAAAGTACAGCATTTAGAAAGTGAAACAACAACACATTCACTTCGCACAGTGAATTGAAGTGTTGTAACAGACTGCTTCTCTTTCAGAGAAATTCATGTGAGTTGCTGGTGAATGCTTTTAAGTAGCTTAAGTCAGTTTCAAAGGAAAGTGATTTTCTCTGAAAGTACAGCATTTAGAAAGTGACGCAACAACACATTCACTTCACACAGTGAATTGAAGTGTTGGAAAAGATTGCTTCTCTCTCAGAGAAATTCATGTGTGTTGCTGGTGAATGCTTGTTAGTAGCTTAAGGCAGTTTCAGAAGAAAGTGATTTTCTCTGAAAGTACAGCATTTAGAAAGTGAAGCAACCCTCCATTCACTTCGCACAATGAATTGAAATGTTGGAACAGACTGCTTCTCTTTCAGAGAAATGCATGTGAATTTCTTGTGAATGCTTATATTTATCTTAAGGCACTTTCAAAGAAAGTGATTTTCTCTGAAAGTACAGCATTTAGAAAGTGAAGCAACACTCCATTCAGTTCGCACAGTGAATTGAAGTTTTGGAACAGACTGCTTCTCTTTCAGAGAAATGCATGTGAGTTACTGTTCATGCTTGTAAATAGCTTAAGGCAGTTTCAGAGGAAAGTGATTTTCTCTGAATGTACTGCATTTCGAAAGTGAAGCAACACTCAATTCACTTCGAACAGTGAATTGAAGTGTTGGAACAGACTGCTTCTCTTACAGAGAAATGCATGTGAATTGCTGGTGAATGCCTGTAAGTAGCTTAAGACAGTATCAAAGGACAGGGATTTTCTCAGAAAGTACACATTTAGAAAGTGAAGCAACACTCCATTCACTTCGCACAGTGAATTGAAGTGTTGGAACAGACTGCTTCTCTTTCAGAGTAATGCATTAGAGTTGTTGGTGAATGCTTGTAAGTAGCTTAAGGCACTTTCAAAGAAGAGTGGTTTTCTCTGAAAGTACAGCATTTAGAAAGTGAAACAAAAACATATTCACTTCACACAGTGAATTGAAGTGTTGGAACAGACTGCTTCCCTTTCAGAGAAACTCATGTGAGTTGCTGGTGAATGCTTGTAAGTAGCTTAAGGAAGTTTCAAAGGAAAGTTTTTTTCTGTGAAAGTGCAGCATTTAGAAAGTGAAGCAACACTCCATTCAGTTCGCACAGTGAATTGAAGTTTTGGAACAGACTGCTTCTCTTTCAGAGAAATGCATGTGAGTTACTGTGGAATGCTTGTAAGTAGCTTATGGCAGTTTCAAAGGAAAGTGATTTTCTCTGAATGTACTGCATTTTGAAAGTGAAGCATCACTCCATTCACTTCGAAGAGTGAAATGAAGTGTTGGAACAGACTGCTTCTCTTTCAGAGAAATGCATGTGAGTTGCTGTTGAATGCCTGTTAGTAGCTTAAGGCAGTTTCAAAGGAAAGTGATTTTCTCTGAAAGTACTGCATTTTGAAAGTGAAGCAACACTTCATTCACTTTGAACAGTGAATTGAAGTGTTGGAACAGACTGCTTCTCTTTCAGAGAAATGCATTTGAATTGCTGGTGAATGCTTGTAAGTAGCATAAGGCAGTTTCAAAGGACAGTGATTTTCTCTGAAAGTACAGCATTTAGAAAGTGAAGCAAGACTCCATTCACTTCGCACAGTGAAATAAAGTGTTGGAACAGACTGCCTCTCTTTCAGAGTAATGCATTAGAGTTGTTGGTGAATGCTTGTAAGTAGCTTAAGGCACTTTCAAAGAAGAGTGATTTTCTCTGAAAGTACAGCATTTAGAAAGTGAAACAACAACATTTCACTTCGCACAGTGAATTGAAGTGTTGGAACAGACTGCTTCTCTTTCAGAGAAACTCATGTGAATTGCTGGTGAATGCTTGTAAGTAGCTTAAGGCAGTTTCAAAGGAAAGTGATTTTCTCTGAAAGTACAGCATTTAGAAAGTGACGCAACCCTCAATTCACTTCGCACAGTGAATTGAAGTGTTGGAACAGACTGCTTCTCTTTCAGAGAAACTCATGGGTGTTGCTTGTGAATGCTTGGAAGTAGCTTATGGCAGTTTCAAAGGAAAGTGATTTTCTCTGAAAGTAGAGCATTTAGAAAGTGAAACAACAACACATTCACTTCGCACAGTGAATTGAAGTGTTGGAACAGACTGCTACTCTTTCAGAGAAACGCATGTGAGTATCTTGTGAATGCTTGTAAGTAGCTTAAGGCAATATCAAAGGAAAGTGATTTTCTCTGAAAGTACAGCATTTAGAAAGTGAAACAACAACACATTCACTTTGAACAGTGAATTGAACTATTGGAACAGACTGCTTCTCTTTCAGAGAAACTCTGGTGAGTTGCTGGTGAATGCTTGTAAGTAGCTTAAGGCAGTTTCAAAGGAAAGTTTTTTTTCTGTGAAAGTGCAGCATTTTGAAAGTGAAGCAACACTCCATTCACTTTGCACAGTGAATTGAAGTGTTGGAACAGACTGCTAATCTTTCAGAGAAACTCATGTGAGTTGCTGGTGAATGCTTGTAAGTAGCTTAAGGCACTTTCAAAGGACAGTGATTTTCTCTGAAAGTACAGCATTTAGAAAGTGAAGCAACCCTGTATTCACTTCGCACAGTGAACTGAAGTTTTGGAACAGACTGCTTCTTTTTCAGGGAAAGGCATGTGAGATTCTTGTGAATGCTTATATATATCTTAAGGCACTTTCAAAGAAAGTGATTTTCTCTTAAAGTACAGCATTTAGAAAGTGAAGCAACACTCCATTCACTTCGCCATGTGAATTGAAGTGTTGGAACAGACTGCTTCTCGTTCAGAGAAATGCATGTGAATTGCTGGTGAATGCTTGTAAGTAGCCTAAGGCAGTTTCAAAGGACAGTGATTTTCTCTGAAAGTACAGCATTTAGAAAGTGAAGCAACACTCCATTCACTTCGCACAGTGAATTCAAGTGTTGGAACCGACTGCTTCTCTTTCAGAGAAATGCATGAGAGTTGTTGGTGAATGCTTGTAAGTAGCTTGAGGCACTTTCAAAGAAGAGTGATTTTCTCTGAAAGTACAGCATTTAGAAAGTGAAACAACAACACATTCACTTCGTACAGTGAATTGAAGTGTTGGAACAGACTGCTTCTCTTTCAGAGAAACTCATGTGAGTTGCTGGTGAATGTTTGTAAGTAGCATAAGGCAGTTTCAAAGGAAAGTTTTTTTCTGTGAAAGTGCAGCATTTAGAAAGTGAAGCAACACTCCATTCACTTTGCACAGTGAATTGAAGTGTTGGAACAGACTGCTAATCTTTCAGAGAAACTCATGTGAGTTGCTGGTGAATGCTTGTAAGTAGCTTAAGGCACTTTCAAAGGAAAGTGATTTTCTCTGAAAGTACAGCATTTAGAAAGTGAAGCAACAATCCATTCACTTCGCACAGTTAATTGAAGTGTTGGAACAGACTGCTTCTCTTTCAGAGAAATGCATGTGAGTTACTGTGGAATGCTTGTAAGTAGGTTAAGGCAGTTTCAAAGGAAAGTGATTTTCTCTGAATGTACTGCATTTTGAAAGTGAAGCATCACTCCATTCACTTCGAACAGTGAAATGAAGTGTTGGAACAGACTGCTTCTCTTTCAGAGAAATGCATGTGAGTTTCTTGTGAATGCTTATATTTATCTTAAGGCACTTTCAAAGAAAGTGATTTTCTCTGAAAGGACAGCATTTAGAAAGTGAAACAACAACATTTCACTTCGAACAGTGAATTGAAGTGTTGGAACAGACTGCTTCTCTTTCAGAGAAACTCATGTGTGTTGCTTGTGAATGCTTGTAAGTAGCTTAAGGCAGTAACAAAGGAAAGTGATTTTCTCTGAAATTAGAGCATTTAGAAAGTGAAACAACAACACATTCACTTCGCACAGTAAATTGAAGTGTTGGAACAAACTGCTACTCTTTCAGAGAAACGCATGTGAGTTTCTTGGTAATACTTGTAAGTAGCTTAAGGCAGTATCAAAGGAAAGTGATTTTCTTTGAAAGTACAGCACTTAGAAAGTGAAACAACAGCACATTCACTTTGAACAGTTAATTGAAGTGTTGGAACAGACTGCTTCTCTTTCAGAGAAACTCTGATGAGTTGCTGGTGAATGCTTGTAAGTAGCTTAAGGCACTTTCAAAGGAAAGTTTTTATCTGTGAAAGTGCCGCATTTAGAAAGTGAAGTAACACTCCATTCACTTTGCACAGTGAATTGAAGTGTTGGAACAGACTGCTAATCTTTCAGAGAAACTCATGTGAGTTGCTGGTGAATGCTTGTAAGTAGCTTAAGGCACTTTCAAAGGAAAGTGATTTTCTCTGAAAGTACAGCATTTAGAAAGTGAAGCACCCCTCCATTCACTTCGCACAGTGAACTGAAGTGTTGGAACAGGCTGCTTCTCTTTCAGAGAAATGCATGTGAGTTTCTTGTGAATGCTTATATTCATCTTAAGGCACTTTCAAAGAAAGTGATCTTCTCTGAAAGTACAGCATTTAGAAAGTGAAGCAACACTCCATTCAGTTCGCACAGTGAATTGAAGTTTTGGAACAGACTGCTTCTCTTTCAGAGAAATGCATGTGAGTTACTGTGGAATGCTTGTAAGTAGCTTATGGCAGTTTCAAAGGAAAGTGATTTTCTCTGAATGTACTGCATTTTGAAAGTGAAGCATCACTCCATTCACTTCGAACAGTGAAATGAAGTGTTGGAACAGACTGCTTCTCTTTCAGAGAAATGCATGTGAGTTGCTGTTGAATGCCTGTAAGTAGCTTAAGGCAGTTTCAAAGGAAAGTGATTTTCTCTGAAAGTACTGCATTTTGAAAGTGAAGCAACACCTCATTCACTTTGAACAGTGAATTGAAGTGTTGGAACAGACTGCTTCTCTTTCAGAGAAATGCATTTGAATTGCTGGTGAATGCTTGTAAGTAGCTTAAGGCAGTTTCAAAGGACAGTGATTTTCTCTGAAAGTACAGCATTTAGAAAGTGAAACAACACTCCATTCAATTCGCATAGTGAATTCAAGTATTGGAACATACTGCTTCTCTTTCAGAGTAATGCATGAGAGTTGTTGGTGAATGCTTGTAAGTAGCTTAAGGCACTTTCAAAGAACAGTGATTTTCTCTGAAAGTACAGCATTTAGAAAGTGAAACAACAACATTTCACTTCGCACAGTGAATTGAAGTGTTGGAACAGACTGCTTCTCTTTCAGAGAAACTCATGTGAGTTGCTGGTGAATGCTTGTAAGTAGCTTAAGGCAGTTTCAAAGGAAAGTGATCGTCTCTGAAAGTACAGCATTTAGAAAGTGACGCAACCCTCCATTCACTTCGCACAGTGAATTGAAGTGTTGGAACAGACTGCTTCTCTTTCAGAGAAACTCATGGGTGTTGCTTGTGAATGCTTGTAAGTAGCTTATGGCAGTTTCAAAGGAAAGTGATTTTCTCTGAAAGTAGAGCATTTAGAAAGTGAAACAACAACACATTCACTTCGCACAGTGAATTGAAGTGTTGGAACAGACTGCTATTCTTTCAGAGAAACGCATGTGAGTATCTTGTGAATGCTTGTAAGTAGCTTAAGGCAATATCAAAGATAGTGATTTTCTCTGAAAGTACAGCATTTAGAAAGTGAAACAACAACACATTCACTTTGAACAGTGAATTGAACTGTTGGAACAGACTGCTTCTCTTTCAGAGAAACTCATGTGAGTTGCTGGTGAATGCTTGTAAGTAGCTTAAGGCACTTTCAAAGGAAAGTGATTTTCTCTGAAAGTACAGCATTTAGAAAGTGAAGCAACCCTCCATTCACTTCGCACAGTGAACTGAAGTGTTGGAACAGGCTGCTTCTCTTTCAGAGAAATGCATGTGAGTTTCTTGTGAATGCTTATATTTATCTTAAGGCACTTTCAAAGAAAGTGAGCTTCTCTGAAAGTACAGAATTTAGAAAGTGAAACAACAACACATTCACTTCGCAGAGTGAATTGAAGTTTCGGAACAGACTGCTTCTCTTTCAGAGAAACTCATGTGAGTTGCTGGTGAATGCTAGTATGTAGCTTAAGGCAGTTTCAAAGGAAAGTGATTTTCTCTGAAAGTACAGCATTTAGAAAGTGAAACAAGCAGACATTCACTTCGCAGAGTGAATTGAAGTGTTGGAACAGACTGCTTCTCTTTCACAGAAACTCATGTGAGTTGTTGGTGAATACTTGTAAGTAGCTTAAGGTACTTTGAAAGGAAAGTGATTTTCTCTGAAAGTACAGCATTTAGAAAGTGATGCAATACTCCATTCACTTCGCACAGTGAACTGAGGAGTTGGAACAGACTGCTTCTCTTTCAGAGAAACTCATGTGAGTTGCTGGTGAATGCTTGTAAGTAGTTTATGGCAGTTTCAAAGGAAAGTGATTTTCTCTGAAAGTACAGCATGTAGAAAGTGAAGCAACCCTCCATTCACTTCGCACAGTGAATTGAAGTCTTGGAACAGACTGCTTCCCTTTCAGAGAAACTCATGTGAGTTGCTTGTGAATGCTTGTAAGTAGCTTAAGGCACTTTCAAAGAAGAGTGATATTCTCTGAAAGTACAGCATTTAGAAAGTGAAACAACAACACATTCACTTCGCACAGTGAATTGAAGTGTTGTAACAGACTGCTTCTCTTTCAGAGAAATTCATGTGAGTTGCTGGTGAATGCTTTTAAGTAGCTTAAGTCAGTTTCAAAGGAAAGTGATTTTCTCTGAAAGTACAGCATTTAGAAAGTGACGCAACACTACATTCACTTCACACAGTGAATTGAAGTGTTGGAAAAGATTGCTTCTCTATCAGAGAAATTCATGTGTGTTGCTGGTGAATGCTTGTTAGTAGCTTAAGGCAGTTTCAGAAGAAAGTGATTTTCTCTGAAAGTACAGCATTTAGAAAGTGACGCAACACTACATTCACTTCGCACAATGAATTGAAGTGTTGGAACAGACTGCTTCTCTTTCAGAGAAATGCATGTGAATTTCTTGTGAATGCTTATATTTATCTTAAGGCACTTTCAAAGAAAGTGATTTTCTCTGAAAGTACAGCATTTAGAAAGTGAAGCAACACTCAATTCACTTCGAACAGTGAATTGAAGTGTTGGAACAGACTGCTTCTCTTACAGAGAAATGCATGTGAATTGCTGGTGAATGCCTGTAAGTAGCTTAAGGCAGTATCAAAGGACAGGGATTTTCTCAGAAAGTACAGCATTTAGAAAGTGAAGCAACACTCCATTCACTTCGCACAGTGAATTGAAGTGTTGGAACAGACTGCTTCTCTTTCAGAGTAATGCATTAGAGTTGTTGGTGAATGCTTGTAAGTAGCTTAAGGTACTTTCAAAGAAGAGTGATTTTCTCTGAAAGTACAGCATTTAGAAAGTGAAACAACAACATATTCACTTCACACAGTGAATTGAAGTGTTGGAACAGACTGCTTCTCTTTCAGAGAAACACATGTGAGTTGCTGGTGAATGCTTGTGAGTAGTTTAAGGCAGTTTCAAAGGAAAGTGATTTTCTCTGAAAGTACAGCATTTAGAAAGTGACGCAACACTCAATTCACTTCGAACAGTGAATTGAAGTGTTGGAACAGACTGCTTCTCTTACAGAGAAATGCATGTGAATTGCTGGTGAATGCCTGTAAGTAGCTTAAGGCAGTATCAAAGGACAGGGATTTTCTCAGAAAGTACAGCATTTAGAAAGTGACGCAACCCTCCATTCACTTCGCACAGTGAATTGAAGTGTTGGAACAGACTGCTTCTCTTTCAGAGAAACTCATGGGTGTTGCTTGTGAATGCTTGTAAGTAGCTTATGGCAGTTTCAAAGGAAAGTGATTTTCTCTGAAAGTAGAGCATTTAGAAAGTGAAACAACAACACATTCACTTCGCACAGTGAATTGAAGTGTTGGAACAGACTGCTATTCTTTCAGAGAAACGCATGTGAGTATCTTGTGAATGCTTGTAAGTAGCTTAAGGCAATATCAAAGAAAGTGATTTTCTCTGAAAGTACAGCATTTAGAAAGTGAAACAACAACACATTCACTTTGAACAGTGAATTGAACTGTTGGAACAGACTGCTTCTCTTTCAGAGAAACTCATGTGAGTTGCTGGTGAATGCTTGTAAGTAGCTTAAGGCACTTTCAAAGGAAAGTGATTTTCTCTGAAAGTACAGCATTTAGAAAGTGAAGCAACCCTCCATTCACTTCGCACAGTGAACTGAAGTGTTGGAACAGGCTGCTTCTCTTTCAGAGAAATGCATGTGAGTTTCTTGTGAATGCTTATATTTATCTTAAGGCACTTTCAAAGAAAGTGAGCTTCTCTGAAAGTACAGAATTTAGAAAGTGAAACAACAACACATTCACTTCGCAGAGTGAATTGAAGTTTCGGAACAGACTGCTTCTCTTTCAGAGAAACTCATGTGAGTTGCTGGTGAATGCTAGTATGTAGCTTAAGGCAGTTTCAAAGGAAAGTGATTTTCTCTGAAAGTACAGCATTTAGAAAGTGAAACAAGCAGACATTCACTTCGCAGAGTGAATTGAAGTGTTGGAACAGACTGCTTCTCTTTCACAGAAACTCATGTGAGTTGTTGGTGAATACTTGTAAGTAGCTTAAGGTACTTTGAAAGGAAAGTGATTTTCTCTGAAAGTACAGCATTTAGAAAGTGATGCAATACTCCATTCACTTCGCACAGTGAACTGAGGAGTTGGAACAGACTGCTTCTCTTTCAGAGAAACTCATGTGAGTTGCTGGTGAATGCTTGTAAGTAGTTTATGGCAGTTTCAAAGGAAAGTGATTTTCTCTGAAAGTACAGCATGTAGAAAGTGAAGCAACCCTCCATTCACTTCGCACAGTGAATTGAAGTCTTGGAACAGACTGCTTCCCTTTCAGAGAAACTCATGTGAGTTGCTTGTGAATGCTTGTAAGTAGCTTAAGGCACTTTCAAAGAAGAGTGATATTCTCTGAAAGTACAGCATTTAGAAAGTGAAACAACAACACATTCACTTCGCACAGTGAATTGAAGTGTTGTAACAGACTGCTTCTCTTTCAGAGAAATTCATGTGAGTTGCTGGTGAATGCTTTTAAGTAGCTTAAGTCAGTTTCAAAGGAAAGTGATTTTCTCTGAAAGTACAGCATTTAGAAAGTGACGCAACACTACATTCACTTCACACAGTGAATTGAAGTGTTGGAAAAGATTGCTTCTCTATCAGAGAAATTCATGTGTGTTGCTGGTGAATGCTTGTTAGTAGCTTAAGGCAGTTTCAGAAGAAAGTGATTTTCTCTGAAAGTACAGCATTTAGAAAGTGACGCAACACTACATTCACTTCGCACAATGAATTGAAGTGTTGGAACAGACTGCTTCTCTTTCAGAGAAATGCATGTGAATTTCTTGTGAATGCTTATATTTATCTTAAGGCACTTTCAAAGAAAGTGATTTTCTCTGAAAGTACAGCATTTAGAAAGTGAAGCAACACTCAATTCACTTCGAACAGTGAATTGAAGTGTTGGAACAGACTGCTTCTCTTACAGAGAAATGCATGTGAATTGCTGGTGAATGCCTGTAAGTAGCTTAAGGCAGTATCAAAGGACAGGGATTTTCTCAGAAAGTACAGCATTTAGAAAGTGAAGCAACACTCCATTCACTTCGCACAGTGAATTGAAGTGTTGGAACAGACTGCTTCTCTTTCAGAGTAATGCATTAGAGTTGTTGGTGAATGCTTGTAAGTAGCTTAAGGTACTTTCAAAGAAGAGTGATTTTCTCTGAAAGTACAGCATTTAGAAAGTGAAACAACAACATATTCACTTCACACAGTGAATTGAAGTGTTGGAACAGACTGCTTCTCTTTCAGAGAAACACATGTGAGTTGCTGGTGAATGCTTGTGAGTAGTTTAAGGCAGTTTCAAAGGAAAGTGATTTTCTCTGAAAGTACAGCATTTAGAAAGTGAAGCAACCCTCCATTCACTTCGCACAGTGAATTCAAGTGTTGGAACAGACTGCTTCTCTTTCAGAGAAACTCATGTGAGTTGCTGGTGAATGCTTGTAAGTAGTTTAAGGAAGTTTCAAAGGAAAGTTTTTTTCTGTGAAAGTGCAGCATTTAGAAAGTGAAGCAACACTCCATTCAGTTCGCACAATGAATTGAAGTTTTGGAACAGACTGCTTCTCTTTCAGAGAAATGCATGTGAGTTACTGTGGAATGCTTGTAAGTAGCTTAAGGCACTTTCAAAGAAGAGTGATTTTCTCTGAAAGTACAGCATTTAGAAAGTGAAACAACAACACATTCACTTTGCTCAGTGAATTGAAGTGTTGGAACAGACTGCTAATCTTTCAGAGAAACTCATGTGAGTTGCTGGTGAATGCTTGTAAGTAGCTTAAGGCACTTTCAAAGGAAAGTGATTTTCTCTGAAAGTACAGCATTTAGAAAGTGAAGCAACCCTCCATTCACTTCGCACAGTGAACTGAAGTGTTGGAACAGGCTGCTTCTCTTTCAGAGAAATGCATGTGAGTTTCTTGTGAATGCTTATATTTATCTTAAGGCACTTTCAAAGAAAGTGATCTTCTCTGAAAGTACAGCATTTAGAAAGTGAAGCAACACTCCATTCAGTTCGCACAGTGAATTGAAGTTTTGGAACAGACTGCTTCTCTTTCAGAGAAATGCATGTGAGTTACTGTGGAATTCTTGTAAGTAGCTTATGGCAGTTTCAAAGGAAAGTGATTTTCTCTGAATGTACTGCATTTTGAAAGGGAAGCATCACTCCATTCACTTCGAACAGTGAAATGAAGTGTTGGAACAGACTGCTTCTCTTTCAGAGAAATGCATGTGAGTTGCTGTTGAATGCCTGTAAGTAGCTTAAGGCAGTTTCAAAGGAAAGTGATTTTCTCTGAAAGTACTGCATTTTGAAAGTGAAGCAACACCTCATTCACTTTGAACAGTGAATTGAAGTGTTGGAACAGACTGCTTCTCTTTCAGAGAAATGCATGTGAATTGCTGGTGAATGCTTGTAAGTAGCTTAAGGCAGTTTCAAAGGACAGTGATTTTCTCTGAAAGTACAGCATTTAGAAAGTGAAACAACACTCCATTCAATTCGCATAGTGAATTCAAGTATTGGAACATACTGCTTCTCTTTCAGAGTAATGCATGAGAGTTGTTGGTGAATGCTTGTAAGTAGCTTAAGGCACTTTCAAAGAACAGTGATTTTCTCTGAAAGTACAGCATTTAGAAAGTGAAACAACAACATTTCACTTCGCACAGTGAATTGAAGTGTTGGAACAGACTGCTTCTCTTTCAGAGAAACTCATGTGAGTTGCTGGTGAATGCTTGTAAGTAGCTTAAGGCAGTTTCAAAGGAAAGTGATCTTCTCTGAAAGTACAGCATTTAGAAAGTGACGCAACCCTCCATTCACTTCGCACAGTGAATTGAAGTGTTGGAACAGACTGCTTCTCTTTCAGAGAAACTCATGGGTGTTGCTTGTGAATGCTTGTAAGTAGCTTATGGCAGTTTCAAAGGAAAGTGATTTTCTCTGAAAGTAGAGCATTTAGAAAGTGAAACAACAACACATTCACTTCGCACAGTGAATTGAAGTGTTGGAACAGACTGCTATTCTTTCAGAGAAACGCATGTGAGTATCTTGTGAATGCTTGTAAGTAGCTTAAGGCAATATCAAAGGAAAGTGATTTACTCTGAAAGTACAGCATTTAGAAAGTGAAACAACAACACATTCACTTTGAACAGTGAATTGAACTGTTGGAACAGACTGCTTCTCTTTCAGAGAAACTCATGTGAGTTGCTGGTGAATGCTTGTAAGTAGCTTAAGGCACTTTCAAAGGAAAGTGATTTTCTCTGAAAGTACAGCATTTAGAAAGTGAAGCAACCCTCCATTCACTTCGCACAGTGAACTGAAGTGTTGGAACAGGCTGCTTCTCTTTCAGAGAAATGCATGTGAGTTTCTTGTGAATGCTTATATTTATCTTAAGGCACTTTCAAAGAAAGTGAGCTTCTCTGAAAGTACAGAATTTAGAAAGTGAAACAACAACACATTCACTTCGCAGAGTGAATTGAAGTTTCGGAACAGACTGCTTCTCTTTCAGAGAAACTCATGTGAGTTGCTGGTGAATGCTTGTATGTAGCTTAAGGCAGTTTCAAAGGAAAGTGATTTTCTCTGAAAGTACAGCATTTAGAAAGTGAAACAAGCAGACATTCACTTCGCAGAGTGAATTGAAGTGTTGGAACAGACTGCTTCTCTTTCACAGAAACTCATGTGAGTTGTTGGTGAATACTTGTAAGTAGCTTAAGGTACTTTGAAAGGAAAGTGATTTTCTCTGAAAGTACAGCATTTAGAAAGTGACGCAATACTCCATTCACTTCGCACAGTGAACTGAGGAGTTGGAACAGACTGCTTCTCTTTCAGAGAAACTCATGTGAGTTGCTGGTGAATGCTTGTAAGTAGTTTATGGCAGTTTCTAAGGAAAGTGATTTTCTCTGAAAGTACAGCATGTAGAAAGTGAAGCAACCCTCCATTCACTTCGCACAGTGAATTGAAGTCTTGGAACAGACTGCTTCCCTTTCAGAGAAACTCATGTGAGTTGCTTGTGAATGCTTGTAAGTAGCTTAAGGCACTTTCAAAGAAGAGTGATATTCTCTGAAAGTACAGCATTTAGAAAGTGAAACAACAACACATTCACTTCGCACAGTGAATTGAAGTGTTGTAACAGACTGCTTCTCTTTCAGAGAAATTCATGTGAGTTGCTGGTGAATGCTTTTAAGTAGCTTAAGTCAGTTTCAAAGGAAAGTGATTTTCTCTGAAAGTACAGCATTTAGAAAGTGACGCAACACTACATTCACTTCACACAGTGAATTGAAGTGTTGGAAAAGATTGCTTCTCTATCAGAGAAATTCATGTGTGTTGCTGGTGAATGCTTGTTAGTAGCTTAAGGCAGTTTCAGAAGAAAGTGATTTTCTCTGAAAGTACAGCATTTAGAAAGTGACGCAACACTACATTCACTTCGCACAATGAATTGAAGTGTTGGAACAGACTGTTTCTCTTTCAGAGAAATGCATGTGAATTTCTTGTGAATGCTTATATTTATCTTAAGGCACTTTCAAAGAAAGTGATTTTCTCTGAAAGTACAGCATTTAGAAAGTGAAGCAACACTCAATTCACTTCGAACAGTGAATTGAAGTGTTGGAACAGACTGCTTCTCTTACAGAGAAATGCATGTGAATTGCTGGTGAATGCCTGTAAGTAGCTTAAGGCAGTATCAAAGGACAGGGATTTTCTCAGAAAGTACAGCATTTAGAAAGTGAAGCAACACTCCATTCACTTCGCACAGTGAATTGAAGTGTTGGAACAGACTGCTTCTCTTTCAGAGTAATGCATTAGAGTTGTTGGTGAATGCTTGTAAGTAGCTTAAGGCACTTTCAAAGAAGAGTGATTTTCTCTGAAAGTACAGCATTTAGAAAGTGAAACAACAACATATTCACTTCACACAGTGAATTGAAGTGTTGGAACAGACTGCTTCTCTTTCAGAGAAACACATGTGAGTTGCTGGTGAATGCTTGTGAGTAGTTTAAGGCAGTTTCAAAGGAAAGTGATTTTCTCTGAAAGTACAGCATTTAGAAAGTGAAGCAACCCTCCATTCACTTCGCACAGTGAATTCAAGTGTTGGAACAGACTGCTTCTCTTTCAGAGAAACTCATGTGAGTTGCTGGTGAATGCTTGTAAGTAGTTTAAGGAAGTTTCAAAGGAAAGTTTTTTTCTGTGAAAGTGCAGCATTTAGAAAGTGAAGCAACACTCCATTCAGTTCGCACAATGAATTGAAGTTTTGGAACAGACTGCTTCTCTTTCAGAGAAATGCATGTGAGTTACTGTGGAATGCTTGTAAGTAGCTTAAGACACTTTCAAAGAAGAGTGATTTTCTCTGAAAGTACAGCATTTAGAAAGTGAAACAACAACACATTCACTTTGCACAGTGAATTGAAGTGTTGGAACAGACTGCTAATCTTTCAGAGAAACTCATGTGAGTTGCTGGTGAATGCTTGTAAGTAGCTTAAGGCACTTTCAAAGGAAAGTGATTTTCTCTGAAAGTACAGCATTTAGAAAGTGAAGCAACCCTCCATTCACTTCTCACAGTGAACTGAAGTGTTGGAACAGGCTGCTTCTCTTTCAGAGAAATGCATGTGAGTTTCTTGTGAATGCTTATATTTATCTTAAGGCACTTTCAAAGAAAGTGATTTTCTCTGAAAGTACAGCATTTAGAGAGTGACGCAACCCTCCATTCACTTCGCACAGTGAATTGAAGTGTTTGAACAGACTGCTTCTCTTTCAGAGAAACTCATGGGTGTTGCTTGTGAATGCTTGTAAGTAGCTTAGGGCAGTTTCAAAGGAAAGTGATTTTCTCTGAAAGTAGAGCATTTAGAAAGTGAAACAACAACACATTCACTTCGCACAGTGAATTGAAGTGTGGGAACAGACTGCTATTCTTTCAGAGAAACGCATGTGAGTATCTTGTGAATGCTTGTAAGAAGCTTAAGGCAATATCAAAGGAAAGTGATTTTCTCTGAAAGTACAGCATTTAGAAAGTGAAACAACAACACATTCACTTTGAACAGTGAATTGAACTGTTGGAACAGACTGCTTCTCTTTCAGAGAAACTCATGTGAGTTGCTGGTGAATGCTTGTAAGTAGCTTAAGGCACTTTCAAAGGAAAGTTTTTTTCTGTGAAAGTGCAGCATTTAGAAAGTGAAGCAACACTCCATTCACTTTGCACAGTGAATTGAAGTGTTGAAACAGACTGCTAATCTTTCAGAGAAATGCATGTGAGTTTCTTGTGAATGCTTATATTTATCTTAAGGCACTTTCAAAGAAAGTGAGCTTCTCTGAAAGTACAGCATTTAGAAAGTGAAACAACAACACATTCACTTCGCAGAGTGAATTTAAGTTTTGGAACGGACTGCTTCTCTTTCAGAGAAACTCATGTGAGTTGCTGGTGAATGCTTGTAAGTAGCTTAAGGCAGCTTCAAAGGAAAGTGATTTTCTCTGAAAGTACAGCATTTAGAAAGTGAAACAACCAGACATTCACTTCGCACAGTGAATTGAAGTGTTGGAACAGACTGCTTCTCTTTCACAGAAACTCATGTGAGTTGTTGGTGAATACTTGTAAGTAGCTTAAGGTACTTTGAAAGGAAAGTGATTTTCTCTGAAAGTACAGCATTTAGAAAGTGACGCAATACTCCATTCACTTCACAGTGAACTGAGGACTTGGAACAGACTGCTTCTCTTTCAGAGAAACTCATGTGAGTTGCTGGTGAATGCTTGTAAGTAGTTTAAGGCAGTTTCAAAGGAAAGTGATTTTCTCTGAAAGTACAGCATGTAGAAAGTGAAGCAACCCTCCATTCACTTCGCACAGTGAATTGAAGTGTTGGAACAGACTGCTTCCCTTTCAGAGAAACTCATGTGAGTTGCTTGTGAATGCTTGTAAGTAGCTTAAGGCACTTTCAAAGAAGAGTGATATTCTCTGAAAGTACAGCATTTAGAAAGTGAAACAACAACACATTCACTTCGCACAGTGAATTGAAGTGTTGTAACAGACTGCTTCTCTTTCAGAGAAATTCATGTGAGTTGCTGGTGAATGCTTTTAAGTAGCTTAAGTCAGTTTCAAAGGAAAGTGATTTTCTCTGAAAGTACAGCATTTAGAAAGTGATGCAACACTACATTCACTTCACACAGTGAATTGAAGTGTTGGAAAAGATTGCTTCTCTTTCAGAGAAATTCATGTGTGTTGCGGGTGAATGCTTGTTAGTAGCTTAAGGCAGTCTCAGAAGAAAGTGATTTTCTCTGAAAGTACAGCATTTAGAAAGTGAAGCAACCCTCCATTCACTTCGCACAATGAATTGAAGTGTTGGAACAGACTGCTTCTCTTTCAGAGAAATGCATGTGAGTTTCTTGTGAATGCTTATATTTATCTTAAGGCACTTTCAAAGAAAGTGATTTTCTCTGAAAGTAGAGCATTTAGAAAGTAAAGCAACACTCCATTCAATTTGTACAGTGAATTGAAGTGTTGGAACAGACTGCTTCTCTTTCAGAGAAACTCATGTGAGTTGCTGGTCAATGCTTGTAAGTAGCTTAAGGCAGTTTCAAAGGAAAGTGATTTTCTCTGAAAGTACAGCATTTAGAAAGTGATGCAACCCTCCATTCACTTCGCAGAGTGAATTGAAGTGTTGGAACAGACTGCTTCTCTTTCAGAGAAACTCATGTGAGTTGCTGGTGAATGCTTGTAAGTAGCTTAAGGCAGTTTCAAAAGAAAGTGATTTTCTCTGAAAGTACAGCATTTAGAAAGTGAAACAACCAGACATTCACTTCGCACAGTGAATTGAAGTGTTGGAACAGACTGCTTCTCTTTCACAGAAACTCATGTGAGTTGTTGGTGAATACTTGTAAGTAGCTTAAGGTACTTTGAAAGGAAAGTGATTTTCTCTGAAAGTACAGCATTTAGAAAGTGACGCAATACTCCATTCACTTCGCACAGTGAACTGAGGAGTTGGAACAGACTGCTTCTCTTTCAGAGAAACTCATGTGAGTTGCTGGTGAATGCTTGTAAGTAGTTTAAGGCAGTTTCAAAGGAAAGTGATTTTCTCTGAAAGTACAGCATGTAGAAAGTGAAGCAACCCTCCATTCACTTCGCACAGTGAATTGAAGTGTTGGAACAGACTGCTTCCCTTTCAGAGAAACTCATGTGAGTTGCTTGTGAATGCTTGTAAGTAGCTTAAGGCACTTTCAAAGAAGAGTGATATTCTCTGAAAGTACAGCATTTAGAAAGTGAAACAACAACACATTCACTTCGCACAGTGAATTGAAGTGTTGTAACAGACTACTTCTCTTTCAGAGAAATTCATGTGAGTTGCTGGTGAATGCTTTTAGGTAGCTTAAGGCAGTTTCAAAGGAAAGTGATTTTCTCTGAAAGTACAGCATTTAGAAAGTGACGCAACACTACATTCACTTCACACAGTGAATTGAAGTGTTGGAAAAGATTGCTTCTCTTTCAGAGAAATTCATGTGTGTTGCTGGTGAATGCTTGTTAGTAGCTTAAGGCAGTTTCAGAGGAAAGTGATTTTCTCTGAAAGTACAGCATTTAGAAACTGAAGCAACCCTCCATTCACTTCGCACAATGAATTGAAGTGTTGGAACAGACTGCTTCTCTTTCAGAGAAATGCATGTGAGTTTCTTGTGAATGCTTATATTTATCTTAAGGCACTTTCAAAGAAAGTGATTTTCTCTGAAAGTACAGCATTTAGAAAGTGAAGCAACACTACATTCAGTTCGCACAGTGAATTGATGTTTTGGAACAGACTGCTTCTCTTTCAGAGAAATGCATGTGAGTTACTGTTAATGCTTGTAAATAGCTTAAGACAGTTTCAGAGGAAAGTGATTTTCTCTGAATGTACTGCATTTCGAAAGTGAAGCAACACTCAATTCAATTCGAACAGTGAATTGAAGTGTTGGAACAGACTGCTTCTCTTTCAGAGAAATGCATGTGAATTGCTGGTGAATGCCTGTAAGTAGCTTAAGGCAGTATCAAAGGACAGGGATTTTCTCAGAAAGTACAGCATTTAGAAAGTGAAGCAACACTCCATTCACTTCGCACAGTGAATTGAAGTGTTGGCACAGACTGCTTCTCTTTCAGAGTAATGCATTAGAGTTGTTGGTGAATGCTTGTAAGTAGCTTAAGGCACTTTCAAAGAAGAGTGATTTTCTGTGAAAGTACAGCATTTAGAAAGTGAAACAACAACATATTCACTTCACACAGTGAATTGAAGTGTTGGAACAGACTGCTTCTCTTTCAGAGAAACACATGTGAGTTGCTGGTGAATGCTTGTGAGTAGTTTAAGGCAGTTTCAAAGGAAAGTGATTTTCTCTGAAAGTACAGCATTTAGAAAGTGAAGCAACCCTCCATTCACTTCGCACAGTGAATTCAAGTGTTGGAACAGACTGCTTCTCTTTCAGAGAAACTCATGTGAGTTGCTGGTGAATGCTTGTAAGTAGCTTAAGGAAGTTTCAAAGGAAAGTGATTTTCTCTGAAAGTACAGCATTTAGAGTGACACAACACTCCATTCACTTCACACAGTGAATTGAAGTGTTGAACAGACTGCTTCTCTTTCAGAGAAACTCATGTGTGTTGCTGGTGAATGCTTACAAGTAGCTTAAGGTACTTTCAAAGGAAAGTGATTTTCTCTGAAAGTACAGCATGTAGAAAGTGAAGCAACCCTCCATTCACTTTGCACAGTGAATTGAAGTGTTGGAACAGACTGCTTCCCTTTCAGAGAAACTCATGTGAGTTGCTTGTGAATGCTTGTAAGTAGCTTAAGGCACTTTCAAAGAAGAGTGATATTCTCTGAAAGCACAGCATTTAGAAAGTGAAACAACAACACATTCACTTCGCACAGTGAATTGAAGTGTTGTAACAGACTGCTTCTCTTTCAGAGAAATTCATGTGAGTTGCTGGTGAATGCTTTTAAGTAGCTTAAGTCAGTTTCAAAGGAAAGTGATTTTCTCTGAAAGTACTGCATTTTGAAAGTGATGCAACACTACATTCACTTCACACAGTGAATTGAAGTGTTGGAAAAGATTGCTTCTCTTTCAGAGAAATTCATGTGTGTTGCTGGTTAATGCTTGTTAGTAGCTTAAGGCAGTTTCAGAGGAAAGTGATTTTCTCTGAAAGTACAGCATTTAGAAAGTGAAGCAACCCTCCATTCACTTCGCACAATGAATTGAAATGTTGGAACAGACTGCTTCTCTTTCAGAGAAATGCATGTGAGTTTCTTGTGAATGCTTATATTTATCTTAAGGCACTTTCAAAGAAAGTGATTTTCTCTGAAAGTAGAGCATTTAGAAAGTGAAGTAACACTCCATTCACTTTGTACAGTGAATTGAAGTGGTGGAACAGACTGCTTCTCTTTCAGAGAAACTCATGTGAGTTGCTGGTCAATGCTTGTAAGTAGCTTAAGGCAGTTTCAAAGGAAAGTGATTTTCTCTGAAAGTACAGCATTTAGAAAGTGACGCAACACTACATTCACTTCGCACAGTGAATTGAAGTGTTGGAACAGACTGCTTCTCTTTCAGAGAAACTCATGTGAGTTGCTGGTGAATGCTTGTAAGTAGCTTAAGGCAGTTTCAAAGGAAAGTGATTTTCTCTGAAAGTACAGCATTTAGAAAGTGAAACAACCAGACATTCACTTCGCACAGTGAATTGAAGTGTTGGAACAGACTGCTTCTCTTTCACAGAAACTCATGTGAGTTGTTGGTGAATACTTGTAAGTAGCTTAAGGTACTTTGAAAGGAAAGTGATTTTCTCTGAAAGTACAGCATTTAGAAAGTGACGCAATACTCCATTCACTTCGCACAGTGAACTGAGGAGTTGGAACAGACTGCTTCTCTTTCAGAGAAACTCATGTGAGTTGCTGGTGAATGCTTGTAAGTAGTTTAAGGCAGTTTCAAAGGAAAGTGATTTTCTCCGAAAGTACAGCATGTAGAAAGTGAAGCAACCCTCCATTCACTTCGCACAGTGAATTGAAGTGTTGGAACAGACTGCTTCCCTTTCAGAGAAACTCATGTGAGTTGCTTGTGAATGCTTGTAAGTAGCTTAAGGCACTTTCAAAGAAGAGTGATATTCTCTGAAAGTACAGCATTTAGAAAGTGAAACAACAACACATTCACTTCGCACACTGAATTGAAGTTTTGGAACAGACTGCTTCTCTTTCAGAGAAATGCATGTGAGTTACTGTTAATGCTTGTAAATAGCTTAAGGCAGTTTCAGAGGAAAGTGATTTTCTCTGAATGTACTGCATTTCGAAAGTGAAGCAACACTCAATTCACTTCGAACAGTGAATTGAAGTGTTGGAACAGACTGCTTCTCTTTCAGAGAAATGCATGTGAATTGCTGGTGAAAGCCTGTAAGTAGCTTAAGGCAGTATCAAAGGACAGGGATTTTCTCAGAAAGTACAGCATTTAGAAAGTGAAGCAACACTCCATTCACTTCGCACAGTGAATTGAAGTGTTGGAACAGACTGCTTCTCTTTCAGAGTAATGCATTAGAGTTGTTGGTGAATGCTTGTAAGTAGCTTAAGGCACTTTCAAAGAAGAGTGATTTTGTGTGAAAGTACAGCATTTAGAAAGTGAAACAACAACATATTCACTTCACACAGTGAATTGAAGTGTTGGAACAGACTGCTTCTCTTTCAGAGAAACTCATGTGTGTTGCTGGTGAATGCTTGTAAGTAGCTTAAGGCAGTTTCAAAGGAAAGTTTTTTCTGTGAAAGTGCAGCATTTAGGAAGTGAAGCAACACTCTATTCACTTTGCACAGTGAATTGAAATGGTGGAACAGACTGCTAATCTTTCAGAGAAACTCATGTAAGTTGCTGGTTAATGCTTGTAAGTAGCTTAAGGCAGTTTCAAAGGAAAGTGATTTTCTCTGAAAGTACAGCATGTAGAAAGTGAAGCAACCCTCCATTCACTTCACACAGTGAATTGAAGTGTTGGAACAGACTGCTTCTCTTTCAGAGAAATGCTTGTGAGTTACTGTGGAATGCTTGTAAGTAGCTTAAGGCAGTTTCAAAGGAGAGTGATTTTCTCTGAATGTACTGCATTTTGAAA
This sequence comes from Myodes glareolus, assembly GCF_982192425.1. NCBI lineage: Eukaryota > Metazoa > Chordata > Mammalia > Rodentia > Cricetidae > Myodes > Myodes glareolus. The sequence goes on from NW_028263258.1 coordinate 257,872, forward strand.
GTGAAGCTAAACTCCATTCACTTCGTACAGTGAATTGAAATGTTGTAAAAGACTGCTTCTCTTTCAGAGAAATGCATGTGAGTTTCTTGTGATGCTTATATTTATCTTAAGGCACTTTCAAAGAAAGTGATTTTCTCTGAAAGTACAGCATTTAGAAAGTGAAGCAACACTCCATTCACTTTGAACAGTGAATTGAAGTGTTGGAACAGACTGCTTCTCTTTCAGAGAAATGCATGTGAATTGCTGGGTAATGCTTGTAAGTAGCTTGAGGCAGTTTCAAAGGAAAGTGATTTTCTCTGAAAGTACAGCATTTAGAAAGTGAAGCAAAACTCCATTCAATTCGCACAGTGAATTCAAGTGTTGGAACGGACTACTTCTCTTTCAGAGTAATGCATGAGAGTTGTTGGTGAATGCTTGTAAGAACCTTAAGGCACTTTCAAAGAAGAGTGATTTTCTCTGAAAGTATAGCATTTAGAAAGTGAAACAACAACACATTCACTTCGCACAGTGAATTGAAGTGTTGGAACAGACTGCTTCTCTTTCAGAGAAACTCATGTGAGTTGCTGGTGAATGCATGTAAGTCACTTAAGGCAGTTTCAAAGGAAAGTGTTTTTCTCTGAAAGTACAGCATTTAGAATGTGACGCAACATTCCATTCACTTCACACAGTGAATTGAAGTGTTGGAATAGGCTGCTTCTCTTTCAGAGAAACTCATGTGTGTTGCTTGTGAATGCTTGTAAGTAGCTTAAGGCAGTAACAAAGGAAAGTGATTTTCTCTGAAAGTAGAGCATTTAGAAATTGAAACAACAACACATTCACTTCGCACAGTGAATTGAAGTGTTGGAACAGACTACTTCTCTTTCAGAGAAACGCATGTGAGTTTCTTGTGAATGCTAGTAAGTAGCTTAAGGCAGTATCAAAGGAAAGTGATTTTCTCTGAAATTACAGCATTTAGAAAGTGAAGCGACCCTCCATTCACTTCGCACAGTGAATTGAAGTGTTGCAACAGACTGCCTCTCTTTCACAGAAACTCATGTCAGTTGCTGGTCAATGCTTGTAAGTAGCTTAAGGCAGTTTCAAAGGACAGTGATTTTCTCTGAAAGTACAGCATTTAGAAAGTGAAACAACACCCCATTCACATCGCACAGTGAATTGAAGTGTTGGAATAGACTGCTTCTCTTTCAGAGTAATGCATGAGAGTTGTTGGTGAATGCTTGTAAGTAGCTTAAGGCACTTTCAAAGAAGAGTGATTTTCTCTGAAAGTACAGCATTTAGAAAGTGAAACAACAACACATTCACTTCGCACAGTGAATTGAAGTGTTGGAACAGACTGCTTCTCTTTCAGAGAAACTCATGTGTTGTGCTGGTGAATGCTTGTAAGTAGTTTAAGGCAGTTTCTAAGGAAAGTGATTTTTCTCTGAAAGGACAGCATTTAGAAAGTGAAGCAACCCTCCATTCACTTCGCACAGTGAATTGAAGTGTTGGAACAGACTGCTTCTCTTTCAGAGAAACGCATGTGAGTTGCTAGTGAATGCTTGTATGTAGCTTAAGGCACTTTCAAAGGAAAGTGATTTTCTCTGAAAGTACAGCATTTAGAAAATGAAGCAACACTCCATTCACTTCACACAGTGAATTGAAGTGTTGGAACAGACTGCTTTTCTTTCATGGAAACGCATGTGAGTTTCTTGTGAATGTGTGTAAGTAGCTTAAGGCACTTTCAAACAAAGTGATTTTCTCTGAAAGGACAGCATTTAGAAAGTGAAACAACACTCCATTCACTTCGCACAGTGAATTGAAGTGTTGGAACAGACTTCTTCTCTTTCAGAGAAACGCATGTGAATTTCTGTGGAATGCTTGTAAGTAGCTTAAGGCACTTTCAAAGGAAAGTGATTTTCTCTGAAAGGACAGCATTTAGAAAGTGAAACAACACTCCATTCACTTCTCACAGTGAATTGAAGTGTTGGAACAGACCATTTCTCTTTCAGAGAAACAGATATGAGTTTTTTGTGAATGCTTGTAAGTAGCTAAAGGCACTTTCAAAGGAAAGTGATTTTCTCTGAAAGGACAGCATTTACAAAGTGAAGCAACACTCCATTCACTATGCACAGTGAATTGAAGTGTTGGAACAGACTGCTTCTTTTTCAGAGAAACACATGTGAATTTCTATTGAATGCTTGTAAGTAGCTTAAGGCACTTTCAAAGGAAAGTGATTTTCTCTGAAAGGACAGCATTTAGAAAGTGACGCAACACTCCATTCACTACGCACAGTGAATTGAAGTGTTGGAACAGACTGCTTCTCTTTCAGAAAAATGCATGTGAGTTTCTTGTGAATGCTTGTAAGTAGCTTAAGGCACTTTCAAAGGAAAGTGATTTTCTCTCAAAGGACAGCATTTAGAAAGTGAAGCAACACTCCATTCAGTTAGCACAGTGAATTGAAGTGTTGGAACAGACTGCTTCTTTTTCAGAGAAACGCATGTGAATTTCTGTGGAATGCTTGTAAGTAGCTTAAGGCACTTTCAAAGGAAAGTGATTTTCTCTGAAAGGACAGCATTTAGAAAGTGAAGAAGCACTCCATTCACTTCGCACAGTGAATTGAAGTGTTGGAACAGACTGCTTCTCTTTCAGTGAAATGCATGTGAATTTCTGTTGAATGCTTGTAAGTAGCTTAAGGCACTTTCAAAGGAACGTGATTTTCTCTGAAAGGACAGCATTTAGAAAGTGAACCAACACTCCATTCACTTCGCACAGTGAATTGAAGTGTTGGAACAGACTGCTTCTCTTTCAGTGAAACACATGTGAATTTCTGTTGAATGCTTGTAAGTAGCTTAAGGCACTTTCAAAGGAAAGTGATTTTCTCTCAAAGGACAGCATTTAGAAAGTGAAGCAAACTCCATTCACTTCGCAGAGTGAATTGAAGTGTTGGAACAGACTGTTTCTCTTTCAGTGAAACGCATGTGAATTTCTGTTGAATGCTTGTAAGTAGCTTAAGGCACTTTCAAAGGAAAGTGATTTTCTCTGAAAGGACAGCATTTAGAAAGTGAAGCAACACTCCATTCACTACGCACAGTGAATTCAAGTGTTGGAAAAGACAGCTTCTCTTTCATAGACCACATTTGATATTCCTGTGAATGCTTGTAAGTAGCTTAAGGCACTTTCAAAGGAAAGTGATTTTCTCTGAAAGGACAGCATTTAGAAAGTCAAGCAACACAACATTCACTTCGCCCAGTGAATTGAAACGTTGGAACACACTGCTTCTCTTTCAGAGAAACGAATGTGAGTTTCTTCTGAATGCTTGTAAGTAGCTTAAGGCACTTTCAAAGCAAAGTGATTTTCTCTAAAAGGAGAGCATATAGAAAGTGAAGCAACACTCCATTCACTTCGCACAGTGAATTGAAGTGTTGGAACAGACTGCTTCTCTTTCAGAGAAACACATGTGAATTTCTATTGAATGCTTGTAGGTAGCTTAAGGCACTTTCAAAGGAAAGTGATTTTCTCTGAAAGGACAGCATTTAGAAAGTGAAGCAACACTCCATTCACTTCGCACAGTGAATTGAAGTGTTGGAACAAACCATTTCTCTTTCAGAGATACAGATATGAGTTTTTTGTGAATGCTTGTAAGTAGCTTAAGGCACTTTCAAAGGAAAGTGATTTTCTCTGAAAGGACAACATTTAGAAAGTGAAGCAACACTCCATTCAATTCGCACAGTGAATTGAGGTGTTGGAACAGACTGCTTCTTTTTCAGAGAAACGCATGTGAATTTCTGTGGAATGCTTGTAAGTAGCTTAAGGCACTTTCAAGGGAAAGTGATTTTCTCTGAAAGGACAGCATTTAGAAAGTGAAGCAGCACTCCATTCACTTCGCACAGTGAATTGAAGTGTTGGAACAGACTGCTTCTCTTTCAGTGAAATGCATGTGAATTTCGGTTGAATGCTTGTAAGAAGGTTAAGGCACTTTCAAAGGAAAGTGATTTTCTCTGAAAGGACAGCATTTAGAAAGTGAAGCAACACTCCATTCACTTCGCACAGTGAATTGAAGTGTTGGAACAGACTGCTTCTCTTTCAGTGAAACATATATGACTTTCTGTTGAATGCTTGTAAGTAGCTTAAGGCACTTTCAAAGGAAAGTGATTTTCTCTGAAAGTACAGCATTTAGAAAGTGAAGCAACACTCCATTCACTTCTCCCAGTGAATTGAAATGTTGGAACACACTGCTTCTCTTTCAGATAAACGGATGTGAGTTTCTTCTGAATGCTTGTAAGTAGCTTAAGGCACTTTCAAAGCAAAGTGATTTTCTCTACAAAAAGAGCATATAGAAAGTGAAGCAACACTCCATTCACTTCGCACAGTGAATTGTAGTGTTGGAACAAACTGCTTCTATTTCAGAAAAATGCGTGTGAGTTTCTTGTGAATGCTTGTAAGTAGCTTAAGGCACTTTCAAAGGAAAGTGATTTTCTCTGAAAGGACAGCATTTAGAAAGTGAAGCAACACTCCATTCACTTCGTACAGTGAATTGAAGTGTTGGAACAGACTGCTTCTATTTCAGAGAAACGCATGTGAATTTCTATTGAATGCTTGTAAGTAGCTTAAGGCACTTTCAAAGGAAAGTGATTTTCTCTGAAAGGACAACATTTAGAAAGTGAAGCAGCACTCCATTCACTTTGCACAGTGAATTGAAGTCTTGGAACAGACTGCTTCTCTTTCAGTGAAATGCATGTGAATTTCTGTTGAATGCTTGTAAATAGCTTAAGGCACTTTCAAAGGAAAGTGATTTTCTCTGAAAGGACAGCATTTAGAAAGTGAAGCAACACTCAATTCACTTCGCACAGTGAATTCAAGTGTTGGAACAGACTGCTTCTCTTTCAGTGAAACACATGTGAATTTCTGTTGAATGCTTGTAAGTAGCTTAAGGCACTTTCAAAGGAAAGTGATTTTCTCTGAAAGGACAGCATTTAGAAAGTGAAGCAACACTCCATTCACTTCGCACAGTGAATTGAAGTGTTGGAACAGACAGCTTCTCTTTCATAGAACCGCAATTGAGTTTCCCGTGAATGTGTGTAAGTAGCCTAAGGCACGTTCAAAGGAAAGTGATTTTCTCTGAAAGGACAGCATTTAGAAAGTGAAGCAACACTCCATTCACTTCGCACAGTGAATTGAAGTGTTGGAACAGACTGCTTCTTTTTCAGAGAAACACATGTGAATTTCTATTGAATGCTTGTAAGTAGCTTAAGGCACTTTCAAAGGAAAGTGATTTTCTCTGAAAGGACAGCATTTAGAAAGTGAAGCAACACTCCATTCACTACGCACAGTGAATTGAAGTGTTGGAACAGACTGCTTCTCTTTCAGAAAAATGCATGTGAGTTTCTTGTGAAAGCTTGTAAGTAGCTTAAGGCACTTTCTAAGGAAAGTGATTTTCGCTCAAAGGACAGCATGTAGAAAGTGAAGCAACACTCCATTCAATTCGCACAGTGAATTGAGGTGTTGGAACAGACTGCTTCTTTTTCAGAGAAACGCATGTGAATTTCTGTGGAATGCTTGTAAGTAGCTTAAGGCACTTTCAAAGGAAAGTGATTTTCTCTGAAAGGACAGCATTTAGAAAGTGAAGCAACACTCCATTCACTTCGCACAGTGAATTGAAGTGTTGGAACAGACTGCTTCTCTTTCAGTGAAACACATATGACTTTCTGTTGAATGCTTGTAAGTAGCTTAAGGCACTTTCAAAGGAAAGTGATTTTCTCTGAAAGTACAGCATTTAGAAAGTGAAGCAACACTTCATTCACTTCTCCCAGTGAATTGAAATGTTGGAACACACTGCTTCTCTTTCAGATAAACGGATGTGAGTTTCTTCTGAATGCTTGTAAGTAGCTTAAGGCACTTTCAAAGCAAAGTGATTTTCTCTAAAAGGAGAGCATATAGAAAGTGAAGCAACACTCCATTCACTTCGCACAGTGAATTGTAGTGTTGGAACAAACTGCTTCTATTTCAGAAAAATGCGTGTGAGTTTCTTGTGAATGCTTGTAAGTAGCTTAAGGCACTTTCAAAGGAAAGTGATTTTCTCTGAAAGGACAGCATTTAGAAAGTGAAGCAACACTTCATTCACTTCGCACAGTGAATTGAAGTGTTGGAACAGACTGCTTCTATTTCAGAGAAACGCATGTGAATTTCTATTGAATGCTTGTAAGTAGCTTAAGGCACTTTCAAAGGAAAGTGATTTTCTCTGAAAGGACAACATTTAGAAAGTGAAGCAGCACTCCATTCACTTCGCACAGTGAATTGAAGTCTTGGAACAGACTGCTTCTCTTTCAGTGAAATGCATGTGAATTTCTGTTGAATGCTTGTAAGTAGCTTAAGGCACTTTCAAAGGAAAGTGATTTTCTCTGAAAGGACAGCATTTAGAAAGTGAAGCAACACTCCATTCACTTCGCACAGTGAATTGAAGTGTTGGAACAGACTGCTTCTCTTTCAGTGAAACATATATGACTTTCTGTTGAATGCTTGTAAGTAGCTTAAGGCACTTTCAAAGGAAAGTGATTTTCTCTGAAAGTACAGCATTTAGAAAGTGAAGCAACACTCCATTCACTTCGCACAGTGAATTGAAGTGTTGGAACAGACTGCTTCTATTTCAGAGAAACGCATGTGAATTTCTATTGAATGCTTGTAAGTAGCTTAAGGCACTTTCAAAGGAAAGTGATTTTCTCTGAAAGGACAACATTTAGAAAGTGAAGCAGCACTCCATTCACTTCTCCCAGTGAATTGAAATGTTGGAACACACTGCTTCTCTTTCAGATAAACGGATGTGAGTTTCTTCTGAATGCTTGTAAGTAGCTTAAGGCACTTTCAAAGCAAAGTGATTTTCTCTAAAAAAAGAGCATATAGAAAGTGAAGCAACACTCCATTCACTTCGCACAGTGAATTGAAGTGTTGGAACAGACTGCTTCTCTTTCAGTGAAACATATATGACTTTCTGTTGAATGCTTGTAAGTAGCTTAAGGCACTTTCAAAGGAAAGTGATTTTCTCTGAAAGTACAGCATTTAGAAAGTGAAGCAACACTCCATTCACTTCTCCCAGTGAATTGAAATGTTGGAACACACTGCTTCTCTTTCAGATAAACGGATGTGAGTTTCTTCTGAATGCTTGTAAGTAGCTTAAGGCACTTTCAAAGCAAAGTGATTTTCTCTAAAAAAAGAGCATATAGAAAGTGAAGCAACACTCCATTCACTTCGCACAGTGAATTGAAGTGTTGGAACAGACTGCTTCTATTTCAGAGAAACGCATGTGAATTTCTATTGAATGCTTGTAAGTAGCTTAAGGCACTTTCAAAGGAAAGTGATTTTCTCTGAAAGGACAGCATTTAGAAAGTGAAGCAGCACTCCATTCACTTCACACAGTGAATTGAAGTGTTGGAACAGACTGCTTCTCTTTCAGTGAAATGCATGTGAATTTCTGTTGAATGCTTGTAAGAAGGTTAAGGCACTTTCAAAGGAAAGTGATTTTCTCTGAAAGGACAGCATTTAGAAAGTGAAGCAACACTCCATTCACTTCGCACAGTGAATTGAAGTGTTGGAACAGACAGCTTCTCTTTCATAGAACCGCAATTGAGTTTCCCGTGAATGTGTGTAAGTAGCCTAAGGCACTTTCAAAGGAAAGTGATTTTCTCTGAAAGGACAGCATTTAGAAAGTGAAGCAGCACTCCATTCACTTCGCACAGTGAATTGAAGTGTTGGAACAGACTGCTTCTCTTTCAGTGAAACGCATGTGAATTTCTCTTGAATGCTTGTAAGTATCTTAAGGCACTTTCAAAGGAAAGTGATTTTCTCTGAAAGGACAGCATTTAGAAAGTGAAGCAACACTCCATTCACTTCGCACAGTGAATTGAAGTGTTGGAACAGACAGCTTCTCTTTCATAGATACGCATTTGAGTTTCCTGTGAATGTGTGTAAGTAGCTTAAGGCACTTTCAAAGGAAAGTGATTTTCTCTGAAAGGACAGCATTTAGAAAGTGAAGCAACACTCCATTCACTTCGCACAGTGAATTGAAGTGTTGGAACAGACTGCTTCTTTTTCAGAGAAACACATGTAAATTTCTATTGAATGCTTGTAAGTAGCTTAAGGCACTTTCAAAGGAAAGTGATTGTCTCTGAAAGGACAGCATTTAGAAAGTGAAGCAACACTCCATTCACTACGCACAGTGAATTGAAGTGTTGGAACAGACTGCTTCTCTTTCAGAAAAATGCATGTGAGTTTCTTGTGAATGCTTGTAAGTAGCTTAAGGCACTTTCAAAGGAAAGTGATTTTCTCTCAAAGGACAGCATTTAGAAAGTGAAGCAACACTCCATTCACTTCGCACAGTGAATTGAAGTGTTGGAACAGACTGCTTCTTTTTCAGAGAAACGCATGTGAATTTCTGTGGAATGCTTGTAAGTAGCTTAAGGCACTTTCAAAGGAAAGTGATTTTCTCTGAAAGGACAGCATTTAGAATGTGAAGAAGCACTCCATTCACTTCGCACAGAGAATTGAAGTGTTGGAACAGACTGCTTCTCTTTCAGTGAAATGCATGTGAATTTCTGTTGAATGCTTGTAAGTAGCTTAAGGCACTTTCAAAGGAAAGTGATTTTCTCTGAAAGGACAGCATTTAGAAAGTGAAGCAACACTCCATTCACTTCGCACAGTGAATTGAAGTGTTGGAACAGACTGCTTCTCTTTCAGTGAAACACATGTGAATTTCTGTTGAATGCTTGTAAGTAGCTTAAGGCACTTTCAAAGGAAAGTGATTTTCTCTGAAAGGACAGCATTTAGAAAGTGAAGCAACACTCCATTCTCTTCGCACAGTGAATTGAAGTGTTGGAACAGACTGCTTCTCTTTCATAGAAACGCATTTGAGTTTCCTGTGAATGTGTGTAAGTAGCTTAAGGCACTTTCAAAGGGAAGTGATTTTCTCTGAAAGGACAGCATTTAGAAAGTGAAGCAAAACTCCATTCACTTCGCAGAGTGAATTGAAGTGTTGGAACAGACTGCTTCTCTTTCAGTGAAACGCATGTGAATTTCTGTTGAATGCTTGTAAGTAGCTTAAGGCACTTTCAAAGGAAAGTGATTTTCTCTGAAAGGACAGCATTTAGAAAGTGAAGCAACACTCCATTCACTTCGCACAGTGAATTGAAGTGTTGGAACAGACTGCTTCTCTTTCAGAGAAACACATGTGAATTTCTATTGAATGCTTGTAAGTAGCTTAAGGCACTTTCAAAGGAAAGTGATTTTCTCTGAAAGGACAGCATTTAGAAAGTGAAGCAACACTCCATTCACTTCGCACAGTGAATTGAAGTGTTGGAACAGACTGTAGTATGAGGGCTGGCTTGTTGGTGTTTCTGTCCTCCCAGTACCCCAACAGCCGGCAAGCAACAAAGAAAATCACACACAAGACTCCATAAGGTTATAAACTGATTGGCTCATTAGGTCAGGCTACTTATTAGCTCTTATAACTTATGTTACCCCATTATTCTTATCTACGTTAGCCACATGGGCTACTTACCTTTCTCAGTGTGACAGCTTACATGTTGCTTCTTCCGTGGTCTGCACAGGAATGGCTAAGGGAGTTTTCTCCTCCCTAGCCTTATCCTATTCTCATTGCCCCGCCTCTACTTCCTGTCTGGTTGACCCACCTATACTTCCTGCCTGGCCAATCAGCGTTTTATTAAAATACATGATTGACGGAATACAGACAATTCTCCCGCACCATTTCCCTCTTTTTTTTTTAAACAAAGGAAAATACCCATAGTCCATTTGTTGGGAATGTGGGCGTAGTATTTCAGGCTACTTCCTGCTGGTTGGGGGCGCTGATGATCTTATGGGGACCTAAAGAAAATTTAGAGTTATAATCAAGTCCTGACTGAAGTATCCTGTGAGTCTTAATCATCTCAGGCAGCAGTCTTGAATCTGTTCTGGATGTATAACTCAGACATCTGGGCCATCTGTTCCTGTTGGAGATTTCTCAGGTAGCCTCCCTTGATGGAACTTGATTTTTCTTAACTCAGAATGAATCCATAGCCTCTCATTTTCTGTGGAAACAAAAGCAAAATCTCTTCTCCAAAGTAACAAACCTTTTGACTTTAGTTTTGAAGCCAAGGTATTTTCAAAATACCTATCTTGAGTTATTTCAGCAGTATTTATAAACAACAGTCCTTTAGCAGCTGTTGCTCCTTCCTCAGCATTCAAACAATTTAAAGAGAGCATAATAACATACAGTATCAAGATTCTCTGTGCATTTTCCATCTTTGTGTGGCTTTACTTTAACCTCTATTTCTTTTATTTTTATTTTTTTACTTTTTGAGACAGTTTCTCTGTATATCTTTGTCCTGGAATAACACTGTAGACCAGGCTGTCCTTGAACTCAGAGATCCTTCTGTCTCTGCCTCCCCAGTACTGGACTCAAAGGTGTTTGCTACCATACCTTGAACTCACAGAGATCCACGTGTCTGATTCCCCAGTGCTAGGATTAAAGGTGTGTGCTACCACACCTTGAACTCAGAGATCTGTCTGTCTCTGCCTCCCAGGCATTGGGATTAAAGGTGTGTGCTACCACACCTTGAAGTCACAGAGGTCAACTACCTCTGCCCCTTAAAGTCTCAGAGGTACCTCTGCCTCCCAGGCATTGGGATTAAAGGTGTGTACCACCACACCCTATTTCTCCCTTTCTTTTTTATTTTTAATGACTTTAACCTTTAACCTGCATATATTTTTAAGACACTGTAAACTCTTTAGAGGTTTTCTTCATCTTTGAACCTCTCTTTACTGTATCTCTCTCTCTTTTTTGACTACATGAGTCTTTAAGGAGAAGATTAAAGCCGTGGCTTTGACGGCTAGATCCAGCCCATTTCTTAACTTTCCAGCCTCACGGCTGAGATACCAGCCAGAGCTGTGTTCACTGCCACAACTCTATGGTGTTTCAAGCTCCTTGCTAGCAAGCAAGCTGCAGCATTCTGCTCACAGACCACACTCAGTCGGACTGCCTGCCTGAAAGAGTCAGAGATTGCCTTGGCAGGACAGCCCAGAAAGCTGACATTTTAAAACAGCACAGCTTTTTTCCTGCTATAGCTTAAAACCGAAAAGCATGCGTTCAGCTTTTCATCAACACCATTTAAGTGTTTCGTGGCAGGACCTCTTAATGAGCTGCAAGGTTTTGTAGCTAAAGCTGAGTCAGGAAGCCTCTCTTAGATGAGAGCCTTGCTTACCTCTAGCAAGCAAAGTAGACCCGAGAAATTGCTGCTACCAACAAAACATGCTTTACTCTATTCTTTCCCAAGCTTTCTCAGGCTTTCTGTGGATTCTGTTATCCACACGTTGGCGTCATATGTAGCATGAGGGCCGGCTTGTTGGGGTTTCCATCCCACCCGGTACCCCAACAGCCGGCAAATCCCAAAGAGAAATTACACACAGGCCTCCATAAGGTAATAAACTGATTGGCTCATTAGGTCAGGCTACTTATTAGCTCTTATAACTTATGTTACCCCATTATTCTTATCTACGTTAGCCACATGGGCTCATTACCTTTCTCAGTGTGACAGCTTACATGTTGCTTCTTCCGTGGTCTGCACAGGAATGGCTAAGGGAGTTTCCTCCTCCCTAGCCTTATCCTATTCTCATTGCCCCGCCTCTACTTCCTGTCTGGTTGACCCACCTATACTTCCTGCCTGGCCAATCAGCGTTTTATTAAAATACATGATTGACGGAATACAGACAATTCTCCCGCACCAACAGACTGCTTCTTTTTCAGAGAAACACATGTGAATTTCTATTGAATGCTTGTAAGTAGCTTAAGGCACTTTCAAAGGAAAGTGATTTTCTCTGAAAGGACAGCATTTAGAAAGTGAAGTAACACTCCATTCACTACGCATAGTGAATTGAAGTGTTGGAACAGACTGCTTCTCTTTCAGAAAAATGCATGTGAGTTTCTTGTGAATGCTTGTAAGTAGCTTAAGGCACTTTCAAAGGAAAGTGATTTTCTCTCAAAGGACAGCATTTAGAAAGTGAAGCAACACTCCATTCACTTCGCACAGTGAATTGAAGTGTTGGAACAGACTGCTTCTTTTTCAGAGAAACGCATGTGAATTTCTGTGGAATGCTTGTAAGTAGCTTAAGGCACTTTCAAAGGAAAGTGATTTTCTCTGAAAGGACAGCATTTAGAAAGTGAAGAAGCACTCCATTCACTTCGCACAGCGAATTGAAGTGTTGGAACAGACTGCTTCTCTTTCAGTGAAATGCATGTGAATTTCTGTTGAATGCTTGTAAGTAGCTTAAGGCACTTTCAAAGGAAAGTGATTTTCTCTGAAAGGACAGCATTTAGAAAGTGAAGCAACACTCCATTCACTTCGCACAGTGAATTGAAGTGTTCGAACAGACAGCTTCTCTTTCATAGAAACGCATTTGAGTTTCCTGTGAATGTGTGTAAGTAGCTTAAGGCACTTTCAAAGGAAAGTGATTTTCTCTGAAAGGACAGCATTTAGAAAGTGAAACAACACTCCATTCACTTCGCACAGTGAATTGAAGTGTTGGAACAGACTTCTTCTCTTTCAGAGAAACGCATGTGAATTTCTGTTGAATGCTTGTAAGTAGATTAAGGCACTTTCAAAGGAAAGTGATTTTCTCTGAAAGGACAGCATTTAGAAAGTGAAACAACACTCCATTCATTTCGCACAGTGAATTGAAGTGTTGGAACAAACCATTTCTCTTTCATAGAAACAGATATGAGTTTTTTGTGAATGCTTGTAAGTAGCTTAAGGCACTTTCAAAGGAAAGTGATTTTCTCTGAAAGGACAGCATTTAGAAAGTGAAGCAACACTCCATTCACTTCGCACAGTGAATTGAAGTGTTGGAACAGACTGCTTCTTTTTCAGAGAAACACATGTGAATTTCTATTGAATGCTTGTAAGTAGCTTAAGGCACTTTCAAAGGAAAGTGATTTTCTCTGAAAGGACAGCATTTAGAAAGTGAAGCAACACTCCATTCACTACGCACAGTGAATTGAAGTGTTGGAACAGACTGCTTCTCTTTCAGAAAAATGCATGTGAGTTTCTTGTGAATGCTTGTAAGTAGCTTAAGGCACTTTCTAAGGAAAGTGATTTTCTCTCAAAGGACAGCATTTAGAAAGTGAAGCAACACTCCATTCACTTCGCACAGTGAATTGAAGTGTTGGAACAGACTGCTTCTTTTTCAGAGAAACGCATGTGAATTTCTGTGGAATGCTTGTAAGTAGCTTAAGGCACTTACAAAGGAAAGTGATTTTCTCTGAAAGGACAGCATTTAGAAAGTGAAGCAGCACTCCATTCACTTCGCACAGTGAATTGAAGTGTTGGAACAGACTGCTTCTCTTTCAGTGAAATGCATGTGAATTTCTGTTGAATGCTTGTAAGAAGCTTAAGGCAATTTCAAAGGAAAGTGATTTTCTCTGAAAGGACAGCATTTAGAAAGTGAAGCAACACTCCATTCACTTCGCACAGTGAATTGAAGTGTTGGAACAGACTGCTTCTCTTTCAGTGAAACACATATGACTTTCTGTTGAATGCTTGTAAGTAGCTTAAGGCACTTTCAAAGGAAAGTGATTTTCTCTGAAAGGACAGCATTTAGAAAGTGAAGCAACACTCCTAAACTTCTCCCAGTGAATTGAAATGTTGGAACACACTGCTTCTCTTTCAGATAAACGGATGTGAGTTTCTTCTGAATGCTTGTAAGTAGCTTAAGGCACTTTCAAAGCAAAGTGATTTTCTCTAAAAAAAGAGCATATAGAAAGTGAAGCAACACTCCATTCACTTCGCACAGTGAATTGTAGTGTTGGAACAAACTGCTTCTATTTCAGAAAAATGCGTGTGAGTTTCTTGTGAATGCTTGTAAGTAGCTTAAGGCACTTTCAAAGGAAAGTGATTTTCTCTGAAAGGACAGCATTTAGTAAGTGAAGCAACACTCCATTCACTTCGCAAAGTGAATTGAAGTGTTGGAACAGACTGCTTCTATTTCAGAGAAACGCATGTGAATTTCTATTGAATGCTTGTAAGTAGCTTAAGGCACTTTCAAAGGAAAGTGATTTTCTCTGAAAGGACAACATTTAGAAAGTGAAGTAGCACTCCATTCACTTCGCACAGTGAATTGAAGTCTTGGAACAGACTGCTTCTCTTTCAGTGAAATGCATGTGAATTTCTGATGAATGCTTGTAAGTAGCTTAAGGCACTTTCAAAGGAAAGTGATTTTCTCTGAAAGGACAGCATTTAGAAAGTGAAGCAACACTCCATTCACTTCGCACAGTGAATTGAAGTGTTGGAACAGACAGCTTCTCTTTCATAGAAACGCATTTGAGTTTCCTGTGAATGTGTGTAAGTAGCTTAAGGCACTTTCAAAGGAAAGTGATTTTCTCTGAAAGTACAGCATTTAGAAAGTGAAACAACACTCCATTCACTTCGCACAGTGAATTGAAGTGTTGGAACAGACTTCTTCTCTTTCAGAGAAACGCATGTGAATTTCGGTGGAATGCTTGTAAGTAGCTTAAGGCACTTTCAAAGGAAAGTGATTTTCTCTGAAAGGACAGCATTTAGAAAGTGAAACAACACTCCATTCACTTCGCACAGTGAATTGAAGTGTTGGAACAGACCACTTCTCTTTCAGAGAAACAGATATTAGTTTTTTGTGAATGCTTGTAAGTGGCTTAAGGCACTTTCAAAGGAAAGTGATTTTCTCTGAAAGGACAGCATTTAGAAAGTGAAGCAACACTCCATTCACTTCGCACAGTGAATTGAAGTGTTGGAACAGACTGCTTCTCTTTCAGAGAAACGCATGTGAATTTCTATTGAATGCTTGTAAGTAGCTTAAGGCACTTTCAAAGGAAAGTGATTTTCTCTGAAAGGACAGCATTTAGAAAGTGAAGCAACACTCCATTCACTACGCACTGTGAATTGAAGTGTTGGAACAGACTGCTTCTCTTTCAGAAAAATGCATGTGAGTTTCTTGTGAATGCTTGTAAGTAGCTTAAGGCACTTTAAAAGGAAAGTGATTTTCTCTGAAAGGACAGCATTTAGAAAGTGAAGCAACACTCCATTCACTTCGCACAGTGAATTGAAGTGTTGGAACGGACAGCTTCTCTTTCATAGAAACGCATTTGAGTTTCCTGTGAATGTGTGTAAGTAGCTTAAGGCACTTTCAAAGGAAAGTGATTTTCTCCCAAAGGACAGCATTTAGAAAGTAAAGCAACACTCCATTCACTTCGCACAGTGTATTGAAGTGTTGGAACAGACTGTTTCTCTTTCAGTGAAATGCATGTGAATTTCTGTTGAATGCTTGTAAGTACCTTAAGGCACTTTCAAAGGAAAGTGATTTTCTCTGAAAGGACAGCATTTAGAAAGTGAAGCAACACTCCATTCACTTCGCACAGTGAATTGAAGTGTTGGAACAGAGAGCTTCTCTTTCATAGAAACGCATTTGAGTTTCCTGTGAATGTGTGTAAGTAGCTTAAGGCACTTTCAAAGGAAAGTGATTTTCTCTCAAAGGACAGCATTTAGAAAGTGAAACAACACTCCATTCACTTCGCACTGTGAATTGAAGTGTTGGAACAGACCACTTCTCTTTCAGAGAAACAGATATGAGTTTTTTGTGAATGCTTGTAAGTAGCTTAAGGCACTTTCAAAGGAAAGTGATTTTCTCTGAAAGGACAGCATTTAGAACGTGAAGCAACACTCCATTCACTTCGCACAGTGAATTGAAGTGTTGGAACAGACTGCTTCTCTTTCAGAGAAACGCATGTGAATTTCTATTGAATGCTTGTAAGTAGCTTAAGGCACTTTCAAAGGAAAGTGATTTTCTCTGAAAGGACAGCATTTAGAAAGTGAAGCAACACTCCATTCACTACGCATAGTGAATTGAAGTGTTGGAACAGACTGCTTCTCTTTCAGAAAAATGCATGTGAGTTTCTTGTGAATGCTTGTAAGTAGCTTAAGGCACTTTCAAAGGAAAGTGATTTTCTCTGAAAGGACAGCATTTAGAAAGTGAAGAAACACTCCATTCACTTCGCACAGTGAATTGAAGTATTGGAACAGACAGCTTCTCTTTCGTAGAAACGCATTTGAGTTTTCAGTTAATGTGTGTAAGTAGCTTAAGGCACTTTCAAAGCAAAGTGATTTTCTCTGAAAGGACAGCATTTAGAGAGTGAAACAACACTCCATTCACTTCGCACAGTGAATTGAAGTGTTGGAACAGACTTCTTCTCTTTCAGAGAAACGCATGTGAATTTCTGTGGAATGCTTGTAAGTAGCTTAAGGCACTTTCAAAGGAAAGTGATTTTCTCTGAAAGGACAGCATTTAGAAAGTGAAACAACACTCCATTCACTTCGCACAGTGAATTGAAGTGTTGGAACACACCATTTCACTTTCAGAGAAACAAATATGAGTTTTTTGTGAATGTTTGTAAGTAGCTTAAGGCACTTTCAAAGGAAAGTGATTTTCTCTGAAAGGACAGCATTTAGAAAGTGAAGCAACACTCCATTCACTTCGCACAGTGAATTGAAGTGTTTTAACAGACTGCTTCTCTTTCAGAGAAACGCATGTGAATTTCTATTGAATGCTTGTAAGTAGCTTAAGGCACTTTCAAAGGAAAGTGATTTTCTCTGAAAGGACAGCATTTAGAAAGTGAAGCAACACTCCATTCACTACGCACAGTAAATTGAAGTGTTGGAACCGACTCCTTCTCTTTCAGAAAAATGCATGTGAGTTTCTTGTGAATGCTTGTAAGTAGCTTAAGGCACTTTCAAAGGAAAGTGATTTTCTCTGAAAGGACAGCATTTAGAAAGTGAAGCAACACTCCATTCACTTCGCACAGTGAATTGAAGTGTTGGAACAGACTGCTTCTTTTTCAGAGAAACACATGTGAATTTCTATTGAATGCTTGTAAGTAGCTTAAGGCACTTTCAAAGGAAAGTGATTTTCTCTGAAAGGACAGCATTTAGAAAGTGAAGCAACACTCCATTCACTACGCACAGTGAATTGAAGTGTTGGAACAGACTGCTTCTCTTTCAGAAAAATGCATGTGAGTTTCTTGTGAATGCTTGTAAGTAGCTTAAGGCACTTTCAAAGGAAAGTGATTTTCTCCGAAAGGACAGCATTTAGAAAGTGAAGCAACACTCCATTCACTTCGCACAGTGAATTGAAGTGTTGAAACAGACTACTTCTCTTTCAGGAAACAGATATGAGTTTTTTGTGAATGCTTTTAAGTAGCTTAAGGCATTATCAAAGGAAAGTGATTTTCTCTGAAAGGACAGCATTTAGAAAGTGGAGCAACACTCCATTCACTTCGCATAGTGAATTGAAGTGTTGGAACAGACTGCTTCTCTTTCAGTGAAATGCATGTGAATTTCTGTTGAATGCTGTAAGTAGCTTAAGGCACTTTCAAAGGAAAGTGATTTTCTCTGAAAGGACAGCATTTAGAAAGTGAAGCAACACTCCATTCACTTCGCACAGTGAATTGAAGTGTTGGAACAGACTGCTTCTCTTTCAGAAATATGCATGTGAGTTTCTTGTGAATGCTTGTAAGTAGCTAAGGCACTTTCAAAAAAAAGTGATTTTCTCTGAAAGGACAGCATTTAGAAAGTGAAGGAACACTCCATTCACTACGCACAGTGAATTGAAGTGTTGGAACAGACTTCTTCTTTTTCAGAGAAACGCATGTGAATTTCTGTTAAAAGCTTGTCAGTAGCTTAAGGCACTTTCAGAGGAAAGTGATTTTCTCTGAAAGGACAGCATTTAGAAAGTGAAGCAATACTCCATTCACTATGCACAGTGAATTCAAGTGTTGGAACAGACAGCTTCTCTTTCATAGAACCACATTTGATATTCCTGTGAATGCTTGTAAGTAGCTTAAGGCACTTTCAAAGGAAAGTGATTTTCTCTGAAAGGACAGCATTTAGAAAGTGAAGCAACACTCCATTCACTTCGCCCAGTGAATTGAAATGTTGGAACACACTGCTTCTCTTTCAGAGAAACGGATGTGAGTTTCTTCTGAATGCTTGTGAGTAGCTTAAGGCACTTTCAAAGCAAAGTGATTTTCTCTAAAAGAGCATTTAGAAAGTGAAGCAACACTCCATTCACTTCGCACAGTGAATTGAAGTGTTGGAACAGACTGCTTCTCTTTCATAGAAACGCATGTGAATTTCTATTGAATGCTTGTAAGTAGCTTAAGGCACTTTCAAAGGAAAGTGATTTTCTCTGAAAGGACAGCATTTAGAAAGTGAAGCAACACTCCATTCACTTCGCACAGTGAATTGAAGTGTTGGAACAGACTGCTTCTCTTTCAGTGAAACACAAGTGAATTTCTGTTGAATGCTTGTAAGTAGCTTAAGGCAAATTCAAAGGAAAGTGATTTTCTCTTAATGGACAGCATTTAGAAAGTGAAGCAACACTCCATTCACTTCGCACAGTGAATTGAAGTGTTGGAACAGACAGCTTCTCTTTCATAGAAACGCATTTGAGTTTCCTGTGAATGTGTGTAAGTAGCTTAAGGCACTTTCAAAGGAAAGTGATTTTCTCTGAAAGGACAGCATTTAGAAAGTGAAGCAACACTCCATTCACTTCGCACAGTGAATTGAAGTGTTGGAACAGACTGCTTCTCTTTCAATGAAACGCATGTGAATTTTTGTTGAATGCTTGTAAGTACATTAAGGCACTTTCAAAGGAAAGTGATTTTCTCTAAAAGGACAGCATTTAGAAAGTGAAGCAACACTCCATTCACTTCGCACAGTGAATTGAAGAGTTGGAACAGACTTCTTCTCTTTCAGAGAAACGCATGTGAATTTCTGTGGAATGCTTGTAAGTAGCTTAAGACACTTTCAAAGGAAAGTGATTTTCTCTGAAAGGACAGCATTTAGAAAGTGAAGCAACACTCCATTCACTACGCACAGTGAATTGAAGTGTTGGAACAGACCACTTTTCTTTCAGAAAAATGCATGTGAGTTTCTTGTGAATGCTTGTAAGTAGCTTAAGGCACTTTCAAAGAAAGTGATTTTCTCTGAAAGGAAAGCATTTAGAAAGTGAAGCAACACTCCATTCACTTCGCACAGTGAATTGAAGTGTTGAAACAGACTGCTTCTCTTTCAGTGAAACGCATGTGAATTTCTGTTGAATGCTTGTAAGTACCTTAAGGCACTTTCAAAGGAAAGTGATTTTCTCTGAAAGGACAGCATTTAGAAAGTGAAGCAACACTCCATTCACTTCGCACAGTGAATTGAAGTGTTGGAACAGACATCTTCTCTTTCATAGAAACGCATTTGAGTTTCCTGTGAATGTGTGTAAGTAGCTTAAGGCACTTTCAAAGGAAAGTGATTTTCTCTGAAAGGGCAGCATTTAGAAAGTGATACAACACTCCATTCACTTCGCACAGTGAATTCAAGTGTTGGAACAGACTTCTTCTCTTTCAGAGAAACGCATGTGAATTTCTGTGGAATGCTTGTAAGTAGCTTAAGGCACTTTCAAAGGAAAGTGATTTTCTCTGAAAGGACAGCATTTAGAAAGTGAAACAACACTCCATTCACTTCGCACAGTGATTGAAGTGTTGGAAAAGACCACTTCTCTTTCAGAGAAACAGATATGAGTTTTTTGTGAATGCTTGTAAGTAGCTTAAGGCACTTTCAAAGGAAAGTGATTTTCTCTGAAAGGACAGCATTTAGAAAGTGAAGCAACACTCTATTCACGTCGCACAGTGAATTGAAGTGTTGGAACAGACTGCTTCTCTTTCAGAGAAACGCATGTGAATTTCTATTGAATGCTTGTAAGTAGCTTAAGGCACTTTCAAAGGAAAGTGATTTTCTCTGAAAGGACAGCATTTAGAAAGTGAAGTAACACTCTATTCACTACGCACAGTGAATTGGAGTGTTGGAACAGACCACTTTTCTTTCAGAAAAATGCATGTGAGTTTCTTGTGAATGCTTGTAAGTAGCTTAAGGCACTTTCAAAGAAAGTGATTTTCTCTGAAAGGAAAGCATTTAGAAAGTGAAGCAACACTCCATTCACTTCGCACAGTGAATTGAAGTGTTGGAACAGACTGCTTCTCTTTCAGTGAAACGCATGTGAATTTCTGGTGAATGCTTGTAAGTACCTTAAGGCACTTTCAAAGGAAAGTGATTGTCTCTGAAAGGACAGCATTTAGAAAGTGAAGCAACACTCCATTCACTTCGCACAGTGAATTGAAGTGTTGGAACAGACATCTTCTCTTTCATAGAAACGCATTTGAGTTTCCTGTGAATGTGTGTAAGTAGCTTAAGGCACTTTCAAAGGAAAGTGATTTTCTCTGAAAGGACAGCATTTAGAAAGTGAAACAACACTCCATTCACTTCGCACAGTGAATTCAAGTGTTGGAACAGACTTCTTCTCTTTCAGAGAAACGCATGTGAATTTCTGTGGAATGCTTGTAAGTAGCTTAAGGCACTTTCAAAGGAAAGTGATTTTCTCTGAAAGGACAGCATTTAGAAAGTGAAACAACACTCCATTCACTTCGCACAGTGATTGAAGTGTTGGAAAAGACCACTTCTCTTTCAGAGAAACAGATATGAGTTTTTTGTGAATGCTTGTAAGTAGCTTAAGGCACTTTCAAAGGAAAGTGATTTTCTCTGAAAGGACAGCATTTAGAAAGTGAAGCAACACTCTATTCACGTCGCACAGTGAATTGAAGTGTTGGAACAGACAGCTTCTCTTTCAGAGAAACGCATGTGAATTTCTATTGAATGCTTGTAAGTAGCTTAAGGCACTTTCAAAGGAAAGTGATTTTCTCTGAAAGGACAGCATTTAGAAAGTGAAGTAACACTCTATTCACTACGCACAGTGAATTGGAGTGTTGGAACAGACCACTTTTCTTTCAGAAAAATGCATGTGAGTTTCTTGTGAATGCTTGTAAGTAGCTTAAGGCACTTTCAAAGAAAGTGATTTTCTCTGAAAGGAAAGCATTTAGAAAGTGAAGCAACACTCCATTCACTTCGCACAGTGAATTGAAGTGTTGGAACAGACAGCTTCTCTTTCATAGAAACGCATTTGAGTTTCCTGTGAATGTGTGTAAGTAGCTTAAGGCACTTTCAAAGGAAAGTGATTTTCTCTGAAAGACAGCATTTAGCAAGTGAAACAACACTCCATTCACTTCGCACAGTGAATTGAAGTGTTGGAACAGACTTCTTCTCTTTCAGAGAAACGCATGTGAATTTCTGTGGTATGGTTGTAAGTAGCTTAAGGCACTTTCAAAGGAAAGTGATTTTCTCTGAAAGGACAGCATTTAGAAAGTGAAACAACACTCCATTAAATTCGCACAGTGAATTGAAGTGTTGGAACAGTCGACTTCTCTTTCAGAGAAACAGATATGAGTTTTTTGTGAATGCTTGTAAGTAGCTTAAGGCACTTTCAAAGGAAAGTGATTTTCTCTGAAAGGACAGCATTTAGAACGTGAAGCAACACTCCATTCACTTCGCACAGTGAATTGAAGTGTTGGAACAGACTGCTTCTCTTTCAGAGAAACGCATGTGAATTTCTATTGAATGCTTGTAAGTAGCTTAAGGCACTTTCAAAGGAAAGTGATTTTCTCTGAAAGGACAGCATTTAGAAAGTGAAGCAACACTCCATTCACTACGCACAGTGTATTGAAGTGTTGGAACAGACTGCTTCTCTTTCAGAAAAATGCATGTGAGTTTCTTGTGAATGCTTGTAAGTAGCTTAAGGCACTTTCAAAGGAAAGTGATTTTCTCTGAAAGGACAGCATTTAGAAAGTGAAGCATCACTCCATTCACTTCGCACAGTGAATTGAAGTGTTGGAACAGACAGCTTCTCTTTCGTAGAAACGCATTTGAGTTTCCAGTGAATGTGTGTAAGTAGCTTAAGGCACTTTCAAACAAAGTGATTTTCTCTGAAAGGACAGCATTTAGAAAGTGAAACAACACTCCATTCACTTCGCACAGTGAATTGAAGTGTTGGAACAGACTTCTTCTCTTTCAGAGAAAAGCATGTGAATTTCTGTGGAATGCTTGTAAGTAGCTTAAGGCACTTTCAAAGGAAAGTGATTTTCTCCGAAAGGACAGCATTTAGAAAGTGAAGCAACACTCCATTCACTTCGCACAGTGAATTGAAGTGTTGGAACAGACTGCTTCTTTTTCAGAGAAACACATGTGAATTTCTATTGAATGCTTGCAAGTAGCTTAAGGCACTTTCAAAGGAAAGTGATTTTCTCTGAAAGGACAGCATTTAGAAAGTGAAGCAACACTCCATTCACTACGCACAGTGAATTGAAGTGTTGGAACAGACTGCTTCTCTTTCAGAAAAATGCATGTGAGTTTCTTGTGAATGCTTGTAAGTAGTTTAAGGCACTTTCAAAGGAAAGTGATTTTCTCCGAAAGGACAGCATTTAGAAAGTGAAGCAACACTCCATTCACTTCGCACAGTGAATTGAAGTGTTGGAACAGACAGCTTCTCTTTCATAGAAACACATTTGAGTTTCCTGTGAATGTGTGTAAGTAGCTTAAGGCACTTTCAAAGGAAAGTGATTTTCTCTGAAAGGACAGCATTTAGAAAGTGAAACAACACTCCATTCACTTCGCACAGTGAATTGAAGTGTTGGAACAGACTTCTTCTCTTTCAGAGAAACGCATGTGAATTTCTGTGGTATGCTTGTAAGTAGCTTAAGGCACTTTCAAAGGAAAGTGATTTTCTCTCAAAGGACAGCATTTAGAAAGTGAAACAACACTCCATTAACTTCGCTCAGTGAATTGAAGTGTTGGAACAGACCACTTCTCTTTCAGAGAAACAGATATGAGTTTTTTGTGAATGCTTGTAAGTAGCTTAAGGCACTTTCAAAGGAAAGTGATTTTCTCTGAAAGGACAGCATTTACAACGTGAAGCAACACTCCATTCACTTCGAACAGTGAATTGAAGTGTTGGAACAGACTGCTTCTCTTTCAGAGAAACGCATGTGAATTTCTATTGAATGCTTGTAAGTAGCTTAAGGCACTTTCAAAGGAAAGTGATTTTCTCTGAAAGGACAGCATTTAGAAAGTGAAGCAACACTCCATTCACTTCGCACAGTGAATTGAAGTGTTGGAACAGACTGCTTCTCTTTCAGAAAAATGCATGTGAGTTTCTTGTGAATGCTTGTAAGTAGCTTAAGGCACTTTCAAAGGAAAGTGATTTTCTCTGAAAGGACAGCATTTAGAAAGTGAAGCAACACTCCATTCACTTCGCACAGTGAATTGAAGTGTTGGAACAGACATCTTCTCTTTCGTAGAAACGCATTTGAGTTTCCAGTGAATGTGTGTAAGTAGCTTAAGGCACTTTCAAAGGAAAGTGATTTTCTCTGAAAGGACAGCATTTAGAAAGTGAAACAACACTCCATTCACTTCGCACAGTGAATTGAAGTGTTGGAACAGACTTCTTCTCTTTCAGAGAAAAGCATGTGAATTTCTTGTGAATGCTTGTAAGTAGCTTAAGGCACTTTCAAAGGAAAGTGATTTTCTCTGAAAGGACAGCATTTTGAAAGTGAAACAACACTCCATTCACTTCGCACAGTGAATTGAAGTGTTGGAACAGACTGCTTCTTTTTCAGAGAAACACATGTGAATTTCTATTGAATGCTTGTAAGTAGCTTAAGGCACTTTCAAAGGAAAGTGATTTTCTCTGAAAGGACAGCATTTAGAAAGTGAAGCAACACTCCATTCACTGCGCACAGTGAATTGAAGTGTTGGAACAGACTGCTTCTCTTTCAGAAAAATGCATGTGAGTTTCTTGTGACTGCTTGTAAGTAGCTTAAGGCACTTTCAAAGGAAAGTGATTTTCTCCGAAAGGACAGCATTTAGAAAGTGAAGCAACACTCCATTCACTTCGCACAGTGAATTGAAGTGTTGGAACAGACTACTTCTCTTTCAGGAAACAGATATGAGTTTTTTGTGAATGCTTTTAAGTAGCTTAAGGCATTTTCAAAGGAAAGTGATTTTCTCTGAAAGGACAGCATTTATAAAGTAGAGCAACACTCCATTCACTTCGCATAGTGAATTGAAGTGTTGGAACAGACTGCTTCTCTTTCAGTTAATGCATGTGAATTTCTGTTGAATGCTGTAAGTAGCTTAAGGCACTTTCAAAGGAAAGTGATTTTCTCTGAAAGGACAGCATTTAGAAAGTGAAGCAACACTCCATTCACTACGCACAGTGAATTGAAGTGTTGGAACAGACTGCTTCTCTTTCAGAAAAATGCAAGTGAGTTTCTTGTGAATGCTTGTAAGTAGCTAAGGCACTTTCAAAAAAAAGTGATTTTCTCTGAAAGGACAGCATTTAGAAAGTGAAGGAACACTCCATTCACTACGCACAGTGAATTGAAGTGTTGGAACAGACTTCTTCTTTTTCAGAGAAACGCATGTGAATTTCTGTTAAATGCTTGTCAGTAGCTTAAGGCACTTTCAGAGGAAAGTGATTTTCTCTGAAAGGACAGCATTTAGAAAGTGAAGTAACACTCCATTCACTATGCACAGTAAATTCAAGTGTTAGAACAGACAGCTTCTCTTTCATAAAACCACATTTGATATTTATGTGAATGCTTGTAAGTAGCTTAAGGCACTTTCAAAGGAAAGTGATTTTCTCTGAAAGGACAGCATTTAGAAAGTGAAGCCACACTCCATTCACTTCGCCCAGTGAATTGAAATGTTGGAACACACTGCTTCTCTTTCAGAGAAACTGATGTGAGTTTCTTCTGAATGCTTGTAAGTAGCTTAAGGCACATTCAAAGCAAAGTGATTTTCTCTAAAAGGAGAGCATTTAGAAAGTGAAGCAACACTCCATTCACTTCGCACAGTGAATTGAAGTGTTGGAACAGACAGCTTCTCTTTCATAGAAACGCATTTGAGTTTCCTGTGAATGTGTGTAAGTAGCTTAAGGCACTTTCAAAGGAAAGTGATTTTCTCTGAAAGGACAGCATTTAGAAAGTGAAGCAACACTCCATTCACTTCGCACAGTGAATTGAAGTGTTGGAACAGACTGCTTCTCTTTCAGTGAAACGCGTGTGAATTTCTGTTGAATGCTTGTAAGTACCTTAAGGCACTTTCAAAGGAAAGTGATTTTCTCTGAAAGGACAGCATTTAGAAAGTGAAGCAACACTCCATTCACTTCGAACAGTGAATTGAAGTGTTGGAACAGACAGCTTCTCTTTCATAGAAACACATTTGAGTTTCCTGTGAATGTGTGTAAGTAGCTTAAGGCACTTTCAACGGAAAGTGATTTTTTCTGAAAGGACAGCATTTAGAAAGTGAAACAACACTCCATTCACTTCGCACAGTGAATTGAAGTGTTGGAACAGCCTTCTTCTCTTTCAGAGAAACGCATGTGAATTTCTGTGGTATGCTTGTAAGTAGCTTAAGGCACTTTCAAAGGAAAGTGATTTTCTCTGAAAGGACAGCATTTAGAAAGTGAAACAACACTCCATTAACTTCGCACAGTGAATTGAAGTGTTGGAACAGACCACTTCTCTTTCAGAGAAACAGATATGAGTTTTTTGTGAATGCTTGTAAGTAGCTTAAGGCACTTTCAAAGGAAAGTGATTTTCTCTGAAAGGACAGCATTTAGAACGTGAAGCAACCCTCCATTCACTTCGAACAGTGAATTGAAGTGTTGGAACAAACTGCTTCTCTTTCAGAAAAATGCATGTGAGTTTCTTGTGAATGCTTGTAAGTAGCTTAAGGCACTTTCAAAGGAAAGTGATTTTCTCTGAAAGGACAGCATTTAGAAAGTGAAGCAACACTCCATTCACTTCGCACAGTGAATTGAAGTGTTGGAACAGACAGCTTCTCTTTCGTAGAAACGCATTTGAGTTTCCAGTGAATGTGTGTAAGTAGCTTAAGGCACTTTCAAAGCAAAGTGATTTTCTCTGAAAGGACAGCATTTAGAAAGTGAAACAACACCCCATTCACTTCGCACAGTGAATTGAAGTGTTGGAACAGACTTCTTCTCTTTCAGAGAAAAGCATGTGAATTTCTGTGGAATGCTTGTAAGTAGCTTAAGGCACTTTCAAAGGAAAGTGATTTTCTCTGAAAGGACAGCATTTAGAAAGTGAAACAACACTCCATTCACTTCGCACAGTGAATTGAAGTGTTGGAACAGACCATTTCTCTTTCAGAGAAACAGATATGAGTTTTTTGTGAATGTTTGTAAGTAGCTTAAGGCACTTTCAAAGGAAAGTGATTTTCTCTGAAAGGACAGCATTTAGAAAGTGAAGCAACACTCCATTCACTTCGCACAGTGAATTGAAGTGTTGGAACAGACTGCTTCTCTTTCAGAGAAACGCATGTGAATTTCTATTGAATGCTTGTAAGTAGCTTAAGGCACTTTCAAAGGAAAGTGATTTTCTCTGAAAGGACAGCATTTAGAAAGTGAAGCAACACTCCATTCACTACGCACAGTGAATTGAAGTGTTGGAACAGACTGCTTCTCTTTCAGAAAAATGCATGTGAGTTTCTTGTGAATGCTTGTAAGTAGCTTAAGGCACTTTCAAAGGAAAGTGATTTTCTCCGAAAGGACAGCATTTAGAAAGTGAAGCAACACTCCATTCACTTCGCACAGTGAATTGAAGTGTTGGAACAGACTACATCTCTTTCAGGAAACAGATATGAGTTTTTTGTGAATGCTTTTAAGTAGCTTAAGGCATTTTCAAAGGAAAGTGATTTTCTCTGAAAGGACAGCATTTAGAAAGTAGAGCAACACTCCATTCACTTCGCATAGTGAATTGAAGTGTTGGAACAGACTGCTTCTCTTTCAGTTAATGCATGTGAATTTCTGTTAAATGCTGTAAGTAGCTTAAGGCACTTTCAAAGGAAAGTGATTTTCTCTGAAAGGACAGCATTTAGAAAGTGAAGCAACACTCCATTCACTACGCACAGTGAATTGAAGTGTTGGAATAGACTGCTTCTCTTTCAGAAAAATGCATGTGAGTTTCTTGTGAATGCTTGTAAGTAGCTAAGGCACTTTCAAAAAAAAGTGATTTTCTCTGAAAGGACAGCATTTAGAAAGTGAAGGAACACTCCATTCACTACGCACAGTGAATTGAAGTGTTGGAACAGACTGCTTCTTTTTC
This sequence comes from Myodes glareolus, assembly GCF_982192425.1. NCBI lineage: Eukaryota > Metazoa > Chordata > Mammalia > Rodentia > Cricetidae > Myodes > Myodes glareolus. The sequence continues at coordinate 284,972 of NW_028263258.1, forward strand.
AGAGAAACGCATGTGAATTTCTGTTAAATGCTTGTCAGTAGCTTAAGGCACTTTCAGAGGAAAGTGATTTTTCTCTGAAAGGACAGCATTTAGAAAGTGAAGCAACACTCCATTCACTATGCACAGTGAATTCAAGTGTTGGAACAGACAGCTTCTCTTTCATAAAACCACATTTGATATTCCTGTGAATGCTTGTAAGTAGCTTAAGGCACTTTCAAAGGAAAGTGATTTTCTCTGAAAGGACAGCATTTAGAAAGTGAAGCAACACTCCATTCACTTCGCCCAGTGAATTGAAATGTTGGAACACACTGCTTCTCTTTCAGAGAAACGGATGTGAGTTTCTTCTGAATGCTTGTAAGTAGCTTAAGGCACTTTCAAAGCAAAGTGATTTTCTCTAAAAGGAGAGCATATAGAAAGTGAAGCAACACTCCATTCACTTCGCACAGTGAATTGAAGTGTTATAACAGACAGCTTCTCTTTCATAGAAACGCATTTGAGTTTCCTGTGAATGTGTGTAAGTAGCTTAAGGCACTTTCAAAGGAAAGTGATTTTCTCTGAAAGGACAGCATTTAGAAAGTGAAGCAACCCTCCATTCACTTCGCACAGTGAATTGAAGTGTTGGAACAGACTGCTTCTCTTTCAGTGAAGCGCATGTGAATTTCTGTTGAATGCTTGTAAGTAGCCTAAGGCACTTTCAAAGGAAAGTGATTTTCTCTGAAATGACAGGATTTAGAAGGTGAAGCAACACTCCATTCACTTCGCACAGTGAATTGAAGTGTTGGAACAGACAGCTTCTCTTTCAGAGAAACGCATTTGAGTTTCCTGTGAATGTGTGTAAGTAGCTTAAGGCACTTTCAAAGGAAAGTGATTTTCTCTGAAAGGACAGCATTTAGAAAGTGAAACAACACTCCATTCACTACGCACAGTGAATTGAAGTGTTGGAACAGACTGCTTCTCTTTCAGAAAAATGCATGTGAGTTTCTTGTGAATGCTTGTAAGTAGCTTAAGGCACTTTCAAAGGAAAGTGATTTTCTCCGAAAGGACAGCATTTAGAAAGTGAAGCAACACTCCATTCACTTCGCACAGTGAATTGAAGTGTTGGAACAGACTACTTCTCTTTCAGGAAACAGATATGAGTTTTTTGTGAATGCTTTTAAGTAGCTTAAGGCATTTTCAAAGGAAAGTGATTTTCTCTGAAAGGACAGCATTTAGAAAGTAGAGCAACACTCCATTCACTTCGCATAGTGAATTGAAGTGTTGGAACAGACTGCTTCTCTTTCAGTTAATGCATGTGAATTTCTGTTGAATGCTGTAAGTAGCTTAAGGCACTTTCAAAGGAAAGTGATTTTCTCTGAAAGGACAGCATTTAGAAAGTGAAGCAACACTCCATTCACTACGCACAGTGAATTGAAGTGTTGGAATAGACTGCTTCTCTTTCAGAAAAATGCATGTGAGTTTCTTGTGAATGCTTGTAAGTAGCTAAGGCACTTTCAAAAAAAAGTGGTTTTCTCTGAAAGGACAGCATTTAGAAAGTGAAGGAACACTCCATTCACTACGCACAGTGAATTGAAGTGTTGGAACAGACTGCTTCTTTTTCAGAGAAACGCATGTGAATTTCTGTTAAATGCTTGTCAGTAGCTTAAGGCACTTTCAGAGGAAAGTGATTTTTCTCTGAAAGGACAGCATTTAGAAAGTGAAGCAACACTCCATTCACTATGCACAGTGAATTCAAGTGTTGGAACAGACAGCTTCTCTTTCATAAAACCACATTTGATATTCCTGTGAATGCTTGTAAGTAGCTTAAGGCACTTTCAAAGGAAAGTGATTTTCTCTGAAAGGACAGCATTTAGAAAGTGAAGCAACACTCCATTCACTTCGCCCAGTGAATTGAAATGTTGGAACACACTGCTTCTCTTTCAGAGAAACGGATGTGAGTTTCTTCTGAATGCTTGTAAGTAGCTTAAGGCACTTTCAAAGCAAAGTGATTTTCTCTAAAAGGAGAGCATATAGAAAGTGAAGCAACACTCCATTCACTTCGCACAGTGAATTGAAGTGTTATAACAGACAGCTTCTCTTTCATAGAAACGCATTTGAGTTTCCTGTGAATGTGTGTAAGTAGCTTAAGGCACTTTCAAAGGAAAGTGATTTTCTCTGAAAGGACAGCATTTAGAAAGTGAAGCAACCCTCCATTCACTTCGCACAGTGAATTGAAGTGTTGGAACAGACTGCTTCTCTTTCAGTGAAGCGCATGTGAATTTCTGTTGAATGCTTGTAAGTAGCCTAAGGCACTTTCAAAGGAAAGTGATTTTCTCTGAAAGGACAGGATTTAGAAGGTGAAGCAACACTCCATTCACTTCGCACAGTGAATTGAAGTGTTGGAACAGACAGCTTCTCTTTCATAGAAACGCATTTGAGTTTCCTGTGAATGTGTGTAAGTAGCTTAAGGCACTTTCAAAGGAAAGTGATTTTCTCTGAAAGGACAGCATTTAGAAAGTGAAACAACACTCCATTCACTACGCACAGTGAATTGAAGTGTTGGAACAGACTGCTTCTCTTTCAGAAAAATGCATGTGAGTTTCTTGTGAATGCTTGTAAGTAGCTTAAGGCACTTTCAAAGGAAAGTGATTTTCTCCGAAAGGACAGCATTTAGAAAGTGAAGCAACACTCCATTCACTTCGCACAGTGAATTGAAGTGTTGGAACAGACTACTTCTCTTTCAGGAAACAGATATGAGTTTTTTGTGAATGCTTTTAAGTAGCTTAAGGCATTTTCAAAGGAAAGTGATTTTCTCTGAAAGGACAGCATTTAGAAAGTAGAGCAACACTCCATTCACTTCGCATAGTGAATTGAAGTGTTGGAACAGACTGCTTCTCTTTCAGTTAATGCATGTGAATTTCTGTTGAATGCTGTAAGTAGCTTAAGGCACTTTCAAAGGAAAGTGATTTTCTCTGAAAGGACAGCATTTAGAAAGTGAAGCAACACTCCATTCACTACGCACAGTGAATTGAAGTGTTGGAATAGACTGCTTCTCTTTCAGAAAAATGCATGTGAGTTTCTTGTGAATGCTTGTAAGTAGCTAAGGCACTTTCAAAAAAAAGTGGTTTTCTCTGAAAGGACAGCATTTAGAAAGTGAAGGAACACTCCATTCACTACGCACAGTGAATTGAAGTGTTGGAACAGACTGCTTCTTTTTCAGAGAAACGCATGTGAATTTCTGTTAAATGCTTGTCAGTAGCTTAAGGCACTTTCAGAGGAAAGTGATTTTTCTCTGAAAGGACAGCATTTAGAAAGTGAAGCAACACTCCATTCACTATGCACAGTGAATTCAAGTGTTGGAACAGACAGCTTCTCTTTCATAAAACCACATTTGATATTCCTGTGAATGCTTGTAAGTAGCTTAAGGCACTTTCAAAGGAAAGTGATTTTCTCTGAAAGGACAGCATTTAGAAAGTGAAGCAACACTCCATTCACTTCGCCCAGTGAATTGAAATGTTGGAACACACTGCTTCTCTTTCAGAGAAACGGATGTGAGTTTCTTCTGAATGCTTGTAAGTAGCTTAAGGCACTTTCAAAGCAAAGTGATTTTCTCTAAAAGGAGAGCATATAGAAAGTGAAACAACACTCCATTCACTTCGCACAGTGAATTGAAGTGTTATAACAGACAGCTTCTCTTTCATAGAAACGCATTTGAGTTTCCTGTGAATGTGTGTAAGTAGCTTAAGGCACTTTCAAAGGAAAGTGATTTTCTCTGAAAGGACAGCATTTAGAAAGTGAAGCAACCCTCCATTCACTTCGCACAGTGAATTGAAGTGTTGGAACAGACTGCTTCTCTTTCAGTGAAGCGCATGTGAATTTCTGTTGAATGCTTGTAAGTAGCCTAAGGCACTTTCAAAGGAAAGTGATTTTCTCTGAAAGGACAGGATTTAGAAGGTGAAGCAACACTCCATTCACTTCGCACAGTGAATTGAAGTGTTGGAACAGACAGCTTCTCTTTCATAGAAACGCATTTGAGTTTCCTGTGAATGTGTGTAAGTAGCTTAAGGCACTTTCAAAGGAAAGTGATTTTCTCTGAAAGGACAGCATTTAGAAAGTGAAACAACACTCCATTCACTACGCACAGTGAATTGAAGTGTTGGAACAGACTGCTTCTCTTTCAGAAAAATGCATGTGAGTTTCTTGTGAATGCTTGTAAGTAGCTTAAGGCACTTTCAAAGGAAAGTGATTTTCTCCGAAAGGACAGCATTTAGAAAGTGAAGCAACACTCCATTCACTTCGCACAGTGAATTGAAGTGTTGGAACAGACTACTTCTCTTTCAGGAAACAGATATGAGTTTTTTGTGAATGCTTTTAAGTAGCTTAAGGCATTTTCAAAGGAAAGTGATTTTCTCTGAAAGGACAGCATTTAGAAAGTAGAGCAACACTCCATTCACTTCGCATAGTGAATTGAAGTGTTGGAACAGACTGCTTCTCTTTCAGTTAATGCATGTGAATTTCTGTTGAATGCTGTAAGTAGCTTAAGGCACTTTCAAAGGAAAGTGATTTTCTCTGAAAGGACAGCATTTAGAAAGTGAAGCAACACTCCATTCACTACGCACAGTGAATTGAAGTGTTGGAATAGACTGCTTCTCTTTCAGAAAAATGCATGTGAGTTTCTTGTGAATGCTTGTAAGTAGCTAAGGCACTTTCAAAAAAAAGTGGTTTTCTCTGAAAGGACAGCATTTAGAAAGTGAAGGAACACTCCATTCACTACGCACAGTGAATTGAAGTGTTGGAAGAGACTGCTTCTTTTTCAGAGAAACGCATGTGAATTTCTGTTAAATGCTTGTCAGTAGCTTAAGGCACTTTCAGAGGAAAGTGATTTTTCTCTGAAAGGACAGCATTTAGAAAGTGAAGCAACACTCCATTCACTATGCACAGTGAATTCAAGTGTTGGAACAGACAGCTTCTCTTTCATAAAACCACATTTGATATTCCTGTGAATGCTTGTAAGTAGCTTAAGGCACTTTCAAAGGAAAGTGATTTTCTCTGAAAGGACAGCATTTAGAAAGTGAAGCAACACTCCATTCACTTCGCCCAGTGAATTGAAATGTTGGAACACACTGCTTCTCTTTCAGAGAAACGGATGTGAGTTTCTTCTGAATGCTTGTAAGTAGCTTAAGGCACTTTCAAAGCAAAGTGATTTTCTCTAAAAGGAGAGCATATAGAAAGTGAAGCAACACTCCATTCACTTCGCACAGTGAATTGAAGTGTTATAACAGACAGCTTCTCTTTCATAGAAACGCATTTGAGTTTCCTGTGAATGTGTGTAAGTAGCTTAAGGCACTTTCAAAGGAAAGTGATTTTCTCTGAAAGGACAGCATTTAGAAAGTGAAGCAACACTCCATTAACTTCGCACAGTGAATTGAAGTGTTGGAACAGACTGCTTCTCTTTCAGTGAAACGCATGTGAATTTCTGTTGAATGCTTGTAAGTACCTTAAGGCACTTTCAAAGGAAAGTGATTTTCTCTGAAAGGACAGCATTTAGAAAGTGAAGCAACACTCCATTCACTTCGCCCAGTGAATTGAAATGTTGGAACACACTGCTTCTCTTTCAGAGAAACGGATGTGAGTTTCTTCTGAATGCTTGTAAGTAGCTTAAGGCACTTTCAAAGCAAAGTGATTTTCTCTAAAAGGAGAGCATATAGAAAGTGAAGCAACACTCCATTCACTTCGCACAGTGAATTGAAGTGTTATAACAGACAGCTTCTCTTTCATAGAAACGCATTTGAGTTTCCTGTGAATGTGTGTAAGTAGCTTAAGGCACTTTCAAAGGAAAGTGATTTTCTCTGAAAGGACAGCATTTAGAAAGTGAAGCAACCCTCCATTCACTTCGCACAGTGAATTGAAGTGTTGGAACAAACTGCTTCTCTTTCAGTGAAGCGCATGTGAATTTCTGTTGAATGCTTGTAAGTAGCCTAAGGCACTTTCAAAGGAAAGTGATTTTCTCTGAAAGGACAGGATTTAGAAGGTGAAGCAACACTCCATTCACTTCGCACAGTGAATTGAAGTGTTGGAACAGACAGCTTCTCTTTCATAGAAACGCATTTGAGTTTCCTGTGAATGTGTGTAAGTAGCTTAAGGCACTTTCAAAGGAAAGTGATTTTCTCTGAAAGGACAGCATTTAGAAAGTGAAACAACACTCCATTCACTACGCACAGTGAATTGAAGTGTTGGAACAGACTGCTTCTCTTTCAGAAAAATGCATGTGAGTTTCTTGTGAATGCTTGTAAGTAGCTTAAGGCACTTTCAAAGGAAAGTGATTTTCTCCGAAAGGACAGCATTTAGAAAGTGAAGCAACACTCCATTCACTTCGCACAGTGAATTGAAGTGTTGGAACAGACTACTTCTCTTTCAGGAAACAGATATGAGTTTTTTGTGAATGCTTTTAAGTAGCTTAAGGCATTTTCAAAGGAAAGTGATTTTCTCTGAAAGGACAGCATTTAGAAAGTAGAGCAACACTCCATTCACTTCGCATAGTGAATTGAAGTGTTGGAACAGACTGCTTCTCTTTCAGTTAATGCATGTGAATTTCTGTTGAATGCTGTAAGTAGCTTAAGGCACTTTCAAAGGAAAGTGATTTTCTCTGAAAGGACAGCATTTAGAAAGTGAAGCAACACTCCATTCACTACGCACAGTGAATTGAAGTGTTGGAATAGACTGCTTCTCTTTCAGAAAAATGCATGTGAGTTTCTTGTGAATGCTTGTAAGTAGCTAAGGCACTTTCAAAAAAAAGTGGTTTTCTCTGAAAGGACAGCATTTAGAAAGTGAAGGAACACTCCATTCACTACGCACAGTGAATTGAAGTGTTGGAACAGACTGCTTCTTTTTCAGAGAAACGCATGTGAATTTCTGTTAAATGCTTGTCAGTAGCTTAAGGCACTTTCAGAGGAAAGTGATTTTTCTCTGAAAGGACAGCATTTAGAAAGTGAAGCAACACTCCATTCACTATGCACAGTGAATTCAAGTGTTGGAACAGACAGCTTCTCTTTCATAAAACCACATTTGATATTCCTGTGAATGCTTGTAAGTAGCTTAAGGCACTTTCAAAGGAAAGTGATTTTCTCTGAAAGGACAGCATTTAGAAAGTGAAGCAACACTCCATTCACTTCGCCCAGTGAATTGAAATGTTGGAACACACTGCTTCTCTTTCAGAGAAACGGATGTGAGTTTCTTCTGAATGCTTGTAAGTAGCTTAAGGCACTTTCAAAGCAAAGTGATTTTCTCTAAAAGGAGAGCATATAGAAAGTGAAGCAACACTCCATTCACTTCGCACAGTGAATTGAAGTGTTATAACAGACAGCTTCTCTTTCATAGAAACGCATTTGAGTTTCCTGTGAATGTGTGTAAGTAGCTTAAGGCACTTTCAAAGGAAAGTGATTTTCTCTGAAAGGACAGCATTTAGAAAGTGAAGCAACACTCCATTAACTTCGCACAGTGAATTGAAGTGTTGGAACAGACTGCTTCTCTTTCAGTGAAACGCATGTGAATTTCTGTTGAATGCTTGTAAGTACCTTAAGGCACTTTCAAAGGAAAGTGATTTTCTCTGAAAGGACAGCATTTAGAAAGTGAAGCAACACTCCATTCACTTCGCCGAGTGAATTGAAATGTTGGAACACACTGCTTCCCTTTCAGAGAAACGGATGTGAGTTTCTTCTGAATGCTTGTAAGTTGCTTAAGGCACTTTCAAAGGAAAGTGATTTTCTCTGAAAGGACAGCATTTAGAAAGTGAAGCAGCACTCCATTCACTTCGCACAGTGAATTGAAGTGTTCGAACAGACAGCTTCTCTTTCATAGAAACGCATTTGAGTTTCCTGTGAATGTGTGTAAGTAGCTTAAGGCACTTTCAAAGGAAAGTGATTTTCTCTGAAAGGACAGCATTTAGAAAGTGAAGCAACACTCCATTCACTTCGCACAGTGAATAGAAGTGTTGGAACAGACTGCTTCTCTTTCAGTGAAACGCATGTGAATTTCTGTTGAATGCTTGTAAGTACCTTAAGGCACTTTCAAAGGAAAGTGATTTTCTCTGAAAGGACAGCATTTAGAAAGTGAAGCAACACTCCATTCACTTCGCACAGTGAATTGAAGTGTTGGAACAGACTACTTCTCTTTCAGGAAACAGATATGAGTTTTTTGTGAATGCTTTTAAGTAGCTTAAGTCATTTTCAAAGGAAAGTGATTTTCTCTGAAAGGACAGCATTTAGAAAGTAGAGCAACACTCCATTCACTTCGCATAGTGAATTGAAGTGTTGGAACAGACTGCTTCTCTTTCAGTTAATGCATGTGAATTTCTGTTGAATGCTGTAAGTAGCTTAAGGCACTTTCAAAGGAAAGTGATTTTCTCTGAAAGGACAGCATTTAGAAAGTGAAGCAACACTCCATTCACTACGCACAGTGAATTGAAGTGTTGGAACAGACAGCTTCTCTTTCAGAAAAATGCATGTGAGTTTCTTGTGAATGCTTGTAAGTAGCTAAGGCACTTTCAAAAAAAAAGTGATTTTCTCTGAAAGGACAGCATTTAGAAAGTGAAGGAACACTCCATTCACTACGCACAGTGAATTGAAGTGTTGGAACAGACTGCTTCTTTTTCAGAGAAACGCATGTGAATTTCTGTTAAATGCTTGTCAGTAGCTTAAGGCACTTTCAGAGGAAAGTGATTTTCTCTGAAAGGACAGCATTTAGGAAGTGAAGCAACACTCCATTCACTATGCACAGTGAATTCAAGTTTTGGAACAGACAGCTTCTCTTTCATAAAACCACATTTGATATTCCTGTGAATGCTTGTAAGTAGCTTAAGGCACTTTCAAAGGAAAGTGATTTTCTCTGAAAGGACAGCATTTAGAAAGTGAAGCAACACTCCATTCACTTCGCCCAGTGAATTGAAATGTTGGAACACACTGCTTCTCTTTCAGAGAAACGGATGTGAGTTTCTTCTGAATGCTTGTAAGTTGCTTAAGGCACTTTCAAAGCAAAGTGATTTTCTCTAAAAGGAGAGCATATAGAAAGTGAAGCAACACTCCATTCACTTCGCACAGTGAATTGAAGTGTTGGAACAGACAGCTTCTCTTTCATAGAAACGCATTTGAGTTTCCTGTGAATGTGTGTAAGTAGCTTAAGGCACTTTCAAAGGAAAGTGATTTTCTCTGAAAGGACAGCATTTAGAAAGTGAAGCAACACTCCATTCACTTCGCACAGTGAATAGAAGTGTTGGAACAGACTGCTTCTCTTTCAGTGAAACGCATGTGAATTTCTGTTGAATGCTTGTAAGTACCTTAAGGCACTTTCAAAGGAAAGTGATTTTCTCTGAAAGGACAGCATTTAGAAAGTGAAGCAACACTCCATTCACTTCGCACAGTGAATAGAAGTGTTGGAACAGACTGCTTCTCTTTCAGAAAAATGCATGTGAGTTTCTTGTGAATGCTTGTAAGTAGCTTAAGGCACTTTCAAAGGAAAGTGATTTTCTCCGAAAGGACAGCATTTAGAAAGTGAAGCAACACTCCATTCACTTCGCACAGTGAATTGAAGTGTTGGAACAGACTACTTCTCTTTCAGGAAACAGATATGAGTTTTTTGTGAATGCTTTTAAGTAGCTTAAGGCATTTTCAAAGGAAAGTGATTTTCTCTGAAAGGACAGCATTTAGAAAGTAGAGCAACACTCCATTCACTTCGCATAGTGAATTGAAGTGTTGGAACAGACTGCTTCTCTTTCAGTTAATGCATGTGAATTTCTGTTGAATGCTGTAAGTAGCTTAAGGCACTTTCAAAGGAAAGTGATTTTCTCTGAAAGGACAGCATTTAGAAAGTGAAGCAACACTCCATTCACTACGCACAGTGAATTGAAGTGTTGGAATAGACTGCTTCTCTTTCAGAAAAATGCATGTGAGTTTCTTGTGAATGCTTGTAAGTAGCTAAGGCACTTTCAAAAAAAAGTGGTTTTCTCTGAAAGGACAGCATTTAGAAAGTGAAGGAACACTCCATTCACTACGCACAGTGAATTGAAGTGTTGGAACAGACTGCTTCTTTTTCAGAGAAACGCATGTGAATTTCTGTTAAATGCTTGTCAGTAGCTTAAGGCACTTTCAGAGGAAAGTGATTTTTCTCTGAAAGGACAGCATTTAGAAAGTGAAGCAACACTCCATTCACTATGCACAGTGAATTCAAGTGTTGGAACAGACAGCTTCTCTTTCATAAAACCACATTTGATATTCCTGTGAATGCTTGTAAGTAGCTTAAGGCACTTTCAAAGGAAAGTGATTTTCTCTGAAAGGACAGCATTTAGAAAGTGAAGCAACACTCCATTCACTTCGCCCAGTGAATTGAAATGTTGGAACACACTGCTTCTCTTTCAGAGAAACGGATGTGAGTTTCTTCTGAATGCTTGTAAGTAGCTTAAGGCACTTTCAAAGCAAAGTGATTTTCTCTAAAAGGAGAGCATATAGAAAGTGAAGCAACACTCCATTCACTTCGCACAGTGAATTGAAGTGTTATAACAGACAGCTTCTCTTTCATAGAAACGCATTTGAGTTTCCTGTGAATGTGTGTAAGTAGCTTAAGGCACTTTCAAAGGAAAGTGATTTTCTCTGAAAGGACAGCATTTAGAAAGTGAAGCAACCCTCCATTCACTTCGCACAGTGAATTGAAGTGTTGGAACAGACTGCTTCTCTTTCAGTGAAGCGCATGTGAATTTCTGTTGAATGCTTGTAAGTAGCCTAAGGCACTTTCAAAGGAAAGTGATTTTCTCTGAAAGGACAGGATTTAGAAGGTGAAGCAACACTCCATTCACTTCGCACAGTGAATTGAAGTGTTGGAACAGACAGCTTCTCTTTCATAGAAACGCATTTGAGTTTCCTGTGAATGTGTGTAAGTAGCTTAAGGCACTTTCAAAGGAAAGTGATTTTCTCTGAAAGGACAGCATTTAGAAAGTGAAACAACACTCCATTCACTACGCACAGTGAATTGAAGTGTTGGAACAGACTGCTTCTCTTTCAGAAAAATGCATGTGAGTTTCTTGTGAATGCTTGTAAGTAGCTTAAGGCACTTTCAAAGGAAAGTGATTTTCTCCGAAAGGACAGCATTTAGAAAGTGAAGCAACACTCCATTCACTTCGCACAGTGAATTGAAGTGTTGGAACAGACTACTTCTCTTTCAGGAAACAGATATGAGTTTTTTGTGAATGCTTTTAAGTAGCTTAAGGCATTTTCAAAGGAAAGTGATTTTCTCTGAAAGGACAGCATTTAGAAAGTAGAGCAACACTCCATTCACTTCGCATAGTGAATTGAAGTGTTGGAACAGACTGCTTCTCTTTCAGTTAATGCATGTGAATTTCTGTTGAATGCTGTAAGTAGCTTAAGGCACTTTCAAAGGAAAGTGATTTTCTCTGAAAGGACAGCATTTAGAAAGTGAAGCAACACTCCATTCACTACGCACAGTGAATTGAAGTGTTGGAATAGACTGCTTCTCTTTCAGAAAAATGCATGTGAGTTTCTTGTGAATGCTTGTAAGTAGCTAAGGCACTTTCAAAAAAAAGTGGTTTTCTCTGAAAGGACAGCATTTAGAAAGTGAAGGAACACTCCATTCACTACGCACAGTGAATTGAAGTGTTGGAAGAGACTGCTTCTTTTTCAGAGAAACGCATGTGAATTTCTGTTAAATGCTTGTCAGTAGCTTAAGGCACTTTCAGAGGAAAGTGATTTTTCTCTGAAAGGACAGCATTTAGAAAGTGAAGCAACACTCCATTCACTATGCACAGTGAATTCAAGTGTTGGAACAGACAGCTTCTCTTTCATAAAACCACATTTGATATTCCTGTGAATGCTTGTAAGTAGCTTAAGGCACTTTCAAAGGAAAGTGATTTTCTCTGAAAGGACAGCATTTAGAAAGTGAAGCAACACTCCATTCACTTCGCCCAGTGAATTGAAATGTTGGAACACACTGCTTCTCTTTCAGAGAAACGGATGTGAGTTTCTTCTGAATGCTTGTAAGTAGCTTAAGGCACTTTCAAAGCAAAGTGATTTTCTCTAAAAGGAGAGCATATAGAAAGTGAAGCAACACTCCATTCACTTCGCACAGTGAATTGAAGTGTTATAACAGACAGCTTCTCTTTCATAGAAACGCATTTGAGTTTCCTGTGAATGTGTGTAAGTAGCTTAAGGCACTTTCAAAGGAAAGTGATTTTCTCTGAAAGGACAGCATTTAGAAAGTGAAGCAACACTCCATTAACTTCGCACAGTGAATTGAAGTGTTGGAACAGACTGCTTCTCTTTCAGTGAAACGCATGTGAATTTCTGTTGAATGCTTGTAAGTACCTTAAGGCACTTTCAAAGGAAAGTGATTTTCTCTGAAAGGACAGCATTTAGAAAGTGAAGCAACACTCCATTCACTTCGCCCAGTGAATTGAAATGTTGGAACACACTGCTTCTCTTTCAGAGAAACGGATGTGAGTTTCTTCTGAATGCTTGTAAGTTGCTTAAGGCACTTTCAAAGCAAAGTGATTTTCTCTAAAAGGAGAGCATATAGAAAGTGAAGCAACACTCCATTCACTTCGCACAGTGAATTGAAGTGTTCGAACAGACAGCTTCTCTTTCATAGAAACGCATTTGAGTTTCCTGTGAATGTGTGTAAGTAGCTTAAGGCACTTTCAAAGGAAAGTGATTTTCTCTGAAAGGACAGCATTTAGAAAGTGAAGCAACACTCCATTCACTTCGCACAGTGAATAGAAGTGTTGGAACAGACTGCTTCTCTTTCAGTGAAACGCATGTGAATTTCTGTTGAATGCTTGTAAGTACCTTAAGGCACTTTCAAAGGAAAGTGATTTTCTCTGAAAGGACAGCATTTAGAAAGTGAAGCAACACTCCATTCACTTCGCACAGTGAATTGAAGTGTTGGAACAGACTACTTCTCTTTCAGGAAACAGATATGAGTTTTTTGTGAATGCTTTTAAGTAGCTTAAGGCATTTTCAAAGGAAAGTGATTTTCTCTGAAAGGACAGCATTTAGAAAGTAGAGCAACACTCCATTCACTTCGCATAGTGAATTGAAGTGTTGGAACAGACTGCTTCTCTTTCAGTTAATGCATGTGAATTTCTGTTGAATGCTGTAAGTAGCTTAAGGCACTTTCAAAGGAAAGTGATTTTCTCTGAAAGGACAGCATTTAGAAAGTGAAGCAACACTCCATTCACTACGCACAGTGAATTGAAGTGTTGGAACAGACTGCTTCTCTTTCAGAAAAATGCATGTGAGTTTCTTGTGAATGCTTGTAAGTAGCTAAGGCACTTTCAAAAAAAAGTGATTTTCTCTGAAAGGACAGCATTTAGAAAGTGAAGGAACACTCCATTCACTACGCACAGTGAATTGAAGTGTTGGAACAGACTGCTTCTTTTTCAGAGAAACGCATGTGAATTTCTGTTAAATGCTTGTCAGTAGCTTAAGGCACTTTCAGAGGAAAGTGATTTTCTCTGAAAGGACAGCATTTAGGAAGTGAAGCAACACTCCATTCACTATGCACAGTGAATTCAAGTTTTGGAACAGACAGCTTCTCTTTCATAAAACCACATTTGATATTCCTGTGAATGCTTGTAAGTAGCTTAAGGCACTTTCAAAGGAAAGTGATTTTCTCTGAAAGGACAGCATTTAGAAAGTGAAGCAACACTCCATTCACTTCGCCCAGTGAATTGAAATGTTGGAACACACTGCTTCTCTTTCAGAGAAACGGATGTGAGTTTCTTCTGAATGCTTGTAAGTTGCTTAAGGCACTTTCAAAGCAAAGTGATTTTCTCTAAAAGGAGAGCATATAGAAAGTGAAGCAAAACTCCATTCACTTCGCACAGTGAATTGAAGTGTTCGAACAGACAGCTTCTCTTTCATAGAAACGCATTTGAGTTTCCTGTGAATGTGTGTAAATAGCTTAAGGCACTTTCAAAGGAAAGTGATTTTCTCTGAAAGGACAGCATTTAGAAAGTGAAGCAACACTCCATTCACTTCGCACAGTGAATAGAAGTGTTGGAACAGACTGCTTCTCTTTCAGTGAAACGCATGTGAATTTCTGTTGAATGCTTGTAAGTACCTTAAGGCACTTTCAAAGGAAAGTGATTTTCTCTGAAAGGACAGCATTTAGAAAGTGAAGCAACACTCCATTCACTTCGCACAGTGAATTGAAGTGTTGGAACAGACTACTTCTCTTTCAGGAAACAGATATGAGTTTTTTGTGAATGCTTTTAAGTAGCTTAAGGCATTTTCAAAGGAAAGTGATTTTCTCTGAAAGGACAGCATTTAGAAAGTAGAGCAACACTCCATTCACTTCGCATAGTGAATTGAAGTGTTGGAACAGACTGCTTCTCTTTCAGTTAATGCATGTGAATTTCTGTTGAATGCTGTAAGTAGCTTAAGGCACTTTCAAAGGAAAGTGATTTTCTCTGAAAGGACAGCATTTAGAAAGTGAAGCAACACTCCATTCACTACGCACAGTGAATTGAAGTGTTGGAACAGACTGCTTCTCTTTCAGAAAAATGCATGTGAGTTTCTTGTGAATGCTTGTAAGTAGCTAAGGCACTTTCAAAAAAAAGTGATTTTCTCTGAAAGGACAGCATTTAGAAAGTGAAGGAACACTCCATTCACTACGCACAGTGAATTGAAGTGTTGGAACAGACTGCTTCTTTTTCAGAGAAACGCATGTGAATTTCTGTTAAATGCTTGTCAGTAGCTTAAGGCACTTTCAGAGGAAAGTGATTTTCTCTGAAAGGACAGCATTTAGGAAGTGAAGCAACACTCCATTCACTATGCACAGTGAATTCAAGTTTTGGAACAGACAGCTTCTCTTTCATAAAACCACATTTGATATTCCTGTGAATGCTTGTAAGTAGCTTAAGGCACTTTCAAAGGAAAGTGATTTTCTCTGAAAGGACAGCATTTAGAAAGTGAAGCAACACTCCATTCACTTCGCCCAGTGAATTGAAATGTTGGAACACACTGCTTCTCTTTCAGAGAAACGGATGTGAG